>NC_034605.1:41840023-41860478 GCF_900095145.1 Mus pahari
CCCCATCCCAGATGTCGTCCTAGGTAGCCCAGATTGCCCTCAAATTCTCATATAGCCAAGGCCGACCTTGAACTCTTACTTCCACCTCCCAGGTACTGCCATGACAGATCTGTGCCGCCATACCTGGCTACTGCTCAGGGTCCATGAGGTGGCAGAGTGGGCCAGCTTGGAGACAATGCTTTGCCTGGGACAGTGTTTGTCAACCTGCAGTGTGTATCAGAATCCTGTGAGTGCTCAGCCCCCACACAAGAGGTCCGAATTCAGCAAGTCTCTGTGGGATGCAGAAGTCAAGGTTTTTCTGCTTAGTCCCTGGAAAGGATGGGGGGTGGGGAGCAAAGACTGTGGTCCTGGGCTTACATTTTGAGAAATGTCAACTTAAGAACTCCAGGTCTCCATCAGGTCTCCATCAAGTCGCTGCAGCTCTCAAGGATGAGTTGGGGAAGAACTATAGAGAGTTCTAGAAAGCTGAGTCAACGTGGAAACACGGGAGGGGGCCAGCCCCTTTTCCACAGCTGGAATGTGCAGCTAGATTCCAGGCTGTGAAAGTGTGTGTGTGTGTGTGTGTGTGTGTGTGTGTGTGTGTGTATCATTTACACGAACCTGTCACAAGTTATTGAAGGCTGGCTGTTTTCCATGGGCATTTCAATTTGTGGATGGCAAAAAAAAAAAAAAAAGTGTGGCTCGGTCTCGGGTGTCTGAAAGGGATTTTGGTTAGGAGCCAGCTTGGAGCTGAGCTGACGCTCTCCCAACAGACAAGACAACTTGGCAGGGAGACCTGTGGCAAAACCTGATGGTATGTGAACTTTCTTCTCTCTGTTAAATTTTGCCATGACTGACCCTTTTCCTTGAGGAACAACACAGCATTACTGAAATAGTCTGCACTGCTTACCACCGGCCAGGCATCAGTTTGAGGGAGTGTTTGTAAGTTCTCATAGAACATGTTATCTTTTGCATCATTAGCTACTGCTTCTTCTAATAATTCTTTTTGAAACCGTTCAAACATTTTTGCAACTTTCTCCTGCTTTTTGATTGATTGTTTTTTTGTTTTGTCTTTTGTTCGTTGTGGGGTTTTTTGTTTGTTTTTGTTAGGTTAGGTTTGGTTTGGTCTTGTTCTGGGCACTTCTCACGGTTGCCACCCATGCTTGTGCTTCAGTTTCCATTTCCTACCCATCACGTTAGAGTTGTGGGGCTGGGATAAAACTTGTCCCAGTTTCTAGGAACTTTCCATTTCCAGGTACAGAGCTAGTGTTCTAGAGACACCTCAGCCCTAGAGAAAGCAAGATGAAAAAGGCTATCCTAGTATTGATCCTAGTATTGTTTACCTCTGGATCCTAGACTTAGGTCTGTGACCAATTAATTCTTAGCACTTAAGATCACCCAGACCTCTGAGTTCCAGGCCAACCTCATCTACCAAGAGTTCTAGGCCAGCCAGGACTATAAAAGGAGACCCTGATTCAAAGCTAAAATAGCAAACCCTTCAAACTAATAATACACAATACACACACACACACAACAACAACAACAACAACAACAACAACAACAACAACTTAAAAAACCTCACAAACAAACAAAAAAATTGTTTCAGGCAAAGTTGAAGCATATCTAAAGGAGATAGAGGGACACTTAATTATCCCCCACTCAGGACATCACTAAAAGCCACCAACCAAGATGATTTTTCTGGTCTGGTTCTAATCTTCCACTTTGAAACAGTGAGTGGGTTAAAGGACATAGATGTGCAGCAAGACCACGCTTAAGCCTGTATTACTGAGCTGGGGGGGTTGGGGTGCCCCGTGTATTCATTATGCAAAGAGCAGTTTCACGTGCTCATCCTCTGATTCTCTGCCCCTCCACAAGTCTACTGGTAAATTACATCCACCATTTTGAGGGAGTTTTCCAAGTTTACCTAATAAAATGCAAATGTTTTGGTAGGAGTTGACCTTAATCAGCATCAGCTGAGAGACAGAAGGGGCTTAGAGGATTCTCTGGGCTCCAGCACAGAGGGAGATGGGAACTGGGATTCCTACAATGGCCTGCATTAGTCTGTGATGACATCCTTCTATTCTGGTGTCCCTTCTTCCTCCACTCCTGGGGACATGTGTCTCTCTCTAAAGAGATGAGTGGCCCGTGCTCATGAAGAAATGAGGTGTGCATTCCAGGAAAAGACATGTCTCAAGTCAAGCTCCAGTAAACAAGGGGCATTTCATCTGGAAGGCCCTTTGTAGTTTTCAACAGACTCTCGAGTGCTTTCAGTTGTTTAGGGGTGTTTATTAACACAGTATGTTGCGGGATCACCATCAAGGGACTCCAGTCTCCCAAACAATAAAATCCGAGTCTTGTTCCCATGATGACAGAGGCGGGGGTAAAGACGATCGAGACAACTAGTGGGCTTTGGGGTGGGAAGAACCACCGTGGGGGTGGCTGGTGCTCAGGCTGGTATGTAGTCAGGTCCTTCCAGCCCATAAGACAGCTGAATGAGGAGAAGAAGGGAGTGATTTTCCTCTTTGTCAGATGCATGATTTCTGCTCCAGTCAGAAAGCAAGTCCTTCCTTCGGACTTTGAGGGGACACAGAAAGACAAGTAGAGGGCGGACCATCCGGAGAGGAAATAGGGGAAGCTATTCAGGCATGTCTTCCCTTGTCCAGAACCAATTCTGTTCACAGGTAGTCACTTCGAGGCCTTTTCTTTTGTGTCTTCTTCTCAAGCAGCATTGAGGGAAGAAGCTGGAACAGTCCTCTGAGAGTCTTGGCCTGACAGCCAACACAAAGGCACATGCCTCTCTGACAAGGCTGACCTGTATATAGAACGGAGTATAAGCCACACCCAAGGGCACTTGTTTCAACTGGCTGAGTTATAAGTCACCCTGCCTATACCAGACGACACTTTATTACACCTCACGATCTTGTGGATCAGAAACTTGGCTTAGCTGAGTTATTTTCCTGTCTCATGAGGCACTGACTATGGTTTTTGGTAGTAAATTCCTTTCAGCATAGTTTTCTGCACCACGAGTCGGGTGCTGTGGAGGGCGTGGCAGGCTGAACCATGGTCCCCAGGGATTCTTGCCTCTGGAAGCTGTGAGTGTTCACTGATGGCGGCAAGAGAGACTGAGTTTAGATATGGACGAGAGGGCGTCACCTTTGTATGCCTTAGGTGTAACTGAAGTGAGCTCACAGGAGGAGGGACACGGGCGGGCAATTTAACCTCAGACAAAAGAACTCCATGAAGGCCAAGGAAGAGGCTCCATAACTGGGTTTGGAAAACGTGGAAGAGACCAAAGAACCAAGAGTAGCCCGGAAGGCTAGTGCTTACGCGAAGCCAGAAAGAGACCCTCTTCTGAACCCCCGGGGAAAGGCGGGATCTGTTGAGCCCTCTAGGGTTTGGAGAAGGAATGAGGTCATTCTCATACCACAGCTGAGGGAAGGGATGGCTATCTGTGAGAACCCTGAGAGATGACCATCTTCTGTGGGAACCATGCCTGGATATCCAGTAGCCTTAGCTAAATTCAAGCTCCCTTTGTGAAGGGGAAGGTTTTCAGGGTCCTGGCTGATATAGTATCCTCACCACTGACCTGGCTATAGAATAGGTATTATACTAGATTTTTTAACTTTATTATTATTATTATTATTATTATTATTATTATTATTATTATTATTATTTTATATATGTTTCCTCTGATACATCTTTTTTTAAAAAAGTATATTGGGATTTTTAAATTTCTTTCTTTATTTATTAGATGTAAGTACACTGTGGCTGTCTTCAGACACACCAGAAGAGGGCACTGGATGTCACTTCGGATAGTTGTGAACAACATGTGGTTGCTGGGATTTAAACTTGGGATCTTCAGAAGAGCAGTCAGTGCTCTTAACCGCTGAGCCATCTCTCCAGCCCCTGATACCTCTTTTAAGGCAAGATTCTCAAAGTCTCCCTGTTTGGTGGCCTTTCATTTCGGAGGGCTGTTGAGCACTGATCCTAACACTGTGAAGGGCTTATAGTTACCCTCATGCTATTTTACGGTCAACCTTACTACTTCAGTGTAAAACGCAGTGGCTAGACTGCTGCTGAAACTTCAGCTTTCATGATACAAACTACAGAGTTGATGAGATGAGGTCAGTATTGAACAGGCGTAATGGTGTTTTGGTCTTATCGACCGAGACAGTAGAAAAGATGAGGTACAGCGTAAGTTTTAAAGTGTAGGACACACTGGCATGGGAAGGGGACTGGAAAGGGCCCTGTGATAAGCAGGGTTTTGTTCAGGTGCATGTCACAGAAAATCCAGCATGACCTCTCTGATAGTTTGTTTTTACTCCCGTGAATGGAGACGTGGGTGAGAAGAAGCTCTGTGGGGTTGGCAGCTCTATAATTATTTAAAGTTCTCTCTCCATCTCCCTCTCCCCCTTCTTCCTTTCCTCCTTCCCCTCCTCCCTTCTTCCCTCCTTCCTCTCTCTCCCACTCCATTGTAGTTATTGAAATGTCCCCAGAGAGACTCCCTGAGTGAGGCTGAAGTTCATCCACCAGGAGGAAGAGCAGGGGACATTAGCCACAGGGGACATGAGCCACAGGGGACATGAGCCAGCTCTGTTGTGGAGCTTCTGAGACGCTACTTCTGTTTGTCTTTATGAAAGGACCTGTGATAGAGTGGACCATGCAGTCTTTAATCTAGGGTGAGCTCTTACTTAGCTAGATACCATTTCATTATTAAGACACCTTGGGGAAGCACAGGATTCAAATGTGTGAACACTAACATAGGGATGTTAAGTAAATCATGCTTTTCCTCTTTGAATGTTGTTAGATTTTGATAAATGTGTCACGAAATCCCTTTTTCTTCTTTCTAAAGTCTTTTTCTGATAAAATTGGGCCACCTCTTAAGTTCACTTATGTTGTATATGCAGATGTGACAGTCAACTCTCTGTTACTGTGACTAAAAAGGAGAGGTTTATTGGGCTCTGTATTTCAGAGATATCAATACATGGTCACATAGCCATGATACTTTGGGTCTGTGGCAGCACAGATCATCATGTTGAGAGTATGTGGCAAGGAATAACTCAGCTCATGACATCTGTGGAACAAGATGAAGGGTCTAGGATGCCAAGGTCCCTTCAAGACCACTTCCATACAGACCCTACTACAGTAGGTCCTATATCTTCAAGGTTCTACACCCTTCTAACAGTACTATGGGCTTGAGCTGAAACATTTAACACATGGGCCTTTGCAAAGGATCTATGACTTAAACTGCAGTAGCTTTGAGTCAAGAGGAGAGATATCTTGAGTTTTTTCAAGCCTACGAGACAGGCCATGCATCTCAACTTCATGATGTGTCATTGAGATTATGACTTTACATCTACAAAGCAGACCATCTTATCCTCAAAGTGGCAAAGCTGTTCAAACTCGACCACATGGGAATCCCTGGTGAATCTACTTTCTAGAGACTGAATGGACTGAAACATTTGGACTTTGTATGTAACAAGATTCTGATGTGAGGGCTCATGGGAATTTTTCTTGTGCTATGACACCCCTGGGAACTCAGAGGAGAACAGAACACAGGGCGGCTGTAGCTCTGTAATGTGAATGGAAGTTTGGATGGTGTACCGTCCTCATCAGAGGATTCTGGGTCACCATCACAGTAACTTGGCTCCTGGGTCCCTTCAGCGGGATCTTGTTATCTACTGGGACTAATGACTTGGTACTAGCTTAGTTTATGTCCAATGGGCAGCTGGTATAAGCCATTCAAAGTGAGTTTCCTTCTATCCAAATACTGCCACAGATCCCTGACTGCAGAGCAGATGTGAAAATCAAGGTCATTTGGATGGGCTGTAAACTGAAGGAGAAAAATCTCCCCAAATGGTGTTGTCTTAAAGAAATGCTTCTTTAAAGGTGACCCTTGAAGCGGTTTAAACAAGAAGACAGCAGTGGCAAAGGGGGGAACACATGCAGAATTGGATCCACACTTCCTAGAAGGTATTTCACTTTACCAGAGGTATTACTTTGTCAGGTCTTAACATGCTTAGGCCTGGGGCTAGCAAGATGGTCCAGTGGTTACGAGGACTGGTTGCTTCTTCAGAGGACTTGGGTTCAATACCCAGCATTTACATGGCTGCTCACAATTATTTGTAACTAGAGTTCCAGGGGGGGAAAATCATTCGCCCTCTTCTGGCCTCCCTGGGTACTGCATGCATGTGATGCATAGACATACATGCAAGCAAAATATATACAGTCAAAATATTAAATATTTTTTTTTAAAAAGATGTCTAGGTGTTAACGCCTTATGTTTGGGGGAATTTCTGACAGCATTTTTCGCTCCATATTTATTTCAAAAGTTGCCATGAGTATATGAGTATTCTCATGACAAGGCCAGAGATGTTTTTTCCACAAGTTTTTCTCTATATGACTCAGCCACACAGCAGAATGTTCGAATGGCCCAGATCTACTTGGCCTTCATATGATTTGATAGATATTCTGCTGGTAAACTACAGCAGTTCTGTCAACATCATGTGTAAAATGAATCTTTGAATTCCATAAAAAATCCTCAATGTCTGGTTACCAAAACTTGACTTGATCTCAAATGGTGTTCCGATGACTTGCTACAAGCTAGAGTTATAAAAAAATAAAATATAGATGAATAGCACAGTTTTGATTTCAATAGGCAACAGCTCTTCCCCAGATGCACATGTCAGAATTAAAATCACATTTGAGAGGAGACCTGCTAACACAGCAGCCAGCGTGGCAGGCTCATAAACAGCCTGATGCCAGTTCCCACCCATTGTTGGGCATTACTGTAGATACACTACTGTTTGAACTATAAAAGGAGACCATGGGCTGTTCCTCAGAAGGAAAGGCCTAAGAGACAAGAGACAGCTCTTTATTGCAAGCTCAGGAGACTCTTTTTTTTTTTTTTAAATCCTTCCTACTAAGTGTGTGTCGCAAAGCTGAGACACATATAATTCCCTGAAGAAGTACTTTCTGCATTTGCATGCATGCAGGAGAATAGAATTTCCCTGTTAAGCAACTTTCCATATCACTTATTTTATGTTACTTTGCTTATTATGGTTCATAGGGTGGAACCTGGGATATGGTTCAAGCTAAGTGTGTATTCTCCCAGCTGAGCTTCACACCGGAACACAGCCAGGCCTCTCCTTGATGTCTAGCCACTAGGTGACCTCATTAGATTGTGATCATGGCATTCGAGGAACAAGAAGAAGGGTCTAGGATGCCTATGTCCCTTCAAGGCCACATCCATACAGATCCTCTTGCTCTCAGTAGGTCCTACATCTTCAAGGTGCTAGAAGAAGCACCAGAGAAGAAGGTTGGATGCTGCCTCCCAATGTACACCAGGGAGACAGACATGAATCTGAGGGCCATGGGGCCATAAGCATAGGCAAAGTCAGTGCCAGGATATAAGTTCAAGCCTAACGTGAAAGCCAATGATGGCCAGTATAGGTTTCCACACGTAAGATATTTAGAGCCTAGCTCTGGAAGAAGAGTTGGAAGAGCGGAGAAACCAGGAGAGGAGAGATTCCAGAAGTGCTCTTGATTTGAGGGCTTCCTTTCTATTTCAATTACTCAGTGTTTTAGGGTTTTATTGCTGTGAAGAGACACCATGGCCAAGGCAACTCTTATGAGGAGAACATTTAATGGGGTCAGACTTACAGGTTCAGAGGGTCAGTCCATTTTCATCATGGGGGAAAGCATGGCAGCCGTCAGGCAGACATGATGCTGGAGGAGCCCAGAGTTCTACACCCTGTTCCAAAAGCCCCAGACAGAGCTTGAGCATATATATTGCTTAAAGCCCTGTCTCCACCATGACACACTTCCTCTAACAAAGCCACACCTCCTCTACTAAGGCCATACCTCCAAATAGTGCCAATTCCCATGGGCCAAGCATTCAAATATAGAGGAGGCCAAACTTATTCAAACCACCATGGCTGGGATTAACTGTGGGCCAAAATATCAACTGCAAAATTCTAGAAAGAAACAACTTGCAAGGTTTTTTTTTTTTGGTTTTTTGAGACAGGGTTTCTCTGTGTAGCCCTGGCTGTCCTGGAACTCACTTTGTAGACCAGGCTGGCCTCGAACTCAGAAATCCACCTGCCTCTGCCTCCCAAGTGCTGGGATTAAAGGCATGTGCCACCACGCCTGGCAACTTGCAAGTTTTAAGTAACTTTAATTAATTGATTATTTACTTTTTACAGAATATTTGACTCCTTAATTTATAATTAGTTACTGATTGTGTTGTTGCTAAATTTGATCATAGACACCTAGGATGGATTGGGAGGGAAATGTGTTGGGAAGGTCTTTGGGAAGTCAGAGGGAGGAAATAAGCCCCAGATGTGTTCAACATACATTCTATTCATGTATGAAATTCTTAAAGAAGAAACAAGGAGCAAGGTGAAGAGAAATGTACATGCAGGAGAACCAGAGTTGCTACCATACATGGATGCGGCTGGGTACTCTCTGAAGCTTCAAACACGCACAGACAGGGATGCACAGAACATAACCTTAGAGGAAAAGTGGGGCCTGTGACGCCCTGAGAGGCAGACCAGTTAGGAAAACTCATGATAGAGGACCGTAGTGTGAGCAGGTCCTAGACATTCAAGGAGCTGTAGAAGACCATTGTTAGTAGAATACTTTGGTTTGAACTGTAAATGTTCTTCAAAGGCTTGGCCACCAGCATGTAATGTCATTGAGAGATGGCAGAACCTTTAGCAAGTAGATCCCAAGGAAAGGACATTAGGCCACTATGGGCCTGTCCTTCAGAGAAGTAGTTAGTCCCTAGCTCTTTCCTCTCTCTCTGTCTCTCTGTCTTGTCCCCCAGTCTCTGTGTCTCTCTCTTTCTGTCTTTCTCTTGCTCTCTCTGCTTTCTGGTTGGGTCTATGTCTCTGTCTCTGTCTGTGTATCTCTCTCTCTCTTTGTGCTTTCTGACCGTGTCTGTGGTCTCTCTCTCTCTCTCTCTCTCTCTCTCTCTCTCTCTCTCTCTCTCTTTCTCTTTATGGCTGTAATATAGTAAAAAGCCTTCACAGCCAGGCATACCTCCTACAGTGTATGTGACTTCCATATGCCCAAAGCTATGAGGCCAGGTGACAGAAAGCTAACTGAGCAGGGGGCAGAGATGGTGCCCACCTGTGCAGGGGCGTGGATAGCATCTCCACACCCCTGCCTTCTCTAACCCTACACTCAAGGCCTCTTCAGGTTCAAAGATAGATCCAAGGCAAGCGGAAGAACCTGAAGCCTGCCTGTATACTGTAATTTCATTTATTTTTAACTACATTGTTTTGTTGTTTTCCTTTCTTCTGTTGTTGTTGTCATATATTGTTCCAAATAGTTTTTGAAAAGCGAAAGGCTCCTAATTTGACCCAGGTGTCCTTACATGGCAGGGGCATCTTTCTTCCAACTTTAATCACTACCTCCCTGCCGTCAACATTCCCTCATTCCTGAGAAGTGCATCACATTCAATTATGCAGGCTTTATTCCCACATTTCCAAATATGCTCCTTTTGTTATTAATTCAAACACCAACAAAAATCCTATCTTCCTTGTCTCCAGTTCTGCCAATAAGAACCTCTCTCCCTCCCACTATCTCTCCTCTGCCTTACCAGTAGGACTCTAATTGCTATTGTCACATGCCCTGACCTTAGTGACTATTGTTTGCTGCCCAGTCTATTGTAAATGGCAGCCATGTTTTCTTCCTTGCACTTTTGGGTTTCCTTACATGAGCACGTTTTTCTCCATCCATTCTGAGAGATATCTGCCACTATCCCTCCCACCCCCATAGCCTTTTGGGAACACAGTGGGGATCTGGATCCGTTCCTTGTTCATAGACTGTCAACCATCTTTCTACTGCAATGACAAACTATCCCGGACAAATCAAAGGAGACGGAGGGCAATTTAATTACTTCATGGCTTCAGTCAGTGGTTGGCTGAGCTCCTTGTTTGGGGCCTGCGGTCAGGCAGGACAGCATGGTATGGGGTGTGTGGTGAACAGAGCTGCTTCCATCATGATGATCTTCAGTGATACACTTCCATCCCCAAAGACCTAACTTCCATCAGGCCCCAGCTCCTAAAGGGTCCACTACCTCGCAATGGTGCTGCAGATCAGAGGGTCCAGCGTTTAACACGTGGGGCCTTTGGGGAACATTCTAGTCCCAAACTATAGTGAAGACTTTCCAGTATACCACCGGTTTTTAGGATAGTGACATCTACCCCCTGCTGTACCTGTCATATGTAACTTTTCTAGGTGAGTTCAATTAAATCGGTGCCATCTGCTCTGGGCAGGATGTCACCCGGAGGCATTCCCATGTTCTCAATGCAGGCGTTTCTTCTAGGTCACCAGACTCCCAATGTTGTTAGCTTCCCCAAACTGGTTTGCATAGCATATCTTTTGTTCTGGGTGTCAGCCCGTCATATCACTTAGAAGTCCCCTGAGGTTTCAGGGTCAGTTGTGCAGCAGAGAGCCCAAGGGCTATCACCGAGTCCAGGCTGAAGCAGGCGGGATGCCGTAGGAGCTTGTTCCCTCGGTCTTTCTGCCCTTCCTCTCTGCACAGGCATCAGTGTGCCCTGCATTGGAGACTGGAGACAAGTAGGGATTCTCGAAGAATGGTCTTGCCCACATCTGGTTTCATGAGATTGTATGCTCGCCGGGGCTGGAACAGTCGTGGGAATGATTTTTTTTTTGTTTGTTTTTGTTTTTTTGTTTTCTTGTTTTTTGTTTTGCCCTTTCCATGAAACAGATTGAAACCTGTCTTCTCTTTACCCTCTTTCTTCTCTGAGTTTCTGTAATGACCTCAGTGGATCTGGGAATCAGGATCTGTGTCCTCTTTCCTCTAGGCAGGTCCTCTGAGAATCACACCACACATCCCCTATAGCGTCACGCCCCCACTGTTCATGAAGAACCCTTCCCCCCACGATGCTAGGGTTCGGCCCTCAGAACCAGCTAGGTATCAGCTCTCCACAATACACACCAATGAGAGGAGGACCACGTGGCAATGTCCATTTTATGGGAGGCCAAGGAGAGAAGAAAGCTATAAAGGGGAAGTCATTTACCTTTTACTTAAGTGTGAGCAAACTTTACCAATGTGGTGGCACGTAATCCCAGTCCCCGTCCCTAATCACCTAATAGCACAGACCATGAAGACGACCACAGAATTCCACCCATCTACTCCACAGCTGTCCTCCTGCGTCAGGTCGGCCATGCGATGCACCAGCAGGAGGCCAAGCTGGGAAAAATCTTACAAAGAGAGATTTGTAATGGAAAGGCTGGCGGCCCTGAAGCAGGCAATGGCCAGGATGCTACAGGAAAATAAGGTGAATGGGCTCAGCTTATTTCATTTCACAGCTGAGCTGTGTATTGCCAGATAAATCAAATCAGGGTAAACGGCTTCATCTAATAAACTGGGTCAACATATAATGTATTTGTTCGGGTTTGTACTTTCATTGATTCCCATTTGATTTAAGAAGAGATATTTCAGGTCGCGGTTTGAATATCTTTTAGTATTCATGCGTTCATCTGGTGAGGAGAGGCGGGAGGCTGGGCTACACAGCTGGGATTCTTTCTTTCTTTCTTTTTTAAAAAAAATAAATAAATAAATTAAGTTTTCTGATTCTTGTAAGTTCTGCCTTCCATCTTTAGGCAAGGAAGGGGGAGGGAGAGGATGGTGGCAAGACCACTCGGGGAGAGAGCCCAAGACGTGGTGGGAGAAAGGCCCCGTGTCAGCATCTGCATTCCCCCCATAATGTTTTAGTGATGTTTGCTAATGTATCATTCATTAACCATCAGCCACTATAAAAAACATAATCTATCTCGCAAAGTGGACATTATTATCGCATTAAATCATTTCACAATATACCTGAACCGTTCCACATGAGAGGCCTGGCCTGGCCAGGCTCGGATGCCTCCGGGCAGCTCTTCAGTAGTAATGAGATACGAGGTCTGTCTGTGATGAATACGATATTACTCGTGTCAGCGGCTGCGGACTGCACCCAGAATATTTCTTCTTACAGGTTTTTTTTTTTCTTTCTTTCATTTTTTTTTTTTTTTTCCATAGCCAAGGAACTCAGGCAAAGTACTATTAACCCAGTAAATGAAGCTCTAAAGAGCACAGAGTGTGTCCATTAGGGGACCGGATGGTGACTAATCCGATTGTTCTTGCAGGGAGAGATGGTGCTTTGGTAACATCTGGGATGTCAGGCCCTGCATTTCTGGCCAGGTTCTGCGGTCTGACCTCTGGGTGACTCGCCCTTCTGCCTTGTCTTTCTCTGTCTTTGTCTAAGAACGATGATGACGCTGCCCCCTCCTCTCCCTCAACCCACCTCATTGCCAGGAAAGCCTCCTTGCAAGAGATAAGAGAGATGCTTATGACCGGAGGAAGAAATAGAAAAGGGGACAGGGTGTACGGGCGGGGAGGGAAGAGGCATAGGGAGTCTTCCCGTTTCCACGTTTCACAGGGCTGTGTCCTGGGGTTCAGGGTTGTGTCCTGGGCAGCCTAGAGCCCATGGGAGACGAGAGAGGTAGGAGATTACAGAGCGTTTGCTTTCGGTGCCTGTTAAAATCACAGCAGAGCGTTTTGTTCCTTGGGAAATAATTCCTATTTTCCTCTCTTACCAAGGCGTTCACTTACTTCTACTGTTCCCTGGAAAAGTATTTGCAGGCATTGATTTAAAGTGCCGAGGGAGAAACAGAACATTCCAGATGCCCCATAGGCTGGGCGGATGCAGGATGACTCTGTCCAGGGGTATAAAACAAACAAACAAACAAACAAAAAGCGG
Organism: Mus pahari; assembly: GCF_900095145.1. Lineage (NCBI taxonomy): Eukaryota > Metazoa > Chordata > Mammalia > Rodentia > Muridae > Mus > Mus pahari. The sequence goes on from NC_034605.1 coordinate 41,852,776, forward strand.
CAACTCTCTCTCTATCCCCACTCCAGGTTCCCCTCTCCTTCCTTCTCAAAGAAGTCTTTGTTCTATGTGCAGTTTATCCCATGCCTTGGATGGGACACCTAAATTTCCTGGCATCGCCACTTCAGATAATAAACACAGAACAAATAAGCAGAACCCGGATTCTTCCAGCTGGAGCCACAAGAACGTCCGGTGTTTGACTCAGAACTACGCCCGCCATACCTACGCGACCCTGTATTGCCACTCCCAAAGAAGGCATTTTAAATGTATTTTCATGAAGAGGAATACAGAGGATCAGAGCAGGCACCCTCCCCTCACAGGTTTCTTTCGTGCAGGGGACCAACGGGAAAGAACTGGCTTTGTTTCCCACCCCGAAAATTGCAAGTTGGAACACCCCCTTCCAAAGTCTAATTTCGGACTATTTCACGTTACTCTGGTGTATTAGTTCAGATGATGTGGAAAATGTAATTTTGACGACACACTGGCTCACTGCTGTCTTTAGAAAGGCAAGCAGAGGGTGAGTCATGAGTTTGTGTCTAGTGGCTATGCCCTACTCGCCCTTCTGTGGAAGTAACTCAGGTCTGCCAGCCTTTGAGCACCATTATTTACAGGGAGTCAATCTGTCCCCCCTCCCCCTGTCTCTTGCCCCTCAAATTTTTCTCCTTTTCCCTCTTTGTCTTGTCAGACAGGGCTAACAGAATTGATGGAAGGTCTTTCTTCACAATACCCATAATCCTTCTATGATAAGGTCTATTCTGCCATCAATTTTTTTTTTCAGGCTGCGAATCTGAAGATTTTATTATTTATTTAATTTTTCTTTAATGTGTGAGTCTCTCAGTGAGCTTTTCTCTTTCTTTTCTTTCCTTTTTCTTTTTCTTTTTTCTTTTTTAAATAAAGTAAATGATCTGGAAAGGATATAAAATGTAGGGATTTAGAGAGGCTCAATATTTAGTAGAACATTATCTTGGCCAGTTTCAGGATGGATAATTTTTCTCGTTACGCAGACTGCCCCAGCCCAATTAACTCACTTAGGCTTGACTTTAGTTTTTTTTTGTTGTTGTTGTTGTTGTTTGTGTTTTGTTGTTTTGGTTTGTCTGGTTTTCTTTCTTTGTTTTTGTTTTTTTTTTTAAATTTATGCTTGCCGACAAGGTGATAGGTGTTGAGCAGAAACTGTTAAGAGCTCTGAATCTGAATTTCTTGGACGACGAAGGGCAGCCGTGACCAGAGCTCCCACTCAGCCCTGGATTTGTGATGAGGAGCAGTGGATCCGCAGTGTTCTTGCTGCAAAGCTGTGTGTCTCAGCAGGACACAATAGTATCTCAAGTTAAGGAATACCGGGGTGTTACTATTTGTTGATTTTGTATGTGGTCTATGTGTACTTACGTGTTCAAGCACACATGTTCATGCAGAAGCTTGGAGATGCCAGCAGAGGACACTGAATGTCTTCCTCTGTTCCACCCCGCTGTAATTTTTGAGACAGGGTCTCTCATTGAGCCTGAAACTCTCAGTGCAGCTAGGCTAGCAGGCCAGTGAGCTCTGGGACTGACGATAGCTCTGCTGTGCTCTGTCCTCATGTAGATCATTTTGTTGAGAGACATTTCATCAACAGTACACATTGCTTGTTCTATTAGTTCAAGTCAAAGTAACATGTTTTCTTTTGTTTCCATTTTTTTTTCCTTAAAGCAATTTTTCCCATGCAACTAGTCTTCTGCTTTTCCCTTTGTGCCCCCCCCCTAAGTTGTCACTCATTGATTCATTTCTGCCCTGCTTCTACAGAAAGTCTCTGTTGATGCCTATTGGAGTGGCCCTACCTTTTATTGTTGGCTGTGCCTCAGTTGCTTGATGCCAACCGACCACCAGGACTGAGGAGAATGACTCTATTTTCTTGACATGACCTTGGAATGGGGAGGGGCCCCCCTTATTTGCGTTCTTGGGGTTTCTGGATATGGCAGTCCTTGATCTGTTCAGAAGATCTCCTGGGAGACATTATATAGCACAAGCATCACTGTTACCCTAAGCCACAATGGGGGTCCTATTCCCATCTGAAGTACCTGTCCTGAAGGTGGACCTGCCTCCTGCAATTCGGCTCATACATTACCCACTTGTTCAAGGCCCTGTGAAAGCTCTCCTTAGCTCTTCAAGCATCCCAGTCACACTTAACACTAGCCTTTCTTTTCCACTCTTGCCTATGTTTCTATTTTCTGGATCTCACTTAGTATATTTTTGTGGAGGGTTGCCTTCCTGGGTGTGGTGGGTATATATGACTGCTTGCATGTGTGTGGGTACATATGTGTGTGCATGCACATGTGCACACATGTGGGGAGACCCAAAGTTGACCTCAGCCATCTTCCTCAATCCCTCTCCATTTTATTTATTGAGACAAGGTCTCTCCCCAAGGCCAGAGCTCTGCCACTCTGGCTATTCTAGCTAAGCAGCTTTCCCAGGGGCCTCGTCTCTTCTTCCTGAGTGTTAGGACTATAGGCGGCTACTCTGTCTGCTGGGCTTTTTACATAGATCCCAGGTTCTGTGAATCCAGACTCTCCTCCCCGTGATCTCCATCTAAGTAATTTACACGTGGAGGCATCTTCAACCCTATTTTATTATTTATTTTCTCGTAAAAACACTTATATTAGGGGTCTCCTATCTTAATGGTGCTTTACATACAATGTAGAATTGTTAGCTTCCTGCATGATGCTGAGTACCAATCACACTTATTCATCTTGCTTGATGAAGTCTTATGACCTTTGACCCCACTTCCTTCTCTTCCCAGTTCTGGCTAGCCACCAAGTCCCCAACTTTGTGGCTTTTACAATCTTAGAAATCATTATATAACTGGAACCTTATTTTTCTTTCTGAAGCAGTCTCATCTAACCTAGCATAATGTGTGTCAAGAAATGTGAGGCAAACCAAGGAGGAAACTGCCTCATGCATCTGTCACAAAAGGCCAGGACGGCATATATATATATATATATATATATATATATATATATATATATATATATATATATATATGTGTGTGTGTGTGTGTGTGTGTGTGTGTGTGTGTGTGTGTGTGTATGCAGGAAGTAGTAGTTGGGTTAGACTGTAGAGAAACTGGGACACTTGTATACAGTTGTGGTAATGGGAAATGTTCATGAAAATGGCATGGAGGAGCTTCAGAAAAAATGGAAAAGTAGAAGAGCTTTATGGGCTGGCAATGTTCCTCTGGATATTTATGCAGAACATTGATGTCCATGTGCCAATGGAGACTCACTTCCAGTGCGCCCAGTGTGGACAAACTTAAATGTGTTTTAGCAGATACTTGAATAAAAGAAACAAAGGCACACTTCTCAACCATTAAAAAGGTCATTCTGAAACTGTACCATGGCATGGAGGAATCATGAGGGCATCATGCTAAAGGAGTTAGGCGATCGGCACTAATCCTTCGATGTCAGTAAGTGAGCCTCAGGGACGCTATGAGACCTGTCTATGGTTTGCAAGTTATGCTGGAGAATTAGAGAGGTTGACTGCTGCTTACCAAGGTATAACTGAGCATGTCACAGACACCTCTTCAGTCTGCTCTCTGTTAAACATCTGTCTTAAACAGCTGTCTCCGGCTGCACATTAGAAACTTCCTATAAATTTCCTAACAGTCCTGAGGCAAGTGCTCTTCCACAGGAGTCGTCTGTTGAGGGGTGAGTTGGGACGGAGAAACCACGCAGTAGTGACCTGGGTCCTTCCTGTGCTCCTCAACTAACTCTGACCCTCCCAGGAACAATATTGTTAAGTGTTCATTTCCTGTCTATAATGAGAGTTGTCAGACGCTTGGATGATTCCTAGATAAATATCTATGAATTTTTTTTTCCAATTCCCAATTTACCAACATAATGTAAAAGAAAATGAGATTGTTTGGCATGACAGTATCTCGATGAACTCGCTCTTGCTCATGGTCAAAAGATACATAACAAAATTTTAACCATGTGTAAATGCACAGCTCTGAAGTATTATGTGTGGTCACACTGTTCACTAACCGTCCAGTACCAGAGCTTTCTATTTCTCAAACTCAGTCTCCGTTCTTCTTTCTTCCAGCTTTCAGCACCCACTTCCCACTTTCTGTGTCTTTGTGTGACTGCTCTCAGACCCTCATATGAGCCTCAGTATGCCCTTTTGTGACAATCTTATCTCCCTGAACATAATGTTCTCAGTGTTCAATCATTCCGTGGCTCAGGCTTTGAGAAATAACTCCTATTTTCACACACGGTCACTAATTTCAGAGACTGACAATTTCTGGTAGGTGGCATTTTACACAGAGACAATAGATGTGATGGCTAATCTTCATTATCAACTTGACTTCATCTGGAATCAACTAAAACAGGAATTTGTGTGCATGCCTATAAGTGAGGAATTTTTTTTTTCATCAGATAATTTAAATCAGGGAGACCTACCTTAAATGTGGTGGCATCTTTTGGTGGTAGCCCATCAAAGAACATGGAAGTTTCCATGAAAGGAAACTTCTTTTTTTGCCTACTTGCCCTCCCTCTTGCTTGTGAGTTCATCTATCCTATTGCTATGGTGTTCATTCACAGATGTTAGACTCAACTTCTTTGGGATCCCAATGTAGACTGAAGACCAACAGTTCTCTGGGAATCCCTCAGGCCTTCAGTATTAGACTGGAATTTCTGAGACATCAATCCTCGTGGACTGTCATTGGGGAACTACTCAAACAGCATTCTGTAATCCAACGTAATAAATCCATCCCATCAATTCTGTTCCTATGAGAACCCAGATTAATATGGACGGTTGATATCAGGGGTGCTTCTAGAGAAACTGAATTGTAAGACTGAATTTCTCTAGAGGGCTTGGTGTAGTACCCGCAGCTGGCTCTTTCATTTGCCTCTGGGATATTATCTTGATTAGGTTTATGGCTGTTACTAATACCTACTGCCATATGAGCATTATGTCAGCAAAAGTAACTCTGAGGGTGTGGCAAAACAGCAACATACTTTAGGAAATAATAACATACTTTAGGAAATAATAATATACTTTAGGAAATAATAACAGTTCGACCCATTAAACAGTTCTTTGCCTTCTTTGCCTTTTCAAGAGGCTCCTGCTAGCTTGGAAACCACAGTGTCTACTTTGGAGGAATCGTGTGAAGAATCAATTATAGAAAGTAAATTAAGTGCTGTTGTCACACTGGGAGTTGCCCCTCAATACCCTTTCTGCTCCTTGCTGGCTGCTCTGCTGGTTGTTCCCTGCCTTCCTGCTGCGTGGCTTGGCTCCTGACCACCAAAGGCCCCAGCTCCCAAGATGTCTGTTCCTTAAGGGATGCACACAACTCGGGTACGTGTTGAGTGGCCTAACTGGCTACTAAAGAAGGATTCTTTGTATATTAGAAGAAGTAATCAGGAAATATGTTTTTTTTTAAAGCTATTGACATTTCATCAGGCTTGATGTGGCTATTTGGTGATGGAAAATGGAACCAGCTTATGTGCGAGGAAAGTTTCAGATAGACAAGTCATAGCAGACAGGTTGACACTTCAGAGATTGCCAGCATCAACGATTCCCTAACTCTTTGTTAATTATCTGCAGTGGAAACCTAAGGAGTCCTACAGTGAAGCATTTGTGTTTGTTTTGGGGGTTGTTTCTAAGTAGCTTCCACAAATGGTGTGAGAGGCTCTTGGGGCACTTGTTACAAAGGTTACAACACTCTTTGTGTCTTCTGTGTTCTAGCATAGAAGTCCTTCAGTGGCCCTTTAAGAACCAGTTAGGTGTTATCTCTCTGTAGTTGGAGGATTCACTGTCACACGTTGGTGTGTTTATATATCATAGAATCACCAAATAAGGGGAGTTGGCTTATCTGTCAAATATTCATTATGTCTTTATGTTGAGACCTGTTGAAATCCTCTCCAAGCTACTTTTGAATACCTGACCCTTGGTTACTAACTATGGTCACTGTGCTGTACAAGAGGGGACCATGTTGACACTAGCTGAGCCTTTTGATTTACTTATATATCCACTGGCTTACTCTCTTTTTCTGTCCTCCACCTCCTCCTGACACTGGCTGGCAGATAGCATTCTGTACTCTATTGTTACAAGGTTGGTTTTTCCACCTTCCACATATAATTGAGATTACCAGATTACCACATGGTTCATGTCTCTACCTATCTATCTATCTATCTATCTATCTATCTATCTATCTATCTATCTATCTATCTATCTATCTATCTATCTATTTATCTATCCCATATTAAAATTCATGCATCTGTTGGTGTACCGTTTTGTCTCTGTAGCTTTGTTATCATAGAAGGTGCTGCAAAGTGCAGGACATCTCCCTTGCCTACCGATTTCAGTTTCTCTGGATATTTACCCAGAAATGGAACTGCTAAGGATGTGGTAGTTCCATTTCCAGGGTTTTGAGGACACTTCCTATTGTTTTTGAAAATGCTGGTCCAAATTTGCTCCTTTCCTCTCAGTTTTGCTAACACTTGCTTTTATTGATCACCCTTTTGATGGTCTCTGACCTTCAACACTGTGAAGGGATGCCCCCCCCCCTTTTTTTGGATTTACTTTGTAGCCCTTTGATTAGGGATGGTGAGTATTTTCTCACTTGTTTATCAGGTGTTTTACTTTTCTTTTGAGAAATGTCTGTTTAAGTCTCCTGCTTGTCCCATACCACTTATTAAAGACCCAGAGTGTAGTCTTGACACTTGCAGTAGAATGCTGTCCTCCAAGCAGAACAACCACCATCTTTATCAGAAAAGCTATGACTACTTGCAGGAGACCCCCCAACCAGGATGGGGCTTGTTGATTGACAGTTGTTCATAGATGGGGATGGGGAGCATCATTGGGCCCTCATCTGAGATTCTGTCCACCCACCCCTGGACCATTGCAATGGCCTCGTGGTTTGGAGAGGGGAGTGCTAGGGAATATAGACTGTGGAAATTTAACTGAAGGGAAGACTCCAGGTACACAGCTATGGGATAGCTCCCATCCATCATGAGGGGACACTTTCTGGTGGTGGGGCTGTTTTGAGATCACCCACACTACTGTAGTAATACAGTACAGATTACCCGTGCTGGTAAGTAATCCCAATGGACTTATTGGCTCCCCGAGATGGAGTTTGATATAGTTGCCCTTTGGTTTGTCCCTGATGCTATATAAGATGAGGGTAGACATTTGTTTATGCCCTCCAATGGGAAGGGTTCTTGAAGCAACACATTTCTCAAAATTAAACTTTAAAAAAAAAAACTGTTTTGTTTCCCTATTTGTTTGAGAGGAGAGAGAGAGAAGACAGAGAGATACAAAGAGAGAGAGACAGAGAGACAATGCACGGATTCATGGATTAGGGAGGGTGGAGATGTGGGGTATATCTGGGAGGAGTTAGGAGAGGGGAAAGAGTAATCAGAATATAGTGTATGAAGAAAACTTTTTTTCAATAGAGAAGAAGGACATTTTATTTTTTATTAGATATTTTCTTTATTTACATTTCAAATGCTATCCTGAAAGTTCCCCATACCCTTCCCCCACCCTGCTCCCCTACCCACCCACTCCCACTTCTTGGCCCTGGCCTTCCCCTGTATGGGTCATATAAAGTTTGCAAGACCAAGGGGCCTATGTTCCCAATGATGACTGTCTAGGCCATCTTCTGCTACATATGCAGCTAGAGACACAAGCTCAGGGGGTACTGGTTAGTTCATATTGTTGTTCCATCTATAGGGTTGCAG
>NC_034605.1:41861088-41866598 GCF_900095145.1 Mus pahari
ATTTCCAGAGTGGTTGTACAAGCTTGCAATCCCACCAGCAATGAAGGAGTATTCCTCTTTCTCTATATCCTCTCCAGCATCTGCTGTCACCTGAATTTTTGATCTTAGCCATTCTGACTGGTGTGAGATGGAATCTCAAGGTTGTTTTGATTTGCATTTCCCTGATGATGATGAAGCACTCAAAATGTGGTAATAACAATCAACGGACTGCAGACACGTGGGGTTATTTCTTGATATTGTATCTTATAGCTATCACTTTTAAACAATTCTACAATTTACTCTTATGTTCACTCAAGAACGAGAGTCAGTATTTTCCAGAAAGCAGGGTACCACAGAGGACTCAGCTCATCGCTTGTGTAGAGAAGAACATGGCAATACACGATTACTCTGAATGTTTATCTTCAACTCTTAACAGCAAATTAACCCAAAAGCACAGGAGTGGGAACTGGGTCAGAAATGAGAAAAAGATTAGAAATGTTTCCTAAATAAGTAGTGGAAAGAATGCTGAAACCAGGCAGAATGAAAAGGTACAGAAACAGATGGGCTCCTTCAAACATCGATTCAGTAGGCAGATGATAAAGCAAAACACAGAGCTACAGAGACGGTTCAGTGGTTAGTACACTTGTTCTTGCAGAGGCCCTGGGTTCAACTCTCAGCACCCACATGATGGCTCACAATGATTCCAGTTTCAGGGGACCCAGTGATGTTTTCTGGCCCTCCACTGGCAATTGGCATACATGTCTTGCACATAGATACATGCAAGCAAATACTCAAACACTCAAACACACACACACACACACACACACACACACAAATCTTAAAAAGAAATATTTACAGTTTGCTAATAGAAACTGGGGGAAAGGAAGTGAAGGGTTTATTGAATACCTTGTGCTCATGTGTGCAGAAGCGTGGCCATTTCTGCTTTACGTGTGCTTGTGTCTATTTGTATAGAGACTGAAGTTATTGGGAAAGGCTTTGGCATGCAAAACAGTTGTAGAATGCACGGATTCATCAAATGGTCCTCTTGTAAACTAAAGACTGACACCTCACTCCCTCTGTCTCATAGGCCTCCAAGTAGCTTTTACCTGAGTTGTTAAACAGCAGATGTAAACATGACAGCTCTGGGGGTGCTGATCATTACAATCCTTTTGGAGAGACGTCGGCCAAGGCTGAGTAGATTTATATCTGTTGAAATGCATGCACGCTTATTTATCCAAGCACACAATGCATGCCTAGAGTCAACCATTTAAACATTTTGATTTCCTTTTCCCAAGCCTTCAATAACCTGCAATTACTAAAGCCATAAATGCCCAATTTTACTAAATAATGTTCTCATGGGCTGCATATTTGCCTCCCTCAGAACGTGAGAAAGAGCAAGGCTCTAGTTAGAATAGTCATTCCCATAACCCTGGAGAGCAGGAGTGAGCATATCTATTTGTCTCCTGAGTGGGTCCTTTCTATTAAGTATACAGGGCTGTGAGCCTAGGCCCCAGGGCACTAAAGAGTGACAATTCTCACAGTGTCATCCAGGGACCACTGCCATCTACACATGCACCCACCTCTCCGGGAAACACATCCCCACTTTTACTTAATAAATAGAAACTTCATGTGCTCTTTCAAATCCATTCATTAGAACTTTCTAGAAACTTGCGGGTATCTTTTACTTCTCTTTCTAAGTAGCTGTTATTATTCATGTATTTTAGAATAGACCTCCAGTAACAGGAACGCTGAGCAGGAGACCGTGTCCACACACTGTCATCTTTCCAGGGGCTTGGCCTCCTTAGCCTTGGGCTTCACCAACCTGCCACCCCAGAATGGTACATTTCTCCTTTTTCCAAACTGTTTGTTTTTTTGCTTGGTAGGTTTTGGTTGTTTTGTTTTTGTTTTCTTTGGAGACAAGGTTCATATGCCATGCAACTGAGGCTGACCTGAAAGTCACCCTCTTCCTGCCTCATCCTTCCAAATGCTAGGGTTACTGGTGTGTCCCTCCATGTCTGGACAATCAGTACATTTATGGCAATCTACACACTTACCGTTGTTAATGAAAACCTAAATAAACCCTCTAACTTCTCTTGGGCTGCATTGACTTAAAAACCACTAAATTTTTATTGGTGAGCAGTAAATCGCTAGTGTCTTAGGGTTTTACTGCTGTGAACAAACACTATGACCAACCAAGGCAACTCTTATAAGGACAACATTTAAGTTGGGGCTGGCTTACAGATTCAGAGGTTCAGTCCATTATCATCAAGGCGGGTACATGGCAGCATCCATGCAGGCATGGTGCAGGAGGAGCTGAGAGTTCTACATCTTCATCTGAAGGCTGCTAGCAGAAGACTGGCTTCCAGGTAGCTAGGATAAGGGTCTTATAGCCTGCACTCACAGTGACACACCTACTCCAACAAGGCCACACCTACTCCAACGTGGTCACACCTCCTAATTGCGCCACTACCTGGGCCGAGCATATACAAACCATGACAACTATTCACCTGTAATAATGCAGATGGTTCCTCTGACTACCAGGGGATGAAAACCACTCGCCTGTAGCTGTCACACCCCTGTCTTTTGGGGGAAACTACTTTTCTTTGTCTCTCCTGGTTCTTCAGAGACTGAAGGAAGCCTTTCTTGATTTCCTCATTTCTTGGAGAGGGGGGGCATACTTTTTTTTATCAAAATAAAATTAGCTACAGAGTTTGCTGCAGAAAGGATGCCAGTCTTGGGATTTTTGATTTTCAGATTTTCAGAACCTAGAGTATCTAGGAACCCATAGACAACAGCAGCTTTCTATATCAGAAAAGCAGGTCACACGACACCCAGAAGGCCTCTGACGCTTGTCCATTATGACTTCTTGCAACACCGTTTCTTGAAACTCTCGGGTAGATGGTATTTGTGTGAGTAGCCTTTGCAATTTGTAAATAGCCTACGTTGATTAGATACTTTTGCACAATAAGCCTTTTTCTTGTTCCCACAACCTATCCTTGGGTCTTCGGCTTTTCCAAGTGGTGGTAATGACTGGATTCGTGCTTCTATTATGACGGTACAGAATTGTCACTCGAAGTCTGTAGGTTTTACTCACGGTACATTGTACATTATGGAGATTATGGAACCTCTAGTATGCATTAAGATAAAGACCATGTCAAGTAGTTTTACTGCCCTAAAATTCTTCTCTACTCTGTCCCTTCATCTCCCGCTCCCCAAGTCTTGGCATCTAGAAGTCTTTTTTTTAAAAGAGATATAATTTCTTAGATGTATTTATTCATTTTATATGTGTGAATATTTTGTCTGCATGTGCACCACGTGCATGACTGTTGCCCTTGAAGGTCAGAAGAGAGCGTTGGATCCCCTGGAACTGGAATTATGGATAGTTATGAATCATCTGGGGGGTGTTGCGGACTGAACCTGGATCCTGTGTAAGAACAAGTGCTTTTAACCACTAATCCAACCCCCCTGTCCCAACCATTGTTCTTTTTAATGGTCTCTACTTTGACCCTTTCCAGACTGTTATATAATTGGAATCATACAGAAAACAGGCATTTCGCATTGACTTCTTTTACTTTAGTGAGATGTCTTAAAGTTTCTCTCCATTTCTTTTTAGTGTTGAATAAAATTCTAATGTATCATGATTTACCCATTCACCATTTAAAAGTTATTTGGATAACTTTCACTTTTTTTTTTTTTTAAGCAAAGTCACTGAACTGTGTCTGTGCACAGGTTGTTTTGGTGTGAAGTTTGATTTTTAATGCACTTGGGGGAGTGCTAACACGTGGTCGGTGCTGCTGGACTGCCCAGGAAGTCTCCCTTCTAAGCTATCATCCATGTTCCTAAGTGTGAGTCTGGTACCTCACAACAAAGCTGCTAGCTCCGGTTGCTGCGTGTTTTCATCTGCATTTGCCCTTGGTGTTCTGAATTTTGGCCATTCAGATAAGCTCATGGCACCTCACTATTTCATTTTGCCATTCTCTAATAAGGTAAGATGGTGAATACATCTTAGTGTTCACCATGATGGATAGTGAGCTATCTGCCCAAATCATCAGACTTAACTTTTACAGCCATTTTCTTCTTTTATACTTGAGTTTTACATGTATTTTGTCTATTTTTAGATCAATTTTTATCTGATACATCTTTGTGCTTTATATCCTCCATTTAGACTGGCTTATTATTGGTTCATGAATCACATACTTGTACCTAAAAAACATTGCAAAGCCCACGGGTCTTTCACATTTTCTCCTAACTTATTTTCAAAGAGTTTTGTGGTTTTTTTCATGTCTTATTTACATCTGTAATAACATTTTTAAAGATGTATTTTATTTATATATTATATACATATACATCTATATATACACATGTGTGTGCACGTGCGTGCATGTGTGTGCGGGCACATGAGTGTGGTACCTGTGGAGGACAGAGGAAGGCGTTGGATCCCATGGAGCTGGAGTTAGAGGTGGTTGTAAGCTGCCCGATGTCAGTGCTGGGAATTGACCCCTCTGGAAGAGCAGCATGAGCTTTTAACTGCTGAGTCATCTCCCTAGCTTAATCTGCACAATTGAATTAGCTTCCGTGAAAATTTAAATGTGTGTCGCGTTTTATTCTTTATTGAATGGATTCTTCTAGGTGGCTGTCAAACTGTTTCAGGAATATCTACTTTGTGTTTTTCAGATAAAGTCTTTTACTAGGGTTTTTCCTATACTTATAGGGTTCCCTATACCCCACCCCCGCCCCTGCTCCCCTACCCACCCACTCCCACTACTTGGCCCTGGCCTTCCCCTGTGCTGGGTCATATAAAGTTTACAGGACCAAGGGGCCTCTTTTTTTTTTTTTAATATTTATTTATTATTATATCTAAGTACACTGTAGCTGTCTTCAGATGCACCAGAAGAGGGTGTCAGATCTCATTCCAAATGTGGTTGCTGGGATTTGAACTCAGGACCTTCAGAAGAGCAGTCGGTGCTCTTAACCACTGAGCCATCTCTCCAGCCCCCTAGTCTGTCACTCTTAAGATCAGCTTTCCTTTCCTGTTGTAGTAGTAGTTGTTGTTGTTGTTGTGGTGGTGGTGGTGATGGTGTATGCCTTTAATGCCAGCACTTGGGAGGCAGAGGTAGGTGGATCTCTGTGAGTTTCAGGTCAGCCTGAAATACAAAACGAGTTCCCGGACAACTGGGGCTCCTATACAGAGATACTCTGTCTGGAAAACCAAAATCAAAGTAAACCAAACCAAAACAACAAACAAACAACAAAGAAATATCAACACAGACCAGCTTTCCACAAAGTCTCAGGATCTAGGAAAAATGTAAGACGTTTTAAGCAGAATGTAACAGGAATGACCTCTCTAAATCTCATGGCCACGGTCTTTACTGCCAACATTTTGTTGGTGTCCTGGTCTTCCGAGTTTCCACCAGAGCCACCACCAGTTTCTACTAACAGTGGAAGAGCTGTGTGCTGTGACATCTCAACATTTCTTTGTGTGTGTGTGTGTGTGTGTGTGTGTGTGTGTGTGTGTCTGTGTGTGTGTGTGT
>NC_034605.1:41866627-41887422 GCF_900095145.1 Mus pahari
TGTGTGTGTGTGTGTGTGTCTGTCTGTCTGTCTGTCTGTATGTGTGTGTATGTGTCTGTCTGTCTGTGTGTCTGTGTGTGTGTGTCTGTGTGTGTGTGTGTGTGTGTGTGTGTGAATATGTGTGTTGCTGATGTTGTCTTGCTACTTTACCTTTTCAAGTCCAGAGCCCAACATCTCTGGTCCCATGTAGCATGGTTTTATTGCGATATACTCAACCAAATAATGAGCAACCTAAATGAAACCAACACCAAATTCCACATGAAACATGGGAGCCCAAAGTTTCCTCCTGCCCTTTGACATTTCTCCTGTTGCACCTCACCCCCCCCCCCATGTCTCAGCTCATAAAGCTATTGCAATATCATTTGGTATGACCATAGATGAGTTCGAAGCGTTAGGATTCTTGTGTGAGATGGAATGACAGATACAGTCAGTTTTCCTTAGCTTTCCCAAGTTCTCCGTTGTGATTCTTTTATGCCGATGATTCTTTGTTTCCCCTTCTGAGAACCATTTAGATGACCAGTCTTGGACCATTAGCAGTAAAACCATCCCGAACATTCAAGTACAAACATTTGTGTGTCTGTGTAGTTCCTTCCGTTGGGTGAATCTGTTGTAGTGAAATGACTAGATCACGTGACTGGGCATGCACACCTTCTTGAGAAACAGCTAAACTGTTCTGTGAAGTTTATGGTTTCTCTCTTTGTCCAGTCATCCATGGAATGTGAGCACATCAAAGGAGCCAGTTGTCATTTGCTTTCTTAAAGTCTCTATAAGAGGTGAACAGTGGTTCTAAATTAGTTAATGAGCTATACTGTCCTCTTAGTTTGGCTGTGAGCAAGGAATTTTATCTCTGACTTGAAAGGCATAATTCTTGTGCTCTGTCTCTGAATGCTTTTTCACATGTAGTGTACACCCAGCTCGATTATTCCACTGTACAACTCTTCCCTTTGCACCTAGGTTTTAAATATACAAGTTCAGATGTGCAGGTTCTGAATTTAAAATTCTGGGATGATTTACTTTTCAAACTACTTAAAATTTATATTTTATTTGGCATGTCAAGACCATCTTCTATCTGCCCCTCATGCAACCTATAGCCCACTTTGTGTAATTAAAATAATAATAAAAGTCATGTACATGCTTACAAACATTCCTACCTTAAATTTGATAGAATGGAAAGGTGTTTGTCTGGGATTATAGGAATGTGAAGGCAATATGTTCTTTTTGAGCTAGTATAACTTTGGTATACAGTGTACTTAAACAGTGTTCATCAAGTATTTGGGTTCTTATTGGCTTCATAGATACACAAAAGAACCCATTTGGTGTCCACCATATTTGAATATTTCGTGTATGCAAACTACCATTTTTAGCCCATGTTACTGGTTTCTGTTGCTGTTAGATAGCACAATTGAGGATCTAAACTGTCCCAGTGGAACTGTCACCCCTTCCATTTTGCTCGTGTGAAGACAGCCTCACCTCTGCTCTCCTCCTTGCCTAATTCCAGTGAAGTCCCACTGTGAGCGTGGCCAGGAGAAAGAAGTGATGCGAACAGACTGGAGAGCTTTAATGCCGCTGGTGACTGCGCCATTACCCAGAGAATGCAGGTTAATGTGGAGAACGGGAGGGAGCGGTGGGAGGCGGCACCACAAACCCGACAAGACCTATTAAATCAGAACAGCCATGCAGTGTGCAGAGCAGGAAGGGAGACCAGGGTCGAAATGGCAGCAAGATATCCCTGCTCCTTCATCCAAGCAAACCATGGCAGAGATAGGGGTTTAAGGGACAAGACAGAACAAATGCTGAATTAACTCCCACCAACTTGGCTTTTACAACGTGGGCCTTGGTCTGGGGTTAACCCGGTGAATCTCTAAATCCTTATAGGACAAACAAAACACTGAGGTGAAAGGGCAGAATATGGAAGATGCACTGTCCTGTTCCTAGTAAGTTTTGAGTTGGATATACATAATTTCTTAACTTGGAATGTGGAAAATAATTGTGCTATGCAGCATAAAACAAAGTAATGTAAAATAGACAGATAAAAATCATGTCATAACTTAGTGAAAGGAGATTTAGGTTTCTTCCCATGCGTGTAGCATGCGTATTGAGGTTAGTCTTGCAGAACTAGGAAGATTTATTCAAGCCAGTATTATGAGGCTAATGCAAAGATGTTAAGTGAAAAACGGAAGAAGATTTAAGAAATGAAAGGGCATTCGGAATGTATTAATAGCTCAAGGGTGGGATGCAATGTTAGGGTACTGGGGAAGAAGCTGGGTCTGATGAGTTGAGTGTGCCCATCAAAACATAGCTACGGCGCATGGCTTTGTTTCTCCATTTGTCCCCACCTCCATTTCTGTTCTTTGTTGGACCCGAAGTTAGTGCCAAGATGGGGATATGTGAAAGTTTAGATGTGTATCATGTTCCCACCATCAGCATCCGGGAAGTTCATCTGGCTGGACTCTAAAGTCATTCCACAACTTTCCATCTCTAAGGACCCTCAGATCACAGCTGTCCCATTTCCTGGGCTGCGCTCACCAAAATGAGCTTCTCCCTGGTATCTCCCCCAGGCTATGTCCCACAGTTGGTTGTGCTGAGTGTGAAGTGGCCCCTACTGCTTCCCAGCTTGGTCCTATAGTTCACATAGAGCTGTTCGTGGGGTCATTATCTTCCACCCTGTGATATCATACCACCCGTGGATCGTGTGCTTTCACATCTGTGTAGCTTCTTGGGTGGGTTTGTATTTGCCCTATGCTGACTTTCACTCCTTATTGATATATGGCTTACTTCTTATGAAGTCATCTTCCTAGATATTTTGGTTCCGTATGGTCCAAGCCAGTGGGTATATATACTGAAGTCTGAAAAAGCTTCTATGTTGTAAATAACCACTCACCACGCCTGCTAGACATGTTTCTAGAGGGGACACATGACACTTTTCACTTGTCCCCTTCTTTATTCTCCCTCCTCAGAGTGAACCGTCAAACTAATAATTTTTTGGCTTCCAGTCTAGGAAGTGAGGCACGTGAAAGGCTTGGACCTGGTATATGGTTACAAAAACTGACCTCGAATGTGGAACCTACAGTATTATTGAGACTCTGCCTCAGAAAGCTCTGATACCAAAAAGTCTTATTTGGTTTGTAGTACTCCACCATCTCTGAGGGTTGTCATGGAGCAAGAGGATATTGAGTACTAGAAAGACCACCTCTGTCTTAGTTATGGATTTATTGCTGTGGAAAGACACCATAACCAAGGCAACTCTTAAATAAGATAACATTTAATTGGGGCTGGCTCATAGGTGCAGAGGTTCAATCCATTGTCACCAAGACAGGAATCGTGGCAGCTTGTAGGCAGGCCTGGCGCTGGAGAAGCTGAGACCTCTACATCTTGATCAGAAGGCAGCCAGGAGAAGACTGCTGTCTTCCAGGCAGCTAGGAGGGTCTCAAAGCCCACCTTGACAGTGACATACTTGCTCCAACAAGGACATACCTCTGAATAGTGTCACTCCCTGGGCCAATAACCTCCAAAGTTGAGTAAAACATCTAAGGAAGAAACAGCTCAGTAACCATCTTTCCTTTTAAAACATGCAGGAGAACCTTTGCAGCTGGACTTTTCCCAACTGCAGATGCAGTTGCGGGATGGAGAGGGCCCCTTTATGTAAGAAACAGGCAAGAAATGAGGCAGAAATGTGTGGAGCTGCTAAATTATTCCAGTTCTTTAAGTTCAGTGCACACTAAAAGAAAAGGTTGTAGAGGAAGGAGCATAAAAGTTTATGGGTTTGGTTTTTAGACAACACACATACATACACATGTGCACACATGAAATAAATAAATAATAAATAAATAGGTGCTGACAACATTCCTGTCACCTAATAGACACACAGAGCTGAGAGAAATGCATGTTTCTGACCTCAGGAACTCCGGAGACCTAGTCCTTTAGTGTTTAATATTGTTTCAGAGTTTGTGCTGTTAAATCAAAAGGTTATCCATAATACATCTGGCGCTATTAATGGGAAAGATCAGGGGTACTCAAAAGACATTTATTCATTATTAATATAGATAATAAAGGATCATTTATGAGGCTTCAGATGAGATTTTTATCATCAAAAGCTTAAAAAGCAAAATTTATTTTTGCTTCAGGACAGGCACGGGAGACGTCTGTAACGGGAAATGTGAGTGTCAACACAAAGCTGTCAGGTTCACTCTGTTTCCAGAGATGGTGAATGCTTTATAGCAACAGATTAAAAGGAAAATAAAATTTTGTGCTTTAAATTTCTATCGACAGTTGCCTCATGATTTATTCCTGGCTTGTCCTTTATCGAGACAGCGTGTTGATGTTCTCTGCTCTTTCCTCTTACATTCATGGTCTTTGACGCCCAGGGAAATAAAATCAGGAGGAATTCATCACTCTCTACAGGATCCTGGGGACTGGTGGCAGATAGAAGAAGTTGACTCAAGAACGTTTATGTCCTAGTGAGAGTCACAAGTCCTGTGTTTATTAGACAGAATAAATAATGAGAGGGAGTGGCTTAAAATACACCTTGTTGAAAAAAAGCTGGTGGAAGCTTGAAAAACTTGAAGAACTTTTGGATATTGAATGTAACATTACTGAAATAATCAGCTTGTCCTGCTGAAGCTGATCAAGGCATTTTTAAAAAATCGATTGTTAAAGATGTTACAGAGAGTTTTCAGACTTTATCTTACCTCAGCTTTGTAAGTAACCAGTCCATTTTCCAATTGAAGTTTGACCGGAAGAGTTATTGGATTTGGGGCTTAGGGTCCACATCAGCAAGAATGGAAAACAAAACAAAACAAAACAAAACCAAAACCACCCCCCCAACAAAAACATCAAGAACAACAAAACAAAACAAACAAAGAAACAAAACAAAACAAAACAAAACAAAACAAAACAAAACAAAACAAAAAACAAGGATGCATCATGCAGTAACAGACCAAACTTTCAGGGAATGATTGCTGAGTGAATAGATGAACATTTCTTGCTTGACCTTCAGAGGTGGCTGAACCCAAGGATGTTGGGGCTATCCTAAAATAATCTACCCAGTACTTATGCATATAACTAAAAATGTATAGTACTTTGGTTAAGTTTTCTCCACTAAAGAATGTAAATGGAAGATCTAAGATTGAGTAATCCTAGATTATCTTGACTTTAATTTTTGATAGCAGTAATTTCAAAGCTACAAATTTGGCAAACTCCGTAGAACATTGTTCCATCTCTATTTAATTAAGATAAAAAGACAATTGGAGTCTAACATCTCACTCAAAGTACATAAAACCTAAACAACACTCATGGTCTGCTACTAGATTTTCCTTCACAGTCTTTGGATCAAGAAGAAACATCAATGCAACTGCCAACCACTGGCTAGAGAGTTACAGTGCACTAAGAATGCTTATGAGAGAGCCTGGGTGCCATGTGCAAGACGGCACTCAACTTCCACCCATCCATCCATCTACCCATCTATCTACCACCCATCCACCCTCCATCCACCCATCCACCTAACCAAACATCCATCCATCCATCCATCCGTCTGTCTATTGACTAACCTCCTAATATCAACACGCACTGCAGAGACTGGAAAGGCAAAAACATACACCCCCATCTCATCTTGCATTTGTATTCTTGCCAAACTCGCACCCAGTGTATTGGCTGTTCCCTATCTCACCATAATCAGGGTAGCAGCATGACTTCCCTGAGTTATCAGGAGTCTTAGACCTTAGTCATCAGCTTTGTTGTTTTGAGAGCAAAAAAGGAGAGCAGGTAGGAGGCAGCTTCTCTTAGGAGAGTGCAGTTTGTAGCAAGCAGTGGAGTGCAGGAGTAGAAAACAAAAGCTGCAGGTTCCCCCCTCCCGCCATGGTGGGGTAGGGGGGTGGAGTTTCAGAAAAGGACTTTTGATGCTACAAGAGGCAGTGGCTTTCTTGCCCAGTGTAAGTTGCTCCTCAAAATCAACGACTTCATTTTTGTTGTTGTTGTTGTTTTGTTTTGTTTTTTTCGAGACAGGGTTTCTCTGTATAGCCCTGGCTGTCCTGGAACTCACTTTGTAGATCAGGCTGGCCTCAAACTCAGAAATTCACTTGCCTCTGCCCCCCAAGTGCTGGGATTAAAGGTGTGCGCCACCATGCCCGGCTGACTTCATTTTTTTAAAAGTCTTTCTGTAGTTCTATAAACCATTGTAATAAAGCCATTCTCATCTGGTTTGCTGAAAACCTCCTGTCTTAAACGTTTGTCCTTGCAGTGCTTGAAAGAAACATCGCTGTTCAGACAGCACCTGTGTAAAGCTGTGTCTCCAGCTCTTGGATCAATACGTGGAAGTCGGATGATGGAGTAGGACATGCCAGTCTCTCTTCTCTGAACCCATTTGCTCTGGATGTGGTATTCGTTTAGTCACATGGCTCCCTTCCCAGAGATGTTGTTGTTGATTTTTCTCAACACACCAAGAGTCCAGACAGAGGGAGCATTACATGGGCCTTTAAAGGAAATCCTCGGGATGTTTTCACTGCGTCGAAGCATATTCAAGAATCCCGGCAGAAATGTCTTCTATCCCGAATGCTAATGAGGCGCGACATGATATATGGCCTGTGTTGGGCAGCTTTCCTCTCTTTAAAAGGGAGAAGTATCAGCTCACCAATATGCGTCAGACAAAAGGTTGTTAATCTTTCTTTTCATAGCACAGTGATAAATCTCTGCTAAATAACTGGGTATTCATTTCCTTTTTATATTATAAGACGTTGACTTTTCCTATTTTCTCAATCATGAAAACTCACTGATAATAAAAAACGCCTAAATACATAAGCCAAAGAAATTCGGATAAAATAAATCTTAATATATAATTTTACATTAATCTTTGCAAATATGTTGAAAGTGAGTGAGAAGCTCAGACCTAGATTAAATGTAGCTATA
This sequence comes from Mus pahari, assembly GCF_900095145.1. Classification (NCBI taxonomy): domain Eukaryota; kingdom Metazoa; phylum Chordata; class Mammalia; order Rodentia; family Muridae; genus Mus; species Mus pahari. The sequence continues at coordinate 41,873,528 of NC_034605.1, forward strand.
ACAAGAAGGGGGTATCCAGGGGCTGGTCTCCTGTAGAGGTCTGTGGTGCTATAAACCATTTTATTTGTAAAACTGGAAATGCAGAATATGGATTACTCCTCTGATGAGAGTCCAGTGTTTGGCTTTTGCTGTTGTACAGAAACCTCTGAGAAGAACTTGAGATAAGAACACATGGATTTCATTTTCAGTTGACATAAGATGCTTTTTTGCCTCGACCCTCTGTATTTAGGAAGCAATAAAAATCTTGCTTAATTTATAAGAAACTGTGAGCTATAAGGAAAATATTTCAGAAATAGACAGCCAAGCCAGGAAGTATTGCTAACCCTTTGGTATATAAAGCCTGGTGGCATACAGATGCTCCCTCTTCATTCAAGCCTCTCAGATACAGAGCCATGCACTTGTCTACGGTAAAGGGAACGTTGGCAGAGTTCACTTTTTTACCAAAGGTCTTCCGGGTGGATTTCACTAAGACCGTTCTCTTGTACTCTAAGCCAGAGTAGCAGTAGAAACATTTAAAGATTTTTATTTGTAGTAGGATTTGTCCAAGGGTTCCATGCCGTTTTAAGTTTAGTGGAGAGGGGTGGTGGTACAAGCCTTGGAAGGCAGTTTGAGTTCAAGACCAGTCAGGCCTATATAGTGAACTCTTAGGCCAGCCAGGGCCACATGACATTACTCTGTCTCAAAAACAACCCTCCAGTCCTTGATGTCAAAACATTCTTCCCTGGGTTTTACTCACTGGGTCTTGCAGTGGGAAATGCCTGACTGCTGGGCTAGTTTCTCTAGTTAGTCTTCAACTTCACTACCCACAGGAAGGTGGGGGCAAGATAAATGAGGGGCCCTTGTCCATTCTTGGGAATACAGATTGGGACACACATTGTGGGTAGAGGCTCCTTCAACGATTCAAAACAACACAGCTGGGTGATCCAGCAAGCTCACTACTGAGTATAGAGCCAAAGGGAACAGAGTTGCTTTGTCCCAGACAAATCCCCTCCCTCATCTTTTATAGCATGGATTCCAGTAACTAGCTGAGGAATGGGAACCACCTAAATGTCTCTAACATACAGATAAAGAAAATGTGGTCTAGACACACAATAGCATACTATGTATCTATAAAATAATGAAATCCTGAAATTTGCTATAACGTATGGATGGAACTAGAGATCATTGTGTTGGGTGAACCAACCCAGGTACAGAAACATAAAAATCTCACCAGCCCTGTGATTATTATTATTATCATTATTATTATTATTATTGGATGAAACTTTTGGAAACACAAGCTTCCTTCTTTTCCTGTTGAAATTTCTGTGGCCACATTAAAGCTCACTGACACCGTCACTTGCCATATTCCTATGATTTTGTGGCCAAGTCTCTTAATCAGAATTTCTATTCCTGCACAAACATCACGACCAAGAAGCAAGTTGAGGAGGAAATTTATAATGGCATGACTCGCTTGGACCTTTGGTACTGGCTAATNAATCATGGTGTTTCCAGGAACGAAATACATAAGAAGCCAAATAAACCCTTTCCTCCCCAACTTGCTTCTTGGTCATGATGTTGTGCAGGAATAGAAACCCTGACTAAGAAAAATTGGTACCAGCAGAGTGGGGTATTCCTGTGACAACCTGACCATGTTTTGCGGAGGACTGTGGAAGGACTTTGGAACTTTGGGCCAGAAGATCCATTCAGTGTTAAGAGCTCTTTGGAATGTTGTATAGGAGCTTGGAAGATAATATTGAGAACAGTGCAGAAGATGGAGGCCTGGCTTGTGTAATTTCAGAGGGAAAATTAAAGACTCTTTTCAGGGCCATTGCTATTTTGGATTGTGAAGATTCTGTGGTTCTGGTTAGCTGGGGCTGAAGAATCAGCTGTGATTAACAAGATACCAGAACCACTAAAGAGAAGTCTTTTCCTTACTGGGACTATTGATGCTGGTTAGCTGGAGCTAAGGAATTAGCAGTGATTAAGAAGAGACCAGCATCATTGAGGTGACATCTTCTGGGAAGTGTTTTCTGAGAGCACAGAGGTTGTGTTCCAGAGATAGTCAAGGTTGTACTTTGTGCTGCAGCAGGACTTGGTAATGTGTAAGAGTCACCCAGGTGGTACTGGTTTTGAAGGCATGAAGGGGTCATGCAGAGCAGCTGAGGCTCGGCACTGGGAGAGGCCATGGAAGGCCATTGGTGAAGTTGCAGCCTCAGTTGCAATTGATGGCCCAGGACTGAAGGTGTCATGCAGTGTTTTGGAAATGCCAGTACCATGAGATGACCACCAAGAACAGCAGCAATAGTGGAGTACAGGCAGCTGGAGCCGAGAAGATGAGGTGTGTGCTACAAAGGGCATGGCTGGAGAAGTGACCCAAGCCCTTGGAGGAACCCAGAAGATCGTGAGTTGGATCCCAGACACTGGACGGTTGGAGTTTGATTTTGCTTTTGATTGTGACTGTGGCCTGATGCTTTTCCCTCTTGAAGGAAGTATTTTAGTGGAACCCACAGTTAAGAGACTTTTAATTGTAAAGACTTTGGATTTGAAGAGAGATTGAAATTTTAAGAACTTGCCAAGACTGTGGGACTTTTAAAGTTATTTAAGATCTTGGAGATTAATAACAACTAAGGGTTGAGGCTTACTAGTGATGTGTTTGTGTGTCAAGTTGACAAGGGGTCAATTGTACTGGCTAATTTTGTGTCAACTTGACACAGCTGGAGTTATCACAGAGAAAGGAGCTTTAGTTGGGGAAATGCCCCCATGAGATCCAGCTGTGGGGCATTTTCTCAATTAGTGATCAAGTGGGAGAGGCTCCTTGTGGGTGGTGCCATCTCTGGGCTGGTCGTCTTGGATTCTATAAGAAGGCAGGCTAAGCAAGCCAGGGGAAGCAAGCCAGTAAGTAACATCCCTCCATGGCTTCTGCATCAGCTCCTGATTTCTGACCTGCTTGAGTTCCAGTCCTGCATCCTTTGGTGATCAACAGCAGTGTGGAAATGTAAGCTCAATGAACCCTTTCCTCCCCAACTTGCATCTTGGTCATGATGTTTGTGCAGGAATAGAAATCCTGACTAAGACACCAAGTGTCTCCAGTTTTGTTAGAGTATGTAGAGCATCGGCAACACGTTCATCACAAACCATGTTCAGTGGAGTAGACTAGCCTAGGTTAGCAGATCTCATCACACCCCTTGACAAGCAGCTTTCATTTTAGAGATGGCACCTTTGATGTGTGTTTCCCTCAGAAGATTATGACTGTGGTCCATTAACCTCATTATAAACTGGCCTGCAGATACCCTCTACCTCAGATTCTGTCTTCAGATAGCCCCATAGTAGACATGTATGTGAAACACAGATGCTAGTAAAATGTGAAGAGGAAGGCCACAAGAACGAATGAGGAAATGATAAGTAATGCAAAATCCTTACAATACCACTCACTTCCTAGAGTCTTCACGTTGAACAGCGATTACAAAGAAGGCTGAATAGCATGCTAGGAGACAAGAGTCAGTGATTCGTATGTGGTAAAATTTTGTTTTCTGGGTAAAAAAATTCCGTCTTCAATTTTAGAAGCAAGTTTGTATGCTCCTGTGTGCTCATTGATCTGTAAGGTGGCAGGGAGGTGACTGAGAGAAACCTTCAGGCCCCCGCTTATCATCCTGTTCTTCCTGTGCAGCACTTACCAGTTTTCAGTGGGTCCCTGTCTTGGCTTCCCAAATGAGAATAAACTTACCAGACTAACTAGGCACCATGGTACATGGTTCTACCAGCCTGAAAGACTTCCTATAAGCCAGCTCAGCCACTGCCCATCATTTTAAGGGCAGCATCAAAGTGGATTTGACATTTAAATTGTTTCCTGAACATTCAGGATTGGTATAACCAATTTCCCTAGAATCATGATGCAAAAAGTTATGACCTAACGGAACTTTGTTGAAATCTGTGTGGTTAGGGCAGAAGTGAACCCTGATAAGCATATGCAAGAGCCTGTGTGATGCCCACGAGCCAAGGGAGGCATCCCTGAAAGTCTGACGTTAGACGTGAAAATCTGAAAGACAGGGGACTGAGGAAAGAAGGGAGGGGATAAACAGTCAACAGGTCCATCGGGTTTTCTGATGTTATCACTTTAATATTCTACCTTTTAAACTTTAGTTCTTGGTAACATGCCCCCTTCACCAATATTTACTCCTATCTGTCTAGTATTTTCATAAATGTATATAAATACATGGATATAGGAGTGGGCTCAAAGAGGACAGTAGATGTATAATGGCAAATAAGGTTCTTTTCTGTGTGTGGAATGATAACATACGACCATGCATGTGTGTACTTGTGCATGTGGAGGGGAGGTCACATGCTTGTGCATGTGTGTGCCTTTGTATGGGAGGTGCACATGTTCATGCATGTGTGTACCAGTGTATGTGTATATGGGGTATGTGCACATGTTTGGGCATGTGTGGGTCTGTGTATGGGAGGTACACATGTTCATGCATGTGTGTCTGTATATGGGGGTTCACATGTTTGGGCATGTGTGTGCCCATTTATGTTGAGGGGTTCACATATCTGTACATATGCGTGCCTATGTATATGTAGGTCAGAGGATAACCTTGAGTGTCATTCCTCAAGTGCCTTCCACCTTTAAAAAGATTTTTTTATTTCTGTTATGTGTAAATGTGTTTACTCACATGTATGTATGTATACTATCTGCATGTTTGACTGTAGGGAGCTAAGGAAGACTTGCATGAATGTGTGAAGGATAGATGAAGTCCTGAATGAATATATATTATTGACAAGTACCAAGGCTTTAGGCTAATGGAATTGGCAAAGTCCTCTGCAGGTGACGCTCAAAGACACGGCAAAACCATTCTCTGAGAGCTTAGGAATGATTGGTCAGTGTGTGCAAAAACTGGCAACTGTAGCTTCCTCCTCTGGGATGACTGCAATCTGAGACTGTTCCCCTGCAGAGACCCCTATGGAGACAATCTAGTTCCCTTCCCCACCATGTGTTCTACATAGCAAACTAGCCTGCGGTTGTCCAGTGATTGTGCTGCTCCTGGCAGAGTGAGCCTGGCTCACTTGATTTCAGATTTTCTGTATGTGTGTCTGTCTGTCCTTTCTTTATTCCCTTGTCATCCTAGTTAGGTTTCCAGGACAAAGCCATGCTGGGAACAGTTCTTGGTGCCTGTGGAGGTCAGATAGATACTGGATATCCTGGAGCTGGAGTTACAGGTGGTTGTGAGCTGCCATGTGGGTGCTTAGAACCAAGCCCAAGTCCTCTACAGCGGCCATCTCCCCAGCCTGTTTCCTGTTTTGTTTGTTTTGTTTTGTTTTGTTTTCTAGACAGGGTTTCTCTGTATAGCCCTGGCTGTCCTGGAACTCACTTTGTAGACCAGGCTGGCCTTGAACTCAGAAATCCGCCTGCCTCTGCCTCCCGAGTGCTGGGATTAAAGGCATGTACCACCATGTCTGGAGTGTTTCCTGGTTTTTAAAGGCAGAATCTCTCATTGGCATGACAATTCTCCAAGTAAGCCAGATGAACTTTTGGGGGGTTGTAAGCACCTTCTACCATACCTGGTTCCTCACTGCTTCACATTTGTGAAACAAGAACTTCACCAACTGAGATCTTTTTTGGTCATAATGATAATAGCTTTTAAGGGAATATTGGAACCTCAGCTTATTACTTTTATCTTCTTATCTACCTCATACCATGAGGTGAACTGATTTCCTCTGCTACATGCTTGTACCAAAACAGTGGTCAAATAGTCATGGATGAAATCATAAAAACCTTCAAGGAAAACCAAACATTTCCTTTATCTCAAGTGTTTGTTATGGCAATGAAAGGCAACTACTGCAGCTCTGTGCATATGGATTCATATTTCTGCTTTGCACCATTTTACACATTGTCCCCTAAAGATTGCTTGACCCATGAGAATGTATCTCTCATATCTCCATCTACTGGTAGAATGACAGGCAGAGAGTCCAGTTGCTGCATATGAAATCCACTATGACCTATATCTGAAGAACACCCTTGCCAGCTTAGAGACTGGGCATGTCAGGGAGACAGAAAGTCTAAGAGAGGATACATTTAAACTCTCAGTGGCCTTGCTTAGCTTTCTTAGATCTGCATCCCATCATAAGATGTTTCCATCTGCCCTTTGTCCTTTACCTGAGCTTCCATCTATGCTGGGGTCTGACAATTTCCTCTGCCCACTTGACTTCCTGACTTTTCTTTCTATGTATAAAGCTCTAGCAAGACCAATATAGTGAAGGCTTGTGAGAGGACTCAGGTAAATACAATAGCATTATCTTTGCAATATTTCTCCATTAGTGAAGCATCAGAGAGACTGAATCTCTCACCCATGACTGGTAGGAATATACTGTGCAGTGATCTTATCAAAGCATGGCAGTTTCTTAAAAATCAAAGCACACAATTACCATAGGACCGACTGATTCCATTTATCCTGGAGAAATAAAAGCATGTCATCACATAGAAATTTCTGCATATAATTTTTTTATAGCATCTTTACTTAAAATGTCCCCAAAGTGAAAAGAACCCATATGTCCTTCAATAGGCAAATGCTTCAAAAACAGAAAAACAAAAACAAACAAAAAACAAAAAACCTGTAGTACATTTGCTTCATGGGATACTCAGCCATAAAAAAGAACTATAAAAAGAATAGAAAACAATTAATGCAAACAATAACTTCAATCTCTAGACAATTAGAATGAATAAAAACATCAGTCACAGGAGGTGACATGCTATTTTATTCCATTTGTATAGGATTCTTGGAATGATGTTGTGATTCAAGGGGAGAAGCAAACTGGTGTTTGAGAAAGTTAAGATAAAGCCTAGAGCAACAGGGACAGAGGAAGGGCTCTGAAAGAGCAACTTGTGGGATCATGTGGTAAGGAACATATTCTGTATCGTGGCAATATTCATTTCCTTTCATAAAGATTATTATAATTTATATACACTGATATTTGTAAAGGCTACACCAGATATCGCTCAACCTCCACAGTATATTATGTCATACCTGTAGACTTTTTACCCAATTAGAAAATCGATAGTGACTTCATTTTCATGAACATGTTACATATGAAATGATTTGTGTGTGTGTATGTGTGTGTGTGTGTGTGTGCGCGCGCGCGCGCGCCCGCGCGTGTGTAGGTTCAAAGGTCATTTGTGGTTTTGTTCCTCTGTTCTCTGCTTCCCGGCTGCCATTATGTGAACTGGCCTGCTTGCTTTACCGTGAATGCTCTTCCCACCATGATGGGTTCAATTCCCTCCAGGATGGACTCAGTCTCTGTCATGATGGACTATTCCATCTGTGACTGGCTGACGTCTCTCCATGATGGGCTCAATCTCCACCATGGTGGACTGAGTCTCTGCCATGATGGGCTGAATCCCTTCCATGATCAGTCGGTTTCTTCCATGATGGATTAAATAAATCTCTGCCACGATGGATTCAATCCACTGAAACTGTGGCCAAATTGAATCTGCCTTTTTAGGTGGCTGTGGCAGTCATTTCATCACAGTGACACAGGGGTAATGATCGTAGATTGCTGAATTTTTAAATTACATTTTAATTTAGTGTATGCATGTATGTGTGTAGCTTGGTGTGTTGGTGTGCATGTGGAAGCCAGAGGACAATATGTAGAAGTTGGATGTCTCCTTCTGCTATGTGGGTACCAGGGATTAGGCTCTGGTAGGCACTCTACCTTCTAAGATATCTTCCTAGCCCTGTTCTTAGTTTTATGGTTAAATTTTTATTCCTGGTTCCTCTTAGAACCTATAAAGCACGTGGCATACTTTCTTATCAAAGGGTAGTCTTAAGAATGACTGCCCGGTCCCTGCTTGAGCCTCCATGTCATGTCTGCTGAATTCTAGAACATAACAGTTCCCCATGAAAGATCAGGACACACTTGTGGCCAGCCCCTCTTTATATTGTGAAGCTAACATGACTTAACATGTTTTTCTTTTGGCTGTGTAAGGTTGGATTATACTGCTCTGTGACTCATAAGTCTGTTTGCCATTAGTCCCTAGAGGTGTTCCTGCACTACTTACTTCCTGTCAGATCCAAAGAAAACTCTATCTCCCCAAGTAACATTCCTCAGGAACTCGTGAAGATGGTTCCTCTCTACCAAAGAAGCCATTTCCCGTATCACTAGCAGAGGGGACAAATGAATGTCTCAGGTGTTTATTACCATACCAAAGTGCATGCTGGCTCTAGGCTTCCTCAATATCACAAGTACCAAGTTCTTCTCATGTCCCCCTACCTTACTTCTCCAGCCCATGGGTTTTCCTTTCCCTGACACCTCAGCTTCTCATTCTGCGTATAACCCTGCTATTTCAGCTATGTTCTATGTGTTACTTTATGTGTACTCTCTCTGTCTTCATCTCGTACTCCCCACTCCTTTTCCTCTCTACTCTGCTCCTACTGCTCTCTTGGCTAGATCCATTCTAATGGCCATGCTCAGTCTACTTCTTTATCCTTCTGTTCTATACTTTTCCAGATGTTTCCAGATGTTCTCTCCCTCATATCTACAAGAACCTTCCCTTTAACTATAGCACGGGGCAGTCATGGTTGTCCATGCTTAGGACAGGCATGGGGCATGGGTTAGTCCTCAGGAACCCAAAATGAGGGCTTCCACAGACTTTTTTCTTTCTCTTCTTTGGAAAACTTGTTCTAGTTCCATGAAGGATCAAGATTTAAGATGTCATGGATTATATTGTATTCTATGCAAAATTGAAGTCTCTCATTGTCACTTCTTGGGGGTCCATCCATTGTACTCTTTCTCATCCCCTTTGATGGCTCTCCATGGCCTTCAGATTGTCTTTTCCCTCTTAACAACTTGCTTCTAACAAAAACCCTGATAAGATCATTCACCCTGAGGCTGTGACTCTCCTGAAAGCCTTTGAATGCAATGTGTTCCAAATCTAAAGCTGGGGAGAAAGCTGAAGCACTGATGATACTTACAGAATGGTAAGGTAAATGTCTAGTCAACAAACACTTCACATTCTAGAAATTCGAACATGGAGATGTTTAGGGGCTGTTGAAGAGGCCAGTTTCTAAGCAAAATGAGCACCGGTGGATGGAGCCAGGGCACTGTCCAAAGTCATGAACAGATACACGAGGGCAAACCGTACTGGGTCATTTAACTTTCCTCCTTTAGTTACTTACCAGGGCAGTTGGTAGTGTTTCTCCTCCTTAGGAAATCATCATTGGTTCTCCATCTCTCCACTATTTCATGGGTTTCCACATTTTTTAGAAAACAATATTTTTAATGGAAATTTATTAGAACTAAGAAAGATTCATGCAAAATAATAAGGAATAATTTCAAAATAAAGTACCTGGTATCAGGGATGAAGGAGATGACTCAGTGGATAAAGGGCCTACTGTGTAAGCATGAGGACCAGAGCTGGGTTCCTCAGTATCCATGTAAAAAGGAGACATGTTAGTGTGTGTCATCCCTGAGAAGGGAGAGACAGAAGGATTTCTGGGATTCTCTGGGCAACCAGTATAACCATTCAGAACTCCAAGTTCAGTAAGAGATGGTGTCTTAAGAAATAAGACAGAGAACAGTCACCTCCATACATACGTGCATACTTGTGCACATGTGCCAATATACTCACCCACTCAGTTATTACATTTTATCATAAACACTACTAACCTGCCCATTCTGGCAGCTCCAACAAAATAGACCAAGTGGCTTATAAGCAACAGAAACTGATGTCTCATAGTCCCGAGCCTGGCAAATCAAGATCATGAGCTCTGGCATCTTTGCTGCCTTGTGAGGTCCTGCTACCCGGTTTAGAGACAATGTCTTTTTTTCTCTGTCCTTGCTGGGTGGAAGTGGTAAGGTGTGTCTCTGGGGCCTCTCTTGCACATGCACCAACCCCGCTCATGATCTAATTGCTTCCCACAGACCCCTACCTCCTCACATCATCACTGGTGTTTTTGGCCTAGGATTGGGGGTGGGGAGTGGTCCTTGGAGGAGCATAAACATGAAATCTGGGCTCTGATCTCCACGTTTCTCCTCTTTGTTCCAGGCTGCGTCCTGTCCTTCCCCGCTGCTGATGTCTCCTCGCTGTTGCAGTTGGCTTCCTGGGCAGCACTTTCCTCCTCTGGTTCTTCTCTCACGGCCCCATTTTCCAGCTATGCTCCTGTTTTATATTTACTCTGAGCTGGAGTGTTTTTTTTTTTAAAGCTGTTTATAAAAATCACATCAATTGTTTCTACTTTTTGCCTCCTCCAGAGAAACTGCAATTTGCAAAAGGCTTAATTAGGATCTCTCAGAATTTGATGCACTTCAGGATTTTAATATGTACCATAGTACAATATCATCTCCAGGTTTCTTAGTTCCTCCAAATCCTCTTGCTCAAACTTGATTCTTCCATATAGTTATGCTTTCTTAAAATATTTCTCTTTAGGAAAAAAAAGTCTGGGAAAAAAAAAACCCTCCAGATAAACAATATTACTACATCAAAGTTGCAAGCTCATCCACACCACCATTTAGCATTGTGGTTGATTTAAACATTTTTAAAAAGTGAATTCTGAAACTCATTTGGATGTTGTTTTCATAATAAGCCGTTTTAATGATCACATATGTTGTTGTTTTAAGGGCCCATTTCATAATGGAAAGAATACACTCTGGACTATATTGGGGATTTGATTCGTGCACTTCCTTCCTCCGTATGGACTAAGCTGTTTATTAATCAGTCAGGCTACATGGTCTGTTTTCATTCACTTTGATTTCTTTGTGTTTAAAGTTCAGGCTTTAAATTTTTAGTTCTGAAAATGAAGACGACTGCTTTTAGTTGTTTGTTTGTTTATGACTCCAACTAGATATCTAAACAGTTCCAGGCTTTGGAGGGAAGAAAGAAAAGATGAGAGTGAGGTCTGTCAGCACCCTGGCTTGCTGTACATGGAGTCCTCAGGATGAGCCGCTCTGCCTGAGATTGCATGGCAACGGCCTTTGCTTCATTGTGTAGACTTTTTAAAGCAGGTACTTTGAACGGTAACTCTTCTGTGCTGTGGCTGTGATTCAGCGGGATGTCTGTCCATAGTCTTCTCCCAGTGTGTTCAGCCTTTCAGAGGCCCCTCTCCTGTCCACGATGAGGACATAGCACTACGAAGCACTAAGATGCCAGAATTCCCACAATGCTCACTTTATTAAATGCACCGTATCAATTTCCCACTTACCTTACACAATTGCCACATTTCCTAATAGGAGTCCTCGATGCAGGATAGCAGTTTAAGTAGGAGAATGTGCTTAAGCACTGAGAATGTTTAGGGAGGTCTTTGGTTTTCCTGTCCAACCGGTCATTTGAGAGTGGAAAATCTATCTAAGGCAGTCAGAAAAACCAGAGTTCAGAAGTCTAGGAAGTTAGCTGCTTGGGCTAATGTCCTCTTTGGACAGGGATCCGGGGAACCAGAGACAAAGACGGGGGGAAGTCCAGGATGATCCTCTGTCAAGTTCTGAGGATCCTCAGATCAAGACCAACATGAAAGCCTGATCTAAAACGACGATGCATGGAACACGGGATATTTTCCCATGGAATTTAAAGCCAGAGGACAGGTGATAGAGTGCGTGACCTGATTTTTTTCTTTTCAGCCACTCTGGACTTGGCCTGCAGAGTAATAAGTATTGGTGGTTGTCACCGACTCTCACCTGGATTTATTCACAGATGTAGTAGAGTCTACGTACTCATTGCCCTATGGACATATAAGGAATTTTACCTCCTTGATTTCTCCGTCACTGACATGATCTTTTTTATTGGTACTTGTTGATGGGGTTGCTGGAGGGAAGCACATTTAGAACCACTCAGTGCCACCCTGGTCTGATCCCACCATTCTAATGACTTTCTCTGAAGGATTTAATTCTCTGCCTTAACGTCCTTTACCATCAATTAGAGTCAAGCTAACATACTTTGAAAATATGTCTTGTTTTCTTTTTTTCAACTTGTCAAGTGTGATAAAACTGAAAATATGCTTATGATTATGGCTTTAAGTGTTAGGAAGTTTGCAAAATATCTAGACAAGTTTATCTGTAATTGTATGTGTCTGGGTGTTTTGTAGATGGGATAGTGGTATTTGTATGGCTAATAAAATTAACTCACAATTCAAAATATGGTTGCATGTTTATTACATTAATTTTTTCTTTCTTTCATTTCAATAGAATGGAACAGTGTTGCCAAGGCCCAGGTCTTCATGCTTGGTTCTGTGCATAGAATAATCAAGTGCAAAACTTTCTTGGATCTCTATAGCAGCAATTCTCAATCTGTGGGTCATGATCCTTTAAGGGTTATATATCAGATATCCTATATCAGATATTTACATTATGATTCACAACAGTAGCAATAAAATTATGTTATGGTTGGGGTCAGCACAACATGAGGAACTGTATTAAAGGGTCACAACATAAGGACAGCTGAGAACCACTGCCGTGTGGCTTTTCCGTATTTCTTCTTTGTTTCATTGGGACAATACTTGCTTTGTGAATAAAGTAGCCATTACAATTGCCATTAAAAATATAAAGCATTTCTTATAACGTATATCCAAACATATGTGCACATTAATAATTAGTGCATTATAAAACTATTAGTTAAGAATATTACAGCACACTTGCTGTCATGATCAGATTATTGCTCCACACATTACCCATGGTTACCAGCATTTTATGCGAGATGCTTCTTCTTTTAAATTTTCAGCTTTTCGGTATTATGTTTTTAAAAATGTAAGCAACGATAGATGGCTCCCCAGGGTCAGATCTCTCTGTAGTGGAGACAACACCTTACTTTCTGTTGATTGCTTCTGTGTGTCTTCACAATTAAGCAAATACTTCTGTCTTAGAGCTTTACTGCTGTGAACAGCCACCATGACCAAGGCAACTCTTATAAGGACAATATTTAATTAGGGCTGGCTTACAGGTTCAGAGGAGTTCAGTCCATTATCGTCAGGGCAGGAGGATGGCAGCATCCAGGAAGGGATAGTTCAGGAGGAGCTGAGAGTTCTGCATCTTCATCTGAAGGCTGCCAGAAGAAGACTGGCTTCCAGGCAGCTAGGATGAGGATCTTAAAGCCAGCACCCACAGTGACACACCTACTCCAACAGGGCCACACCTACTCCAACAGGGCCACACCTACTCCAAAAGGCCACACCTACTCCAACAAGGCCACACCCACTCCAACAAGGTCACACCTACTCCAACAAGGCCACACCTCCTAACAGTGCCACTCTCTAGGCCGGGCATATACAAACTATCACACCCTCCATTTCCTCATTTCATTTTTCTTATTTTTTTACTTCATTGTCACAAATCAGGCATATGTCATCTATAGTTTTTTCAAATTTTGATATTTTTCTAAAATAAAAAAGAAATCTTAAAGAATAAAATAAACCAAAATTAATTAGGTTTTGCTTTTGTTTTAGCTGTAGTAAAAGCCAGTTCATGCCACAAAGATGAATTTCATTTTCCTGCAGGAACACAAGTCACTCTTTAGTCAAACTCCCCCCCCCCGTCATATGTTGATTTACTTAAAATTGTGCCCTCGAAAGTGGCTGTAAGATCAAAACTACCATGTGATTCTATAAAATTCTTCTTTCTGCTTGGCCCTATCTAGAAAGTAATGCCTGTAATCTTGATCGTTCTGAGGAATATCATTGCTATGACACAACGGAGCTCCTGCATCATCCACATCTCTTGTGAATAATAAGCTTCTGCAATGGAACGAGTCAAGAAAATGGAGACCTGACCTCAAGCTGTACTACAGAGCAATTGTGATAAAAACTGCATGGTACTGGTACAGCGACAGACAGGTAGATCAATGGAATAGAATTGAAGACCCAGAAATGAATCCACACACCTATGGTCAATTGATCTTTGACAAGGGAGCTAAAACCATCCAGTGGAAAAAAGACAGCATTTTC
>NC_034605.1:41888532-41898314 GCF_900095145.1 Mus pahari
AGTGGCCTCTTGTGAGGCTATGCCAGTGCCTGGCAAACACAGAAGTGAATGCTCACAGTCAGCTATTGGATGGAACACAGGGCCCCCAGTGGAGGAGCTAGAGAAAATACCCAAGGAGCTGAAGAGGGTTGCAACCCTATAGGTGGAACAACAATATGAACTAACCAGTACCCCCAGAGCTCATGTATATGTAGCAGAAGAGAGGCCCCTTGGTCTTGCAAACTTTATATTACCCAGCACAGGGGAATGCCAGGGTCAAGAAGTGGGAGTGGGTGGGTAGGGGAGCAGGGGCGGGGGGAGGGTATAGGAAACTTTCGGGATAGCATTTGAAATGTAAATAAAGAAAATATCTAATTTTAAAAAAAGAAAAAAAAAAGAAAATGGAGACTTATTCCTTGTAGGAGAGTTGTACTGTCTTCTTGCTGAAAGGAAGGATTCAATGCACCAGGTACAGCCCCTACTTTTGCTGTGTTGTGACCCATCTCCAATATCAGCATGTCTACCCATCAAAAACCAGGAAAGCAGGAACCCTGTTTGGAGTCCTTGGACACAGTACTCAAGGTATTTGATCTATTCCTGAAGACTTCTGTGTGGGCCATGAACCCTGGATCCATAAGACAAGATGCCCACAGGAGTCAGGACCTGCTTTGACACTAGATATGTGTCATTGGAAGAATTAGGAACAGCCACATACTCTAGACTTTTATTCCCATATTCTGCATTCAGCCATATATTTTTTTATTATGTATCTTTAACAGTAGGTTTCTGTGCTTACATTCTGAGTATTTAATATTTAGCTTCCTTTCTTTCTTTAACAAATGCTGTCTTCATAGGCCTTTGTGACATGCTGTGCTGACTAAAAGCTGGGGTTGAAGGTCATGTGCCTCTTGTCCAGGTCTAAGGTCAGGACCTGTGCGTGATCTTCTCAGGATTCAGCTTGCCTTGAAGTTGCTGAAAGTCCCTGCTTGTGGTCAGAGAGTTGAATACCAGCCACCCTGCACTCTCACCTTTGGCACCATCCTGATGTCTGTTGCAATAGGCCTCATGAAAGGTGCTTGGGTTCTCAGCTCTGTATTAACACCCTTAGAAATCAGAGAAGCCAAGAAGTTCAAACTAGTCCCTCTGTTCTTGCCCCTTGAGTTCTGATCTTCATATGGTTGGGAAACAAGCCTTAGCAAAGTGAAGACATTTGGTCATTAGCCCTTGGAAAGTGCCTATAGAAGTGTCTATAGATGACTAATGATACAGGGATGTAATAGTCTTCCCCACCTCTGTTCTTTGTGAATTTCCCATCATGCACTGCAATCCCACTCATTTTCCTGTCTCTTTATATCTTCCCTCTGTCCTTGCCACTTCCCCTCCAAAAGAAAACAAAAAATAAAAGTGAAAAATATAAACAAATAACAGAACCACATCTCACTGTGGAAGCTGCAGTGTGTCACAGTGTGTCACACAGTATATATACCCTTTTGCACAAATAGATTTACCTGCGAATACTGATTGCAATGAATCACTGATCTGGTTCAAAGCCTCTGGCTTCTGCTGCAGTATCAATACTGGATCCTTGGGCTAGTGAAATGGCTCAGTGGGTAAGAGCACCCGACTACTCTTCTGAAGGTCCTGAGTTCAAATCCCAGCAACCTCATGGTGGCTCACAACCATCTGTAACAAGATCTGACTCTCTCTTCTGGAGTGTCTGAAGATAGCTACAGTGTACTTACATATAATAAACAAATAAATCTTTAAAAAAAAATACTGGATCCTCACCAGACTCCTTTTGAATATCCTGCTGTTGCCCTGTGTCATGGAGATCCTGGCACTTTGGATCTGCAGGTCTGGCCCCTTCATGGTCTTCAGCAGTTCTTAGATGGGGTAGATATGGGGATGGGCTAACTCAGAGCCCTGGATCTGGGCCTGGGTAGAAGCTATCAGGTCAGTCCACCAGATCTCTTGTGCACAGCCCATCAGGCACAGTTCTCCCTAGGCAGCGTGTAGATGTTATAGCTGATGAGGGGTGGGACCAGCTCTCCTGCTCTCAAGCCCACAGGGCCAGCTCTACTGGGCTGCCCAGGTGAGTGGCACGGACAGCTCAGCACATTGCTCAGACTTAACATGGCCTCAGAAAGCAGCCCAGACCAGCGACATCTGCATGGCCTTGGGTGGTAACATGGGTCTTGGACATCAACACAGATCCTGGCTGCAACAGAACTACTGACTCCTCATATCTACCAGCTCCTCACCACCACCACATCTTCAGTTCCTCCTCTCTCTACAGTGTATGAGCTGCTCATCTTCTCTTTCTCTCCTATCTCTCCACAGCGTATTACATCTTCCACATCTCTCTATCATCTATTTCCTTAGCAAGGTGGCTCCTGTAGCAGGTCCAGCGCTTGGGTGTCCCTCTCTTCTGGCTTCCCTGGAGCCTCTTCTTTTCTATCAGATTTTCTTTTCCACCGTCTTCATGGGTAGCGAGTAGGATTTTCTCCTATTTCCTCTAAGTAAAGGTACTCACGATTTATTTCCTTGGGTAGTCTTCATGTAACACAAGAGCTAGAAGAATTTAGAAAATTCTTCCTTTTTCGATGTGCCAGCTTTTCAGACCATTCCCCCTGCCCCTCACCCCAATCGACTGTAGTTGTAGGCAGCAGTGGGAGTCTCTTACCTCTCATCTCGGTAGTTACTCAAATCAAACTCAAGGGAAGGGCCCATTGGCACAGAGCACCGGGCAGGCTTCACTCCCAATGCTCCTGAGTTTGTGTGCTGGGTGGGGGCCTGACTACTCCCATCTCTCACAGGATCCAGGGATGCTAATGCCTCTGGAGGACCTCGGGGGAGGACAGTCCACAGCATTCTTAAACATATCCAACTGCCATCTCGTCCTCAGAAGATGGAGCCCTTAGGCTTGTCAGAGAATGTGTCAACCTATGGGGAAATGTAATAGTAAATTTACTCTTCCAAGGTGCTCCCTCTCGTACAATCCTCTGCAAAGCACTTGGTCTTCTCAGTAGCCTACAGGACCCTGTCCCAAGACGCCTGCAGATACCAAATTCTGAGGCTGTACAAGTCCCTCTTGTAAAATGAAGCAGCATTTGCATATCACCCTGCGTGGTGTAAATCACCCTTCCGTGACTTAACTCTCACAGCCATCTGCTCTGTGTCAATAGCTGTCATGTTGCATTGCTGAGGGAAGAATGACAAGAGAGATGTCTGAACATGTTTTGGACAGATGTGACCTCTCTTCGTGAGAGTTTTACATTTGTGGTTGCACACTCATGGGTAGGAAGCATGAACCATACCAGCCACAGTTAAGTGCACTGTTAACTCTGAAAAGAAGTCAACACTACTTCTTTGCATCCGGGCTGTGTTCAACAATGACACTTTCTTTGCTTAGTTGATATCTTGGTGACATATGCTTTCACCACAATATTTACCAGATCTGATTTTATATCTATATCTTTATCTATCTATCTATCTATCTATCTATCTATCTATCTATCTATCTATCTATCTATCTATCTCTATCTGTCTGTCTGTCTGTCTGTCTGTCTGTCTGTCTGTGCCTTTTCTAGGTTCTGTTTTAAACTCTACTGAATAGAAACTTTGCAAAAACACATCTTCCTGCTTTGAAAGCCTTTTTTCCACCTCTCCTATAGCAATGGAGTGACATTGTCACTGATGACTTAATTATGATTCCCTGTGGGGATAATGTTAAAGAAAATGATTAGAAGACAGAAAGCATTTCTTTGGATTCAAATGCAGAACCACAGTGTAGACCTATCCCTTTAAAAAAAAACAGAAGCAGGCTCCGTACTGTCTTTCTCTGGAAGATCTTTCTGTGCAGGCGAGGAATTTCAGAATCTACTTAGCTTTATTGCTTCTCAAAATAAGGCACAATGGCAGGTCTACAGACCGTGAGTCATGCAAAGGCAGAAGTAAGACTAAATTTGTTTCCCAAACCTCATCATTAAGTTTAGTGGTTTTTTTCAGCTTCTTGACTTAAGTGGGGGGCTTCTTGCCCTCATTTAGTTAGAGGATGCAGGCACAGACCACCAGACCCTCCTAACACTCAATGTCCTTGCTGCTATATAAAGAATGGCCCAGCCAATAACTGAGATCACGACTCATTGTCCATTTTGCCTTGTACCACCCCGCTTCCTCTCCATCCTTGTCCCTGGGAGACGCCACTGTGCTAACGCGGCTCAGCCTGGAAGTGGGGCTCTCCTTGGTGGCATGTCCTCCCACTGAAGAGGCAGGGAGCTAATTAACAGCCTCCTTCACAGCATTTGCAGCAGTCTGCCCCTGGATGTCTGTTAGGGCACAGCCTAACCCGGAGTGAGGGTGTTCACAAAGTACTGAGCCCCGAAGAAACATAAAATGCGAGGGACAGAATGGAGCGGGGCTGGTCCCAATGGCTGGTCTAAACCATGTTCAAGGTAAGCATTCATCCAAGAGCAGGCACACGGGTAGGCATGGCATGGCCTCTGGAGCATTCTTGAAGAGTGAGACTGATAGCAGAGGCAGGGAAAGACAGTGATGGGGAGGAAAAGTGGCTGCCTCAGCCACTAATCCAGGTAGACGGTCAAGCTAAACTCTTACTGCCTTTGCTGAACAGTCCACCACCTTTGGACATTTTAAAGTTATTTAGGATATTTAGAACCAGAGTTTGGAAGTCAAAATTCATGACAATTTCAAGCCTTCCAAAAGGTTTGTGAATCTGGAAGATTCTGTAACACTTATGAAAGAAACATAAAATAGTTTTCTCCCTTCTCCCTCCCTTCCTCCCTCCCTTCCTTCTCTCCCTCCCTTCCTCTTTCCTTCTCTCCCTCTCTCCCTTCTCCTTTCCTCCCCCTCCTCCCTTCCTTCCTCCCTCCCTTCTTCCTCTGTCCCTCATCCCTCCATCCCCCCTCCCTCTCTCCCTTTCTCACAGGGTCTCACTCAGTAGTCCAGGCTAATCTTGAACACTTCCTGCTTCAACTGCCTCGGCTTCCCAAGTGCTGAGATTAGAAGCGTAGACCACCACACCAGGCTTCATTTTCTTTTAATTAAAATTATTTTCCCTAAGTAAGATTTTATACTGCATAATATGTGACAGAGATATTTTTAAAATTAAAAAAATATATATCATGACTATACGCCATGTCTTCCTTTTCAGTTACCCGTAGAAAGTGAAAATCTGCTTCTCGTCTCATATTAGAAGATCTTTATCCTTAGTGTGACACCATGGTTTATTATCCTCTCTATATTTTGGTGATTTTTTTCTTCACGACTCTCAAATGCCTTTCAGTCTTGAAACTTCTCATCAATTTTGCCTTGTGTACAGTCACAACAATGCTTTTATTTGCCACAAACTAAAATCCTTGAATTGGGATGACGGTGAGACTCTTACATCAGAAAGCCACAAATCTATCACCTACTAATTGTCAGTTCAGAATTTGCAGTGTTTAACTTTGAAATGGGAAGGATGGGTTTATAAGTTCTGTCTTAATTTTTGTGGAAAACTTTTGTTAATTTTGAACTATGTCCCAAATGCTCACCAGAGTGAGGTAAGAAAGCAGCGTGAGGGAAGACAGCGGCTTCTCTGCCTCGGGGTCCCACTTGCTCCCCAGCAGGAGCCTAGCAGGCTAAGGCATCTCCCCTTCCCCGCTTCCACTCTGGAGAGAAATGGTACACGCGCCCTTCTAAATCGAGAAGACCTTTCACGTCCACTTGAAATGTTAAAAATTAGGTACTTTCTTTTATCCCACAAGAGATTATTAAATAAAAGTATGAAACTCAGGGTCCCTTGTTTCTAAAAGAAATTGTAAACTCACTGAATTAAAGTCAGTGTCAAAGATTCAAGAATTTTTTTAGCGCTACAAAAAAAAAAAAAAAAAGAGTAGTGGTGGGGGGGAAGATATCTGGAGATAATAATAAAGTCAGGAAACAGAACAGAGGGCCTTCGTGTCTGTCCAGAGGGACCACCATCTTTTAATATAGTCTCTTAAAAATACATGCATTGCCACACTTTTCATTAGCCTTAATTTTTTCATCAATCATGTTAATTTATACAGAGGGCACTTAATAATAGCTAATTAACACTTATGACTTTTGAAATTAAAAGACCTTTGGAGAGATTACTGCTGATTGGAGAAAGGATTTTTTTTTTTCTGTTCCTCTCTTTTTTAGAAAAGGGAAAGATAGAGCAAGAAGGTGTGGGGCCTGGGTGCGTTGTGGAAAGAGCATCTCTCTACCTCACAGATGGCTCAGCACATGTAAATGTGGGATGTGTGCTTCGATGCCACCCTAGGAAGAAAGTGGTCCGAGTACACAGCAACTGCCCTAAACGTGGTACCAAATATAAGCTCCAGGTAATCTCTAAATAGACCGAGACCTAAAGGACACTCACAAAGGACTCAGTCTAAACCAGGCTACCAGCAAACAGCAACAAAAATGTGTTTTCACTCTTGTTGAGTAAAACTAATTTCATTAAAAAAAAAACCCCACAATTTACAAA
Source organism: Mus pahari (assembly GCF_900095145.1). Taxonomy (NCBI): domain Eukaryota; kingdom Metazoa; phylum Chordata; class Mammalia; order Rodentia; family Muridae; genus Mus; species Mus pahari. Next base: position 41,895,026 of record NC_034605.1, read on the forward strand.
ACTTAAATTTATTTTAGTGTGATATGCTCTATATAATTACTTTACCTGCAGCATAGATTTCTAAGTTTGCTCTCTGTGCCAAATTTACCAGGTATGCTTAACCATATAACTTCTTAATATGTTTCTGCTTCAGAACATGTGTTACTAAGTAGACTAAAGACCTAATGAGATTGATGGGATCTCATTACGTAGTTCAAGCTGGCCTTGAACCAGAGATGCTCACGCCTCTGCCTCCTCATTGCTGGAATACAGGCATGAGAGACCACATCTGGCCAAAAAAAAGTTATAAATTGTATCTTTTTAATGTTCATAAAATGCTTCTGACTGAGTGTTTGCTTTGTGTCATTAGCATGTCTATTATGTGTGGATATGCAAGTTCACATGTACATATAACATCATATATAAATACTCTCTCTCTCTCTCTCTCTCTCTCTCTCTCTATATATATATATATATATATATATATATATATATATATATATATATGCTCATTTATATTTACCTATTTTTATAGGCATAGATGATTGTCCAAATTATTTTTGTCTACCAGTAGATGTCTCCCTTCCCTGACTGAAGGGTCCAATCTGTAGGCCAGCCTGAGGTTTTTCACCAAATCTGGCTTTTTGTGCTGTTTTGGTTTTGTACAAATGAAGAAATCATGGTTTTCCAAACAAATGGAAGCGTTCACGGTGAAGCACTCCTCGTCCTTGTCATTTAAAAATGCCCCCTGGGCCTGGCGCTGCACTCTTAAATGAAAACCGTCACCTGGGCCCACTTAAGAGGACACCATGGCAAATTCTCATCTCTTTCAGATCTTTCAAGTATTTGAATTTCATCTAATGGTCTATATGGGGCCTAAGGTGTGTCAATGATTATCAGAGTCCTTGTGTTGGGTATGGGGTAAAACTGGGTAAGCTGTGGGTTGTGAGCCCAACATGGAGAGTACAACTGAATATCGGTGTTGAAAAATGGAAACAATAAAAGGTGTCTGCAGGCACACCAAATGGACTTCATTATCGAACACACAACGGCCCTGAGATGTTTCTGGCACGGCTTGCCGTGTTGCATTGTGGGACTTTACTACCATGGTGCTCCTGAAAGTACAACATACAAACTTGGCATACGTAGACCATTGTGCTCGGTGACACCAAGAGATGCTCCCCGAGGTTCCGAGGCTGATGTCGCCATTGTTGCCTGGGGGACTACAGTGCTTTTGGCATATGGATATATTTTCTCAACCGACAGAGACTTAATGGTTCCATTACAGAAAACAGAATGTGGACTTAGCACCTTTGACCAAAGGAGCTCATTAGCACCCCCACCTCAGTGTGCAAATGTGTACATTTACTTTCCACCTTTAGTTAATAGCAAAATGGTAACCATATGAAAGAATTGTTTTAAAATCAATTCCTTTATGATTTGTTAACTGGAAACCTTCAATTATGTATCTATTTTGGCATACCTGTGTACCTTGAGGAAATATACAAATTTCTTGAGAAAGAAAGAGGTCATGAGTGAAAAAGTTTAAGAAGCTCTGGTTTAGGGAATTGTGGAACCAGAAGATCTAAAGACAGATTAGGGGATGCATTTCTGAATTTAAACAAAGACTTGATAATTTAGATATTTAGAAAATTGTTGATTTAGAAATCCTTCAGATTACTAACGAAAACTGAGGATTCTTTCAGAGATACTTAAAATATTACTTTCCTAGTGAGTGCTGTACCAGTATCAGACAGACACCAAGCCCGCTAGGTTGGCACCATTTATTGTATGTGGATCAGACACCAAGCCCGCTAGGTTGGCACCATTTATTTTATGTGGCAGCATACATTAATGGCACCTTTTAGAGGATGCTACAGCATGCACCAATCTCTTGTCTTTCTCTGGTACTGGAACTCTAAGTTCCAAGTTAATCCATTTTAGTTGCTCGTGACATATGGCACCTTTCGTGTTGTGTAGATTGGGATTTTTGCCTACTATACAATAATGTTCTCCTACCATTTAAGCAGTCAGTGTCACTACTGCTAACTAAATGAGTAGTCTTTGAAAATGTCATTATAGAAAAATACCTTAGCTTTAAAAGCAGTTTATGGGTTGCATGACTCTGGTTGACGGAGGATATCTCAGTTAGGGTTTCTGTCTCTGTAATAAAACACCATGACCAAAAGCAACTTGAGGAGAAAAGGGTTTGTTCTATTTTACAACCCTCAGGGTACCGTCCATTGAGAGAAGCCAAGGAAAAGGACTCTGGGTAAGAACCTGGAGGCAGGAGCTGACACAGAGGGCATGGAGGAGCTCTGCCCTGGCTTAATCCTCATGGCTTACTCAGCCTTCTTATACCACCTAGGACCTCCTTCCCAGAGGTGGCAATGCCTGCAGTGAGCTGGGCCCACTAACATCAACTGCTAATGAAGAAAATGTTCCCCAGAGCTCGCCTACAGGCAAATCATATGGAGGTGTTTACTCAGCTGAGAATTCCTCTTCCAAATGACTCTTGCTTGTGTCAAGCTGACATAAAACTATCCATCACAGAGCATCTCGACTGCATGCGTCTTAGTTAGGGTTTCGTTGCCATGAAGAGACACTATGACCAAGTTAACTCAGCTCTTACAAGGGACGACAATTCATTGGGGGATGGCTTACAGTATCAGAGGTTCAGTCCATTATCACCATGGCAGGAAGCAGGGCAGCGTCCAGGCAGACATGGTGCTGGAGGAGCTGGGAGCTCTACATCTTGATCCTCAGGCAGCAGAAGGGGACTGTCTTCCTTAGGCAACCAGGAGGAGCCCCTTTTCCTCATGCAGCCAGGTCTACTGTTTCCTGCAGGAATCCAGGAGGAGACAATCTTCCACATGGGCAGAGGTGAGCACAGGAGTTCTCAAGGCCCACCTACACACACACTGACACACTTCCTCCCACCAAGATGCACCTCCTCCATTAAGGCCACACCTCTTAATAATGCCACTTCTTATGTCCAGGAACTGAAACACATGAATCTATGGAGGCCAAACCTATTCAAACCACCACCATAGCATGGTAACAGGATCTTGGTAAGGGCTCATGAAAAGAAACATCTGTGCAAGAAGAGAAGAAACAGGTGAGACTACCTCACTCTATAACAAGCAGCTCAATGAGGACTCCATCATTCCTGTGAATCTGGCTGTCTTAGTCAGGGTTTCTATTCCTGCACAAACGTCATGACCAAGAAGCAAGTTGGGGAGGAAAGGGTTTATTTGGCTTACATTTCCATACTGCTGTTGATCACCAAAGGATGCAGGACTGGAACTCA
>NC_034605.1:41901819-41916439 GCF_900095145.1 Mus pahari
CCTCCCCCCTTGATCACTAATTGAGAAAATGCCCCACAGCTGGACCTCATGGAGGCATTTCCCCAACTGAAGCTCCTTTCTCTGTGATAACTCCAGCTGTGTCAANTTGACACAAAGCTATCCAGTACACTGGCCAACTATTTAAGACAGGTTAGTACGTTCATGATTTAATTATCTCTCACCACCATGTTTCTCCGTGTCAGCGTCACCGCGCTGGGGACCAGCTTTGGGCACACGATCTTTGTGGGACAAATCATATCCAAACCACAGGTGGCAGCTGCTTCTCTCTTCTCCCTTCTGAATGTCGGCGAGTATCTTCGTTACCATATCCGTTGGCGTGCAAAGGCGCCATGACTAAGGAAATGCCTATAAAATGAAGCATTTAACTGGGGACTTGCTTACAGTTTAAGAGGTTTAGTCCTTATCATGATTGTCATGATGGGAAGTATGGTGGCAGGTTAGCAGGGATGGTGCAAGGGCAGTAGCTGAGAGCTTACATCTTGATCCACAGGCAGCAGGCAGGTAGGGAGGGAGGGAGGGAGGAAGGGAGGGAGGGAGAGGGAAACAGAGTGGGGAGGAATACGGAGACAGAGAGGGAGAGGGAAAGGGAAGGAGGGGAAGGAAGAGGGAGAGAGGGAGGGGGAGGGGGAGGAGGAGGGGGAGAGGGAGAGGGAGAGGGAGAGGGAGAGGGAGAGGGAGGAGATCCACATACCTAATTTCTTTCCTTCTTTTTGTTTCTTCTTTGAGAGTGACTATTAACAAACTGCAAACAACCCCCCCCGCCCCCTCGAACGACCATCAACCATCAACCCCTCTACTCGGTGCCCTAACATTTTTATAACACCTATATACCCTCATCAAAGTTCCCAGAATTCCAACTATCACACAATCACAGAAACTATCTGCAACTAGCAAAATCACGCCTCTGCTAGAGCATGAGGCAAATCATAGTCAGCTGCTGTAGACAGTCCAAAAGTGCCCCACATCCCCACACTTGGGACTAAAATGAAAGCACTCTCAACAGTGCGTCATACCTTTCTTCACAAAGATGGCTTGCTAGTACATTATCCATAATCACCTTAAAAGTTAATGCCATGTTGAAATGAACCACATCTCCTCAACCCCACCTTCTTTTCTTCACAACCAATCTTGAAATTCCGGCTCTGCTCATTTCCTGTGGTCTCTTATTGCCTGACCTCAGACCTTGCTGCCACGAAAGTTCGTCTGTAACATCTTAGTCACTGAATCCAACGCCTTCCCTTAGTGGTTTTTTTTAAATCTTTATTTTTTAGTTTTGAATGCCCCTATGCACTCCCCTTCCCTCCTGCCTTGGATTCTGCCCCATGCTCCTCTCCTTGGCCCTTCCTCTCAGATTCCACTTCTTCCTCTCACCCCCCAAATGGCGTCTGTTAAGGAGCAGGCATCTCCTTCGTTATTGTTCTCTTCAAACCTTCCCCACGGACATGCTTCACGACACTGTGACTGTCAGGTTCCATCCAGATAGACTCCCTGTCTGCTGGCAACTCTGACTGACATGGTTCTTGTAAGTTTGGATCCCATGACCAACTCTAGTATCTAGGACCCTTAAAATCAACACAGTCTTAGCCCTGCATCTGGGTTTCTTTCTCCTTATCTTCTTCTCTCTTGGGTTCTCTAGCCTTGTCAGAGAGAATAGCCACTCTAGAAGCTAGCCAGAAAATAACTTTGCCTACCATATTGTTCTAGTTTATGCAGTTTTGATTTTGTATTTTCATCTCTCCATGGTCACGGGTGACCCAAAGACATTAAATAGGCGATTCCAGAAATAAACAATAAGATTTAAATTGTTATTCTTAGTAATATGATAAAAAAAAAATCTCACATTATCCTGCTAAGGGTAAATCTGTATACTGTGTCCACACTGCCCCATGGCTACATAGAGAAAGCTTTCATTAATGATTATTAGTAATAATTTCTTACTATGCCTAATCTATAAAGTGACCTATGTCATATGGAGAGATAGGAAAAATAGGTTAGATAAGGTTTGGCCTTTGGGCATTCAGATCCATTGAAGATCTCCTCGTGGAGAACAGGGGCTACCATACTTGCTAATCTTTCTACAACACAGCTTTCCCTTTGTATTGGATGTGGGAGAAAGGGCAGTGGGAGACTAGCATCCCTGAAAAGTCCAGTAGAAGCAAGTGTGCCCAGTGGAGGAACAGGCACACTTTCTCTTCTGGGCCCTGAGTCATGGGTATCAAAGCCTAGAAAGTGACTCTGACCTGCAGGCATTGGCTTGGAACCCAGCAAGTGGTGCATACTGCCTCCTGCTGCCACCAGCTCTTGGTTGCTTTGTTGGTGTACTTTTTTCTGTCCTGACACTGCCCCAGGCTTGCCTTCTTGGCTAGGGAGCCTCACTCTCAGACATTACTTTGCCTGGAGATTGTTTTACATTCATCATATCAAGAAGTAATAACAACTAACGAGCAGAATACAAGCCCATTTTAACCTTCCACCCAGACCGTCATCTCTCCTTCTGCTTGCCAGGGGGACAGTACCAGATTTCGTTTTGACATAGTTGGTCCTGCTTGATCTTGTTACCCTGTCTCCCTCTTCCTCCCCGTCAGGACAGTGCTATTATTTAAGTCTCTGGTGGTCCAGCCACTACACACACTGTCTTCTGTGATCACCTGCCTTTCACTTGCACATGTTTGCACATAATGTCTCTGCCTGCTTCTTTTTCACATTTTTTTATTAGATATTTTCTTCATTTACATTTCAAATGCTATCCCCAAAGCCCCTTATACCCTTCCCCCTGCCCTGCTCCACAACAGTTTCTGCCTCCTCATGATTCTGTTTCAACTTGCATCCCAGGTTCTCTACCAGGTCAGTTTCATGGATTATCTTCTCTTTTCATTGGGTTGTGGTCTTCATTTATTTCTAAATTCTCTCTCTCTCTCTCTCTCTCTCTCTCTCTCTCTCTCTCTCTCTCTCTCTCGTGTGTGTATTTATGTGTATGGACCTCAATGCAATTCCTTGAGGCCAGAACCCTGCAGCTGGGGCTACAGATGGTTCTGAGCTGCCTGACATGCGTGCTGGGAACTGAACCCCAGTCCTCTGGAAGAGCACTGTTGGTGCTCTTAAGGGCTGAACCCTTTCCTCCATCCCTAGATTTTGTAGTCTTCTGAAGCCTGGATTTTAAGATGACATGATGACACCTTGTGCCTGAGAGAGATAAGAAAAGGCTGGGTCCCAGACTCATGAAAATACATGTATTTTGAAAGATGCTCTAACCCTCTCGGCTCCCCTCCATCACAAATGGGCTCCCCAGATTGTTACTAAATGAGTGAGAGATGTCTGATCCTTTGTCATCCAAAAAGCACTATCTTATGCTCTGTGCTTCTAAGACATGCCATGCCATCAATGTTTTCTAGAAAGTCAAGTTATTACAACTGATATTTCAGCTGAGCGGCCCTTATCCAGGAAAGAGTAGTGAGAGTAATTGGATTTTAAGACAACTAATTCTTGGAAATCAGCTTCTAGAGGCTCTCTGACTTTCCACATTGCTCTGTGTGAATGCTTTTGGTCTTATTCGTTTTCATTTCTTCTTCCCTCACATGTCACCGGACACCGCTTTGATCTCTTCAGTGTTCTTCCCTATTCAGTGTCTAGAGTTACCCTTTCCAGAGCCTGGCCCCACATCTTCCCCTCATCCTACAGTCACTCTGCAGTGGCTTCCTCCTGTCAGCACCTCAGGGGGCAGGGATAGTGATGGCAGCCAGACTTACATCTTCATCCCAGAGCCTTTGAACCTCAGACTTTGACATCTCACTGCTTGCCTGTCTTGAGTACCAGGCAGCATCTCAAATTTAACAACCTCCACACTTCTCTCTCCCTTCTGGATTTCTAGTTATTGTAGTGACCACGTCTTGGTTTTATAGCACAGCCATTTCTCACGTCAGAAGCCAGCACGTCACCCAATCTCAGTCAAGTTGTATGAGGTTCTACAGTCTTTTACAATGTCTTGAGTCCATATTTTCAACACCACCATCATCATCGCTATCACCATCATTCATTCAGAGGTGCAATATTTGATTTCATAGTGTTATAAAAAATACTCATCTTTATCATCAGAACTGCAGTGTTCAATTATAGAACCGAACTCTGTCTGTGCAATTATCAGTGTGTATTCTCTTTATTACTGGCCTATCAACTCTACTTATCTCAGTCTCCCCTGGCAACATACCAGAGACCATCTGCTGAATGACTGACTGAAGGAAGATCCTGCCCCATGACCTTTGTTGTGCAACAGAAAACCAATAAGAATCTACCCATCACATGCAAAGAGAAGCTGTAATATCCATATAGGGTTAGTTCTCACAACAATTTCCATTTAATAACCTGTGCGGGGGGGGGGGGGGCTTTGTGCTTTCAGATCTCTACTCCATTCCGATTGGATGGAAGTATTGACTAGTCAGAAAACAGTGCTGGAGTTGTTAGTTTGTCACATTTTTTAATCATTATAAATAGGAAATCACAGCCGGAGTCCAGAACAATCCACAAACATGGGACATCATGTCACTCTGAGTTAGTTCTTGTCTAGATTTCACAGGAAACATGTATTCCTATTGCCAGCCTGCTGATATCTTGGTATTTGGCTCAGAAGGATCTGCCCATCATGAGCCCCTGTTTCCCTGGTGGGTACAAGAAAGATGGGAAGCTGAACATGTGATCCTTCCCAGGGAAGGTAATTTGACAAAGATGCATGGTCCATTTTCCCTATGTGTTATCTGACCTAGTCTTATGCTGTCAATATCACTTACACACACACACATACACACACACACACACACACACACACACACACACCACACACCACACAGAAGCACACACATATAGACAGGCAGACGGGCAGACAGATAGGCAGACAGACAGACATACAAAGATGAATGCACATATAGAGGTGTTCATGCACACATACACACACAGGCACACACTCAGGCACATACACAGGCACACACACACCACCACCACCACACACAGAAGCACACACATATAGACAGGCAGACAGACACAAAGATACACACATAGAAGTGTTCATGCACACACACACACACACACACACACACCACCCACACAGGCACACACACACACACAATGTATTTCAACTCATTTTAGAAAGTGGAAGAAAGAGAGCAGCTGCAGCTCGTTATTCAATGATGGCATCCTTGAGATGTGTCTCATGATTTCTGCCCATTGGATTCCAACTCTGATGTTTGTGTTCTTTCTCTAAGTTCCTAACCTCTCAATGGCCATCCCAATATATCCATTTTTCTTGCTAAAACATTTCTGTTACTTACAACCAAAGCTCTGGTTGAAACAACCAAGCAAATATTCATAATCCATGAAGCTACATAAACAGTGACTAAACATTTACTGGGGACCAGACTCTGTGGCACTTCATATGTGCTATGTGAAATAAAATATGTGGTCATGCTATGAGGAATTTTTATAATGTGGACCCTGGGAGATGTGTACAATGAAATCTCATAAAGTCAAGATTAATCCAGAGTGGATAGCTGATTAAACACAGTGTCACTTGTTTGTTTTGTTTTGTTTTGTTTGGCTTTCTGGTTTGTTTTTTTAAAGGACTTTGGTAAAAAAAATAAAAAGATCCAGAAAGAAAGCAACAGTTAAACAGATAACACAGCTAAAGAGAAGATGCTCACTAACAACAGTCAGAGCTTCGGTTTCTGTAGGAAGGTACAAACTGAGGATTGACTTGGGTTTTGTTGGGTTTTTTTTTTCTTTTAAATTTAATCTCATGTGTTTGGAGTATCATGAAAATCTATTACTGAGCACTTCTGCCATTAGGAAGCTCATGTCCAGCAGATTAGATGTATAATCAAACACAGGCAAGGATAAGAAGAATGAGGGACAGCATTAAGTAAAGCACTCAAAAACTCTTAATTCTATAGTGGAATAGCCACACAGCGCAAGGCCAGCATTTTTCTGACTCCACTGGTGAAGATGGAAGCTTGGAGAGGAAGGCATGTTTTCTGAGGTCACTAAGACGTGTGGTGACAGAGACAGTGTTCAGATACAGCTCCATGCTTTGCCTACCTAATGATGAGATTTCTCGGTGAGGTGAAGGGGGCAAGTTAGGCTGAGGAGTTCCAGGGAAGGGGGTGTGCCTTTCAACCACAGGATATAGGAAAGCTTAGAGGGTGCGGTGAGGACTGAGTTCAGAATTGGGAGGAGTTTATACTGCAGAGAACAGAGAGGAAGCACAGTCCAGACAGGGTGGAGAACATGAACTCACAAGAAAACCTAAACAGAACCGATATTCCGATATTGTTTGGAACGATATATATATATATATATATATATATATATATATATATATATATATATTAAGGCAAATAAGAAGGAAATTATCAGACAAGCCATAAGCCCCAGAGGAGAAGCTACTATTATTACTCTGGTATGGACCTACAATTAAAACGATTTCTAATGACTTACCATAGATTAATGTATCTCTCAACCCTCATCAGAGAACCTTGTATTTGTAGTAGATGAGATTGACATAATGACTGACAACTGGCCAAGATGTAGAGAATAAGCGACTATAGAGTACTTTTCCCTAAATGGAACATATATATGACACCCACTACTCTCAAGGCTCAGGCATCGTTTCAAAGAGGGGGCAGAAAGAATGTGAACAACAGAGGTGGTGGATGACTACAAAGGGGACACAGGAGAGCAGGTGCACATATGAACTCACAGAAGTTGTGACATCATGCACAAGACCTGTGTAATCCCACATCAGATGAAATTCCTGTGGGTAGAGGGGATCTGAGCATGAAGTCCCACCCTAGCTGTGGAATCACTGGTAATTGTTAGCTACCAGGAGAAGGAAAGTCAGTTTTCTCTAAAGGTATAGCCCCCAGCAAGTTGACCATGCTCCAGTAGAAGGTTACTCATCCAAGAATATTTGGGCTGGATAAACTGGTCTTAATAAATATTTTTAAATAATAAAATTATGTAGGTAGGGAAGGGAAGGTAGCCCTGTGAATATTTGGGGAGAGGAAGTGAAATATGATCAGAACTCTGTACAAAATTTCCAAAGATCAAATAAAATATTTTAATTATAAACTAAAACAATATCCATGGAACTTGAGAGTAGTAGTATTAAAGTCAATGGTGAAAGTTTATTTTCCCAGAAGTACCTGAAGAAGACTGGAATCAAATTCCTTAAGTCTAGAATAAATTACATTTTACTGTATCCATAAAAAGCAACAGTGTCAGGAAACAGCTGAAAACATGGCTGCATTGTGGCCTGAGGACAAAGGACATCTGGAATCCCTTTTACGAAGAGCCCCAGATGAACTCAGTGACAGAGTGGACATGTTAACGGATCTTCACAGAAAAGATGAGAAATCGACCATGTAGACACATTTCCAGAGATCTATCCAGCCTAGGCCTTCCAGAGCCTCTAAACATAGCTGTCTGACTGACCACCTTACCTATTCAAAGTACTACAGACCACCCACAGATGAAGTTCCAACTAGGTTCTACCCTAGGGCCCATGACATGCCTAGCTATAGGTTACTATGGTAACCTGCTGATGGTCAGGGATGAGTTTCATCTCATGGAGTGGAACTTAAATCCAATCAGCACATGGTTGGTTACTCCCATGATGTTCATGTCATTACTGCCCCAGCGGCCATGTTTCCCCAGGAAACATGGTCATTTGCTCTAGCTCTCAGAGTTCATAGTTGGGTAAGACTGATCATTGTGCTTCTCCTCTGGTACTGTGAATGGTGCCTCCCAGCACTATGAAAACCAGCAAGTTCGGATGAGGCTCCCATGTCAATACCAGCTTGATTTCTACATGTGCTACACGAGTCAAATATATGGTGATAGGGTCTTACTGCCATGTCCTGAAGGGTAATCAGGAGCATTGGCAATAGCTTGTAATGTTTGGGAGTCTATGGGACTTCAATGGTCAGCAATTTCCAAAGAAGTAACCCATTCTTGACATCAGGCTTTTAGACTCTGGTGTCTGGTAGGAACATTGTTGCCACAATACAGAGTAATATAAATTATTATATGTAATATATAATATATAATATAATATGCATTGTGCATTATAATATATGTGTGTATACACATGTAAATACACATATACTATGATGCCTCTATAGTAGTAGGTTTTATGTATATTTTTGTAAGTTTTTAACATAGTTATTCCTCTCCATAGTCTCTTCTCTATTCTGCCTTCCTCTCCCTTTAAAAACTTTATACCAGTGAATTCTGTCTCTCTTCACTTGATAGTCAGTCACCAAAATCCTTAAGTAATTTTCTGACCTCTAAGGATATTTCAGATTGAGCACAAATACCTGAAAATTCAATGATAACATCCACAAATAGAAAAGAGAAGAGAAGAGAAGAGAAGAGAAGAGAAGAGAAGAGGAAATGAAAAGAAGAGAAGAGAAGAGGGGAGGGGAGGGGGGAGGGGGGAAGCAAAGCAAAGCAAAGCAAAGCAAAGCTAAGCTAAGCTAAGCTAAGCTAAGCTAAGCTAAGCTAAGCTAAGCTAAACTAAGCTAAGCTTATCTTTCTGGGTCTGGGTTACCTAACTCAGGATGACTGTTTCTTGTACCATCCTGTCAATTTAATTTAATTTTTCTAATAGATGAAAATATTAACATGTTCATTACACATTCATCAGGTGGTAGATATGGAGGTCTTTTCCGTTTCCTGGCTGCTCTGACTAGAGCATCACTTAGCACTGAGGAGTAGGTATCTCCAGAGTAGGATACAGAGTCTGTGGGGCATATGCCCAAGAGTGGGAAAGCTAGGTCCTGACAGAGTTCTCTTTCTAGATTTTTGAGGAACTTTCACACTGATTTCCGCAGCGGCTGAACCGACTCACAGTCCCACCATACTGAATGCTTTTCCATTCTCTACATCCTTGCCAGAATTTGTCTTCTTTGGTTTTGATCTGTGTTTCACTAATTGCTAGGGATGATGAACCTTTATTGAAAGCGTTGCTGTACAAAAGCTCTTAAGCTCCATGAGTTTCCGTTTATCAACCATTGGTCTAATACTTGTGCCACTGGGGTCCTGTTCAGAAAGCCCTTTCCTATGCCAGCGAGTTCAAGCACATTTGTTCCTTTCGCTTCCAGCGGATTCAGGTTCTTATGTTAAGGTTCTCGATCCACTTCAAGTTGAGTGAGAGATAAGCATCCACTTTTATTCTTTTTTTTTGGAGCTATTCAGCTGGATCATTACTTTTTTTTTTTTTTTAAGGATGCTGTGTTTTCTCCAATGTATATCATTGGCCCTTTATCAAAAATCAGATGACTGGAGTAGTGTGAATTTATATGTGCATTCTCAACTCATTGATCAGTGAGTCTGTTTTTCATGCTGGTACCATGCTGGTTTTATTGCTATAGCTCTCCAGTGTAATTTGAAATCTGGAATGATGATACCTCTAGCCCCCCCTTTTTTTCCCCTTGTTCAGTCTTGTTTTGACAATCCCAGGTCATTTGTATTTCCATATGAAAGTTAGTATGAAAGTTTTTGTTCAATTTCAGTGAGGAACTGTATAAGAATTTTGGTGGGAATGATGTTGAATCTATATATTAATTTTGTAGAATGAGCGTTTTCACAATATCAATTCTATTGCTCTGTGAGCACGGGAGGTCTTTCAGCTTTTGTTATTTTTTTTCCACTCTCTTTTTTCAGTATCTTAAAGTGTTCATTGCACAGTTCTTTCACTTTCTCATTAGATTTACTCCAAGTTATTTTGGAAGTATTGCTCTCTTGATTATTTCTTGGTGTGATGTTTATATAGGAAGGCTACCAGCTTTGTGTTTTCTGTCCCGCTGCTTTGTTCAATGTGTTTATCAGCTGTATACACTTTCTGGCGGGATTTTCAGGGTCTTTCTTTTATAGAATCATACAATCTATTAATACTTTGACTTAACCTTTCACATTTGTATTCCCTTTATCCCTGTCACTTTCCTGATGGCTCTAGCTAAGACTTCAAGTATTATGTTGAGCAGCAAAGTGAGTGTGTGGGTATCCTTGTCTTTTTTCTGACTTTACAGGAATTGCTTTGAGATTTTTGTTTATTTGTTTGTTTTATTTAGGATGATATTGGCTGTGGCTCTTCTATATATTTCCTTTATTATATTAAGATACGTTCCCTGTATCCCTAGTAGCTCCATGACTTTTATCATAAATGAAAGTTTAGTGTATAGTTCTTAATCCCTTGGTTTTCTTCTCTTTAAACGGAAATACAGATTCCAGTTTACATAGTATATAAATGTAATACTTTCCAAAGAATACTTCTATGCCTCATACATAATAACACATAATGAGTTAGAAAGGTAGGACTGTAGAAAGCCACTTGGAAAGCAATTCTCCTGACAGTTGATCTCAGTGTCTCCAGGCTCATAACATGATAAGAGATTCTATGCTTAGAGTTTCTCATTCTGAATGTCGACCATGTCCTCACCATCCACTCAGGCTCACCCAGTCCCTCTGGCTCCTGAATGTGACAAACATTCAAGGCAAACTTGTTTAGGAAATGATCACAGTCAATGTCTTCTCTGACCAGCAAGGGTCTAAGCCCAACCACTAGTGATTAGACATAAAGATCTGCTATCGTGTTGCCTGGGTTCAAATATTGTCTCTGCCACTGGATGTCTGTGGGGTTTGAGTTATTTCCCTTGTCTATGTCTCAGCTTTCTCACCTGTCTACAGTCCCTAGGGTTATGACATAGATTAAAAGAGTTCATACAAACAGAATGACTGGCACTCAGTTGCATGCTAAATAAACATCTTTATTCTTGTTTGCTTACTGCTTCTGGAAATACATATGTAATCAGTGACATATGACACCATCTAGTTGATAAATGTACAACCAGAGCAAACAACAACACAATTATACATGCACTATACTTATACATCATACACACATGTGCATATACCCACGTACACAGGGAAGATAAATAGCAACACAAGATTAATGCTGGCTGACTCTGGATGGGGAATTTACACATACTTTTCTGAAGTTGTTCTAAATTTTCTTTGATATGTGGATTTTGATCCTAAAAAGATATTCACCTTTAGTACCTTCTCTAAATATATTACCCGTGTAAGTTCCCATAATTCTCCTTGGCCAATGGGATATTTGAATCCTGAGCTTCAAAGCTTGCCTTGTTCCTCACTTCCCAGTTCTCTCTATTTTATAATCCATGCGCTTAGGATACTAAACAGGGGCTTTCCTGCATAGACCAAGCTCATCCTTATCTTCTTGTCTTTGATTACTGATTAATCCTATGTACAAGATAGCTTCTTTTCCCTGGCTTGCTTTTTGCCATCCTCCAATCTTAAGCATCTGCTCCTCAGAAAACCATCTTTTTTTAAAATTTAATTTTATTTGTAATTCATTTTTTACACTCCATATTCCATTCCCCACCCCTCCCCATACATCCTCCGACTGCTCCACATCCCACACATCCTCCCCACCCCACCCAGTCTTCATGTGGATGCCCCACTCCCCCACCTCACCTGACCTCTAAACTCTCTGGGGCCTCCAGTTCATGAGGGTTAGGTGCATCATCTCTAAATGAACACAGACCTGGAAGTCCTCTACTCTATGTGTGTTGGGGGCCTCATATCACCTGGTATATGCTGTCTGTTTGGTGGTCTAGTGTTTGAGAGATCTCAGGGGTCCAGGTTAATTGAGACTGCTGGTCCTCCTATAGGATCGCCCTTCTCAGTTTCTTTTAGCCTTCCCTAATTCAACAATAAGAGTCAGTTGCTTCTGTCCATTGGTTGGGTACAAATATCTGCATCTGACTTTTTCAGCTGCTTGTTGGGTCTTTTGGAGGGCAGTCATGTTAGATCCCTTTTTGTGAGTGTTCTATAGCCTCAGTAATAGTGTCAGGCCTTGGGACCTCTCCTTGAGCTGGATTCCACTTTGGGCCTGTTGCTGGACCTTCTTTTCCTCAGTTTCCTCTCCATTTCCATCCCTGTAATTCTTTCAGAGAGAAACAATTATGGGTCAGATGTGTGACTGTGGGATGGCAACCCCATTCCTCACTTGATATCCTGTATTCCTGCTGGAGGTGGGCTCTATAAGTTCCCTCTCCCTACTGTTGGGCATTTCATCAAAGGTTCATTCTTGTGAGTCCTGGGAGTCTATCATCTCCCAGGTCTCTGGTGCATTCTGGGGGGTCCCCCAACCTCCAAGAAGCACTTAAAGAAATGTCCTTAGTGATCACAGGAATGCAAATCAAAACGACCCTGAGATTCTACCTTACATCAGTCATAATGGCTAAGATCAAAACCTCAGATGACAACACATGTTGGAGAGGATATGGAGAAAGAATAATACTCCTCCATTGCTGGTGGGATTGCAAACTGGTACAACCACTCTGGAAATCAATCTGGAGGTTCCTCAGGAAATTGGAAATAGATCTACCGGAAGACCCAGCTATACCACTCTTGGGAATATACCCAAAAGATGCCCCACCATGCCACTGGGGCATGTGTTCCACTATGCTCATAGCGGCCTTATTTGTGATAGCCAGAAGCTAGAAACAACTTAGATGTCCCATGACAGAAGAATGGATACAGAAAATGTGGTTCGTTTACACAATGGAATACTACTCAGCTATTAAGAATGAGGACATTCTGACTTTTGCAGGCAAATGGATGGAACTAGAAAATATCATCCTGAGTGAGGTAACTCAGACCCAAAAGAACATGCATGGTATGTACTCACTAATAAGTGGATACTAGCCGAAAGAAAGAAAGAAAGAAAGAAAGAAAGAAAGAAAGAAAGAAAGAAAGAAAGAAACCCATACAGAATACACAAGATACAGTCCACAGAATTCAAAAGGCTCAACAAGCTGAGGTGGTCAAGTGAGGACGCTTCAGTTCCACTTGGGAGAAAGAAGAAAGCAATCACAAGTGGGGAGGGAGGGAAGGAGAGAAGGAGGGAGGGAGGGAGGGGCTTGGGAGGGAAAGAGGATGGGGGGGGCAATGGGCAGGAGAGAGGGGAACCTGATCTGGTATTGGGTGAGGGAAAAGGACTGAATCCCTGAGGGCCTACAGAAAGAATGCAAACAGACAACCTCAGAAAATCATTCTCTCCCCCCCCCCCCCCGTGTCCAAGTGCATTATGTCCTGGGAAATTACATCATTTGTATTCCTCTCTCACTCCATTGCTAGATTTTAAGATGTCCCATTTTTCTAGAATCTTCTTCCAACATGATCCAAGTAGATAATGCAGAAATGGAGTAAGGAACTCTGCTGAGAGACATCTTGTCATCAGTGACTGTATAAAGTGGGTGACTTCTCTCTAGTCTGCATGCTCAAGATATTTCATTGGCTGAATAGTTATGGATAGTTAGTAAGGTTGAAGCACCAAGTACTGAGGTCCAAAACTCCCATCTTCTGAGTGATGAAACTAACTGAAAAGACACTTGCCTAGTGGCTCCCGTGTTCAAGAGCAGCCATTGGCTCGTTTAATGGCCAGCCTGGAGAAAGCTAGGATAGGTATAATAAATGAAAGGAGAGGATTTGAAAGTTCTCTTCCTAGTGATTTTAGGAGAATATCCTTAGTCAAAACTGCTGAGTACAGATAAAATACTTTGCTGCTCTTTAAATCGCCCTAATCCTGAAAGCAATTAACCGAGCTTTGATAATTGAATTGATTTTTTTTTTCCTCCCTCATTGAGGAGCACTGACATCGACTGGGGAACTGGAAAAAATTTCTTGAATATCGTTAAAAATTAGTTTTTATTGAACAGCTTAGCACATATTTCAGGTATATTTTTCAAGCCGACTTATAACACTGAGTAAAAAAATTAAGAAAAAAATTAAACCCAGTCATGTGTGCTGCCACATAATAATTCCATAATTAAAAAGAAATGGATACTTCTGGATACTTTTGTTTTTAATAAAGGGAAAATGTAAGTAGGGTATTTATTTACTGACAATGTCTATTTACAACTCCAAAGCAACTCAGTTAGTTTGGATTAACCTTTTTCTCACTGGGTTTTGGGCAGTCAAAGCACAGAATTTTACAGACCTGGTACTTACTGCTAGGTTGGTTGAATGATTAGGATACGTAGTGACGATCTACCTCTTATCACTATGAAAGTGCTACACATTCTGCATAAAAATCACTTTGCCCCTTTGAGGTCTATGATGCTACAAAGTGCTGTAGGGTTACAGGGATTTTATTGAGTATGTGATTTGATACAAAAATCTACAGAGAGAGAGAGAGAGAGAGAGAGAGAGAGAGAGAGAGAGAGAGAGTGTGAAAGACTGTGTGTGAGAGTGTGTGAGTGAGAGAGTATGTGTGAGAGAGCCTGTGTATGATAGAGAATAAGTGTGTGAGAGAGTAAGTGTGTGTAAGAGAGAGAGAGAGGTGTATGTGTGTGTGTGTGTGTGTGTGTGAGAGAGAGAGAGAGAGAGAGAGAGTGTGTGTGTGTGTAAAAGACTGTGTGTGAGAGTGTGTGAGTGAAAGAGTATGTGTGAGAGAGCCTGTGAATGATAGAGAATAAGTGTGTGAGAGAGTGAGTGTGTGTATGAGAGAGAGAGAGAGAGAGAGAGA
>NC_034605.1:41916460-41921402 GCF_900095145.1 Mus pahari
GAGAGAGAGAGAGAGAGAGAGAGAGAGAGAGAGAGAGAGAGAGAGAGAGAGAGAGAACCAGGCCTGGGTTCACATTCAGTACAGCTGAGGCTGGATTAGCCCAGGAAGTAGCCCGTCCTACAAGAATGCACAATTCCTTGGGCTCACCTTCTGACTCTCTGTCTTGAGTCCATCTTGGCGATTCCTGACACCCCTTTGATGCATATCAAGGATGCACTGGTTCTGGTGTTTGTTTCCTAGCAAAACTTTCTTCTATCATTGATTCAGAGTTCCAGTGACGCCTGTCCTACTTGGCACTATTAACTTGACATAGCCTAGAATTACCTGAAAGGAATCTTTATTGAGTAATTTTCTTTACCAGATTTGTCTGTGAGCATATCTCTGGGGAGTCACCATGATAACTGATGTAGGAGGGCTCAGCCTACTGTGGGTGGCACCATTCCCTAGACAGATCTTCTATTGTGCACACACTAGCTAGCTAATTATGAGTCAGAGTTTGGGTGAGATAGAAAGCAGGATTCCTCCATGGTTTCTCCTTCTAGTTCTTACTCTGACTTCCCTCAATGATGGACTACAACCTGTCAGCCAGGTAAATTCTTTCCTCCTTCAGGTGCTTTTGTTTAGAATATTTTGTCAGAGCAACAGATAGGAAAGTAGAACAACTCCAGATTCAGAAAACATGGCAGGTGAAATAAATGCTCCTTTTATGCAGCCATGGTAAGAATTTACTTAAACAACTACGGCCTCAAAACACAAAAGCAACCTTGAAATACTTCATTGATTGGGAGTAAGGAAGAGTGTTGGTACTAAAGACAGTTTAGGGTTTTGTTTGTTTGTTTGCTTGTTTTTTGTTTTTTTTTTAAATTGGTGAACTTAAGATGGAATAAATTTTCATTCTTAAGAGTCAATCAACTAATATCTCTGATGCCTAATAATTGTAGGAAATGTCTTTTGCTATGAAATTTTTGAAAAACTTCCTGTAAAAAAATCAAACTGCATTGTCTGCTCAGTATAAAAGTATACACTAATGAATCTAATCTAAGTTACCCATATTAAGGGATCATTTTCTCAATTAAATTTTATAAGAGAAAGATACAATCTAGGGGGAACTCTTTAATGGAAAGCCTGCTTTCAAGGATGGGGTCAAGAGCAGTGGAATATTCATTCAGTTATAGAAGAAATATTCATCTTTATTGAAAATTTTCATTTAGGTGAGAGGTATGTGCTTAACTGGCATCCACTTTGTGTACCATGTATGAACAACTGCTTTGGAATGAAAGATAAAGAAAACAAAGCAAAATAGGATGCCCTTTGCACCCTTGTGTGTGCAAGTCACTGGGTAAAATCTATGGGGCAAGATAGACTTACCATTGCCTCTTCTCTTCATTGGCTGGTTGACCTTGGGCACATTATTTAACCTGCTTAGCCTTAGAATCAGTATGATAGCATAGGAATTGGAAAACTTTATCTTATTTGACTGTAGGTAGAAAAAATGGGATAATGCAGCTAAGAAAAATTCATGTTATATCTAAAAGCACAGAACGTGTACCCCAAAAGTTAACAGCAACCTATGTCATATAGACACCATGAGAAGTTGACATTTCCCTTTCTCTCTCACTATGTAGCCTTGGCTGGCTTAGAACACATGGAAATCCATTTGCTCTTGCCTCCCAAGTGCTAGGATTAAAGGTATGTACCACCACACCTAGTCCATAGACATTTTAGATCTCTTCTATCACACAATATACTGTTAACTGAGGTATTTCCTTTGATGTGGAACATTAGCTAGCTCCTGGAGAGAGAAGGACTTAAGAAGTCACGAAGCCAACACACTCAGAAAACTTAGAACACGCAGAAAGTTACAGGATCTTGATGGGCCCTCCAAAGGATGTAGAAGTATAAACTAACCCCCAGGAAAAGGAACATGTTTGATGGTTCCATGTAAATTAGGTTGGCAGCTAGGAATACATGGTCACCCATGCTGGTGGACCTTTCAAGGTTGGCTGATTTTGAGTCCTTTGAGCTCCTGCAAGTGTTCCCTCAAATGTCACTGTCCTCCCAGCTGGACTTGGGTGGAACCATTTCTCTGGTCTGTTGTCAGTGCCCTGTAGGGTAAATAAAACTTTGTTGTGATTGCCCAGGAAAAGTCACACAGCAGCCCTTTAACCCATTTTTTTTTTAAATTGGTTCATGTCTGAATTTTCTGTCAAGATAATGCTGGTTCCAAAGAAGCAAAGATCTCGCTTGGTTTATATATGCTCTCATATCCTGGGATATATTCACTATAATTTATTGAAAAAAAGAATCTAACAAATTCAAATCTAAAAATGAACTTGTGGTTTTCAAATTTAACGTGTGTGTGTGTGTGTGTGTTTGTGTGTACATGCACATGTGTGTGAGCTTTGTGCAGGCACACGTATGACAGCACCCATGTGGAGCTCAAAGGTCAACTCTTGGGAGTTGATTCTCTCCTCCCACCTTGGAGCCCAGAGATCCGACTCAGGAAGTCAGCCTTGTGCAGTCGCAAACGGCTTTATCCTCTGGAGCCACTGGACATGCCAAAGTTTTGTTTTGAAAGGACAAACATGATGTCAATTATAGTTACGATCTATACTTTGGGACTCTAATATGGAACCAAATTTTTCCTTGGTTTTTAGACTTTTCCAAAAGATATATATATATATATATATATATATATATATATATATATTTATATATATGAATGAGAAATCTCCATGCTTACCATATAAGGACTGTGAGAAAGATCATGTGATCCAAAGTCAATTGCACATGTGGCAGGGATTTTTCTCCTTGTTGGAGTACTAAAAGCATGATGTAGACAACTGCTTACTTGGTACTGTTAAGGATTGACCAGATGACCTGCCTTTGCCTCCTTCTAATGATGATGTAATTTCCTTGGCAACCAATGAGGACAAACACTGCTTGTCCAGCTCTATGAAAGGCCATGCATGGTGCGCATTCACTAAGTGGATATTAGCCAAAAATGTAGTAAAATACCGAATACCCAGGACACAATCCACAGAACTCAAAAAGCTCAACAAGCTGAAGTGCCCATGTGAGGACGCCTCAGTCCCACTTGGGAGAGAGAAGAAAGCAATCACAAGTGGGGAGGGAGCGAGGGACCTGGGAGGGAAAGTAAACAGGGTGGGGAGGGAGTAGGGGGAAAGGGGAACCTGATCTGGTGTTGGGTGAGGGAAAAGGACTGAAGCCCCGAGGGCCAGCAGAAAGAATGGAAACAGGCAACCTCAGGAAATAGGAGGTTGGGGGACCCCCCCCCCTCGCAGAATGCCAGAGACCTGGGAGGTGAGAGACTCCCAGGACTCAAAGGGAGGGAACTTATAGAGCCCACTTCCAGTAGGAAGACAGGACATCAAATGAGGGATGGGGTTGCCATCCCACAGTTACATCTCTGACCCGTAATTGTTCCTGTCTGAAAGAATTACAGGGATGGAAATGGAGAGGAGCCTGAGGAAAAGAAGGTCCAGCGACAGGCTCAAAGTGGGATCCAGCTCAAGGGGAGGTCCCAAGGCCTGACACTATTACTGAGGCTATGGAGTGCTCACAAAAAGGGATCTATCATGACTGCCCCTCCCCTTTACCCCTCCCCACAAGCTGCTGAAAGAGTCAGATGCAGATATTTGCACCCAAACAATGGTGGTCCAGTGTTTGAAAGATATCAGGAGTCCAGATTAATTAAGACTGCTGGTCCTCCTACAGAATCACCCTTCTCCTCAGCTTCTTTCAGCCTTCCCTAATTCAACAACAGGGGTCAGCCGCTTCTGTCCATTGTTTGCACCTCTCTCCATTTCCCAGCTCCCAGGATGCACCACTCTCCATTTCCCAACACTGGTCTTACAGGGACAGCCATGCCCAGCTTTTACATGGATGCTGGAGATTTGAATTCAGCGGTTCCTGATCACAGAAAGCACTCTTGTCCACTGAGCCCTCCCCCTGAACCAATGGTAGAATTGTCAGAAGGTGAGTTTTGCAGGCCTAGGTAATTTCCTTTACTACACAGACACAATAACTTTTCCAAAGTCACACTATTTATGGCATAACTGAGGGTGCTCTCCCCACTGGCTGTTACAGCTTCATCTGTATCTGTCTGTACAATCATCAGTTTTGTGTGTGTGTGTGTGTGTGTGTGTGTGTGTGTGTGTGTGAGAGAGAGAGAGAGAGAGAGAGAGAGAGAGAGAGAGAGAGAGAGATCTTTCCAAAGAATTAATTGGAAATGAATTGACCAGGAGTTGATTGTCAAAAATGTAAATCCCATTGACATTTGGGATCCACGAATTCTAAAATTCTAAGAGTCTACATTGCAGTAGAAAATTTAAAAATTCAACATTGCTGAAAGTGTCAAATGCAGATATTTGAATCCAACCAATGGAGAGAAGCAACTGACCCCTGTTGTTGAATTAGGGAAAAGCTGAAAGAAGCTGAGGAGAAGGGCAACCCTGTAGGAGGTCCAGCAGTCTCAATTAATCTGGACCCCCCCAGATCTCTCAAACACTGGACCACCAAGCAGACAGCGTACAACAGCTGATATGAGGCCCCCAACACACATACAGTAGAGGACTTCCAGGTCTGTGTTCACTTAGAGATGCTGCACCTAACCCTCAAGAGATTGGAGGACCCAGGGAATTTAGAGGTCAGGTGGGGAGGGGGTGGGGGCATATACATGGAGACAACAGGGATGGGGTAGGGTGGGGAGGATGTGTGGGATGTAGAGCAGTCGGAGGGTGGATGAGGGCACAAGAAATGGAATATGGAGTCTAAAAAGTAAATTAAAAATTAAGTAAAATTTAAAAGAAAGAGAGGAGGGGGGAGAGAGAGAGAAAGAAAGAAAGAAAGAAAGAAAGAAAGAAAGAAAGAAAGAAAGAAAGAAAGAAAGAAAGAAAGGAAGGAAGGAAGGAAGGAAGGA
>NC_034605.1:41921422-41940896 GCF_900095145.1 Mus pahari
AGGAAGGAAGGAAGGAAGGAAGGAAGGAAGAAAGAAAGAAAGAAAGAAAGAAAGAAAGAAAGAAAGAAAGAAAGAAAGAAAGAAAGAAAGAAAGAAAAGCATGAATCAAAGGAGGAGCCAGAATCCAACCCGAAGCTGTCTATGGGGCTGCTCAGCTAGTAGAGAGGCCTTTGGCGGTGGAGTGATGATGGGTACTGAGCTTGCTTCTGGCATTTTTAACCCTCAGGGATACCCACATGTATAAGGCAGGAGACAAGAGGAATCGTGGCTTCCTCTAGGACTGGAGGGAGAACAAGATGGAAGAAGGGGCCGTTCTCAGCATGGTTTAACACAGCTCCATTGAAATCAAGAGCTCTGCTACTTTGAGGAAAGGAAGGCCTGGGAAAGTCCTGGCCCGGTCCACGAGGGAACACATTGAAAATGACCCAGCTGTTGCCATGGGGGAAGTAGAATTGGATTTTCCTTTTCTTGCCGGGACAGGGAGCTGAGAGCTAGAGGCCTTGGCTGGCTCAGTAGAAGACATCTTCTATCCAGAAGCATGGGAACACTTAAGCAGGGTTGAGATGGGAAGAGTATGGGCTCCCGGAGTGTGTCTAAGAGTCAAGTGTTGTGTAGTCATCCTGGAGGGAGGCAGAGGACAGGGCTGAGGTCCACGAAACTGGGGATGTCCATGGTGGATTTTCAGAACCCTGCACATCACAAGTGGAGCTCCAGAGTTATCTGATTTGAAAAGGAAGTGAAGTGCACCTTTCCTCCTCATACACCGTATTATACAGAACACGGCTTTCTTCAGTCTGCTTTTGATAATCACGGGAGGTGTCAAAATGAATGATGTCGAGATGATTATTGGAAAAGTGCCACACCGTACATTTGGGTGGCATTGTTAAAATGTAAATCAAGTCAACTTCATTAGAATGCTTAGTGGTTTCAAAACCAAGCAAGAGTCCTTCCCAGGCTCGGGCCCCAGCTGGAGGAGTAGCTGCCTCGCACAGCTGTTTCTGGGGCGTGGGGGGGGGGAGTGGGGAGGGAGACTCGGAGATGCCATTTGAATAGAGATTTGCATATATTGAGCAACTGACAACTGTTCTCAGTACACACTTTATGTCAGTTTTCCACAGTAGGAAGATAAATTTTGTTCCTTCAACTGACCTTGATAAGAATATCAACTTTTACATCACGGGTGCCATGGAAACCACGAGATGCCGCGGCGGCCATTCTCAGCAATTTCGGCTGCGCAGCTCTGGCCTTGGGTTTAGACAGAGCAGTGAGCACTGGGTCAGGCAGCCTGAGGTGCAGTTCACACCATGGAGGGAGACAGTGTTTTTCTCTCTCTATTCGGAGCTAGAGTGTAGTTCACCTGAGGAGGAGTTGGGGTCGGGGTTGCTCTGCTACAGGCAGGATCGCATCTTGGTTTTGTTGTTTTTGTTCTTTTAAAGAAGTCTATCTTCGGCTTAATGGATAGCAGGTCCATGGAAGCAAATTGGCCAGCATCTGGGGACATTTGCATATCATACCTATGGTCCACATATACACCCAAAGGAATAGAAAACAGAAGAGAAAAGAAACAGGATGGGGGTGGGCCAACCAAGATGATGTAATCACGCAAAAGTCAAGCTTAAGAGAGCAAGCTTGATCATTCTTGCCAAGGGCTACAAGAACATGAGAGTGTAACATATATTTAAATGGGCTCTTAGATTTGTTGATCAGTAGATCATTGGTGATTTAAAAACAGGTATATGAACCACGTCTGATGCCTGTTTTCGTATGGTGCACAAATTAATAATGGTTTTTAAACCTTTAAATATGGAATATGGGCTGCCCTGAGAGGCTCAACAAGCAGCTGAAAGAGTCAGATGCAGATGTTTACCAATGGACAGAAGCTGGGGAGTCCTGTGGTTGAATAAGGGAAAGGCTGGAAGAAGCTGAGGAGGATGACCTCATAGAAAGACCATCGGTCTCAACTAACTTGGACTCTTGAGACCTCTCAGACACTGAGCCACCAACCAGACAGCATACACCAGCTGCTATGAGGCCTCCAGCATATATACAGAGGAGGACTGGCCTGGTCTGGCCTCAGTGACAGAAGCATCACCTAACCCTCAAGAGACTTGAGGCCCCAGGGAGTGGGGAGGTCTGGTGAGGTGGGGAGGATAGGGACATCCTCTTGGAGATGGAAGGAGGAGGAATGGGCTGAGGAAATGTCAGAGGGTGAACTGGGAAGGGGATAATGACTGGACTGTAAAAAAAAAGATGAAGAAGAATAATTTAAAAAGTATGGAATATGAACATTGTTGATAGAGTTATGGATGGTAATTCCTCTTGTCTTGGAAGCCTAACACCTCCCTGCTGATCCTTTGTAGAAGAGCTCATTTTCCTTTACTTTTAGAAGCGATCTTCATAAGGTGGGTAAAAACCTGAAGGTCATTAGTCCCCACTACAACAGACCTATTCCTTTTACTGTTTAGTGATGGAACTCATCCTGTGCCTAAGATGTACCCAGGCATTCCTTAGGGAAAGTGTTTACATATACAAATGACCTGTCCCAGTCTCAAGAGATTTCCATGTAATAGCTTGGAGGGCTGGGATGGAACCTCAGATTGATATTATTTATTAATTATTTGAGAATTTCATACAACATTATCATCCCTAGTTACCTCTATAATTCCTCTCAGATCTAACATGAACTGCCTACCTCCTGTCTTAAGCTTAAAGGAAGCTAGACTCCTGAAGCTATCCACAGTCCATAGAACCCCAGTTAGGACTGGGGGATGAGGAATAGCTTTCCACTATAAACCAGAAAGTTGATTGGCTTGATCTTGTCCAGAACTTGTCCAGGTCACTGCAGCTGTTATGCGTTTGAAGGTACTGGCTCTTCCTGCCTCCTGGATCTTACAATATTTCTGCCCGTATTCCATGATGGTCTCTGAGCCTTGGGAAAGGAGTGTTACATAAACATCATTAGTGACTGAGCGTTCTATTGACATTGACAAATGTTTGTTTTCTGTACTTGGACCAGTTGTGAGTTTCTGTACTAACCACCATCTACTGCACAGGGAAACTTGTTTGACGAGATCTGAGAGATGAGCTAATCTATTACTACAGAAGTTTGAATGTACGGGGCAGTACGATACTATGTTCATTTAACAGGACAGTAATAGAGGTTCACTGCTTTGGTATCTCAGCTCCTAGCCATGGGTTCATGACTAGATTTACAGTGCCAGTACAAGGCAAGTGTTTCTTTCTGTGGAGTGTGCCTTAAATCTCAGCAGACAGTAGTTGGTCACTCTTCTGACTCTACTGTCGCCATTAAATGGATGGCCTTATTGTACCACACTGTTAATATTTTTATTTCACAGGGTTCACAGTAGGGTAAGACTTGGTGTCATTTTGTTCCCAGAAGCATTCATGGCTATGTAGTGACACCTGTCTCAAAATATTATAAATAGCATTTTTTGGAGGATGTGATAGTTTATTTAAAAAACAGGAACAACAAAACAAAACAACAACTGTAACAAATAAAATGGTACCACACTGATCGTGTGACCAGCATACACGTATGTAATGGCTTTTCTGTTGGGCATTAACATTGCAGTATGTTTAAATACTGAAATGCTTCAATAGGGTCAAGAATGTTAGAGAGTAAGGATCTTGGATGAAAATGGACATAGTAAGTTTGGTGCATTAACCCACAGAAGTCACTTAAAGTCCCATGAATCAGTGAGATTAATAAATAGCATATTTATAAATGGATACCTTCTTCAGGTATGCAAGAATGGATTTGCAAACATGTTTCTGAAGGTCGTCCCAAATATCCAAGGAAATCTCAAATAGCACAGTTCTTCATAAAGTTGTTGGACATGGTGATAATCTGTTAGGACAGCGTCATGGACTCAAACCATGCTGAGTTTATTGTATTTATTGACATTAAGTCTTTATCTGTGCTCTGTGTTCTTTTAAGCTCTGATGGCTTCTGGAAATAGCAAGTCACATGGATAAATTGTTTCACTTTCCTGCTGAAGAGATGCATAGGACCATGTCCAGAGGGATTGTGGCATTTTTTTTGTTACCTGTTTATATCCAGTCCTTGATATCTAAAGGGTCTGCTCGCAGGATCTCCGTAGATACCAAAATCTGTGGACTCCTCAAGCCCCTTAGTTAAGAAAGCATACAAGTTCTATACATCCCATATATGGATTCCTGCAGAGTTGAAATTATTTCTTCATTGCACATTAAATGCCATGTGAGTAGTGTACAGTTTAGGGGACGACTGGAAGGAAACAGTCTATGCATGTTCAGTGTGGACGGATTCCCCTCTAATGCTTCATACAGAGCTTTGTTGAACTCAAGGTTGCACAACCTGGCGATACAAAAGGACAACTGTAGTTTTTGAGAGAAAACTGTCTGGTTCATTGGGTTTTTTTGTTTTGTTTTTGTTTGGTTGGTTGGTTGGGTTTTTTCTTTTGCTTTTAATGTATGGGCTGTGTGTACTTGCCAGTGTGGTGTGTATGCATGTGAGTGTGTGTTTGTGCGTGTGTATCAGAATTTGACTTTGAGTGTGCTTCTGAGATCACTCTCCAGATTAATTTTTTGAGGCAGTTTTTAAGCAGGAAGCTCATTCCTTTGGTTAGTCAAGCTGGCCAATGAGTACATCTCTGTTTCTAGCTCTGTTGTCACAGGTACACACCAGTCCACTGGCTATTGACATGGTTCTGAAGATCCAAACTCAGGTGTTCTGCCCTGTGCAAAAGACTCTTTACTGACTGAGTCATCTCCCCAGTCACTCTGGTTTTTATTACAAAACTGTAAATTGTTCGTGGTAGTGAGCCAAACAATGCAGAGTCTGATAACTACACAGTTTACAGTTACCCATGATTCTTTGGGGTGTGGATAGGTTGACCAATAAATATACTTCCATACTCATTCTACCCAGCCAGGTTCCTTCAGCCTATACTTGCTTGCTTTCCAACGCTAATCAATGACAGTCAGTCTCAGCTTCAAGACAAGAGTGCAGCGCCTCTATGCTATTGAGCGTCCAGTGAGGGCAGGCAGCCTGGAGCTGGGCATTCCTGGAGACAGCTGATCTCCATGACTTACTGCATGACTGGGGCAAGTGCCTTGTCTTTTCTTTGACATGTGTGATTCATGTAAGTAGGAGCATTATAGTATCACACGAGTATTAAATTAATACCAAGTACCATGGACAGCCTGAGACAACACGAAACAGCCGTTATCTTTCTCATGGAAAGGACAAGGAATGAGAATGGCACCCATGGTAAATGGGAATCTAAGGACACCGACAATAGCTGTAGCTATGAAGTCTCCCTGAAAAAAACTACATTTGCATAGGCTTAGAACTCCACAGTGACAGGAAACCTCAGCATGTTTCACAACCAAACACTTCACACTACACGCTTGAATAAGAGGTGAACATTTTAAATTGCATCATTTTGTCTGTTATTAGTAATCTATTAGTAGTAATCTAAGAAGACATTTTCTTGCTCAGAATTTTGGTGTCTTCCTGAGTTCTTTCATGTCTCTGATGGGTTTTAAGTTTTTCTCTTTCTATTTCTCTGAAGAGTGACCTTGGAGATTAGACATGAATTGCATTGAATCTGCGTGCTGCCTCATTTCTAAACAGTTTTTATCAGCGTAAATTAACAGCTATAATGGATTTCATTGTGACATGTCCATAAGACGCACATAAACTATTTCAATCACATTCACTTCCCATTGCTCTCTCTTTCTCCTCCCACTCCTGCTGGGCCTCTTTCTCCTCATAACCGGTTCCCCCTAACTTTTATGTCTTTTTTTGAGTTTACTCAGGGTTACTCACAGGAGGAAGACTTATTTACAGGAGCATGGGAGGGTCACCCACCATGCAAGAAAGAACATCTCCCCCAGCAACCAATAAGTACTCACAGAGCTTCAGGAGTGGGTGGGGTCCATGAGCCTCTTCTGCTAGCAACTCTTATTGTGGTTTTGCTTCTTTGGGTTGGATATTTACAACTAGAACTGGTGGTTATATGGCAAATTTATGTTTGATTAATACATTCTCTTATATATGGATATAATTCGATATGAATTGCTTTTAGGAACAATAAAAACATCAGTAAAGATTTGAGCACAATTTTAAGACAACTATTAAAACACTCATATTGTAGTGTCTGTCAATCTCAAGTACGTAGTTAAATGTCCTAGAACATTCAGGAAGGCGTGTACCCATCACCACAGGCCAGGTTTGAGACATTTGCATCATCCTAATCAGACAGTCTGCACTTGCTTGCAGCTAACCTCAGGTCCTACCCATGGTCCAGGCACTCTTAATCTACCTTCTGCTTTCATGGCTGCCTTTCAAGACATTGGATAAGTGGGCCATACACAATAGGCTTTTGTATATCTGAATTCTTTCAGGAAATATGATATTATCCCCATTATAGATTCTGTTAATATTTCTTCCCTTGCACTGAGGCATTTTTTTTTTTTTTACTGTTTGACTATGTTCAACAATTGTATATTTGGATTGTATCTAGTTTTGGCTGCTAAGGATAAAAATATCCTATACCATTTATGCATAAAATATTGAGTGAACTTATACATAATAATTACATTGCACTATGATATTCTGATTGATGTATACATTATATGAATAGTAACTAGGGTATTGAATACATATACTCAGTATGATGAGTCCACTCAAAATTCATCCTTCTGGCTGTTTCGAGATACAGTTTGCACTGCTGTTAATTGTGATTTACTGGATCACAGGACACACAGCTTGCTGCTGGGGAGTAGTGGGGGTGGTTGGCCCCGGGTACAATGTTAGGGTTATATTATACCTTTAACTTCAGCTGCTAACTTCATTTTCCAAAGTGACTACTTGGTTTTGCATTCCCACAAGCAATGCATGAGTGTTCTACAGATACAATTTTAAAAGGTCAAAATTAAAAAAAAGATATACAAATTTAAACGGCAAATTTCCATTCTCTGACATTAATTATCTGCTATGGTTTCCCTCTCATGAAAGGTCAGGGGGTAACTTCTAGAGTGCCAGGATTCTCACTTGCCGCCCGTATATTGCTGTTTTTGTAGAAAGGGGACTTCTCTTGCCTTATTCATCCAGCTAAGTCAGCAAGAGCTGCCCCCTGCTCTACCAGTTCTGGCCACTCTAGGAGACCCTGGGAAGTGCCAAGAAGATTTAACAAATGAAAATTTTACTCTAGGGGTCTGGCAAGAAAGGAGTTAATGCAGTTCGTAACAATTATTGACTACAAGATCTGCAAATGATTGCATAAAAATTTTAAAATATGCCTGCAAGCTTCTCTTATCGATGTGGTGCCCCAGGGGTATACACATGGGTTTAAGTATCTAAACATTTTATTAATTAAATTGCTATGATTTACCTCTCCCATGTTAGCATTTCAGTTTATGAAACAACCCTGTAATTAGAAAATGACGTAGCACCATTGCTTGTTTACTTGTGGGTGAAATAGTGTACACATACATACATAGGTATTTATATACACACTCACATATGTGGGGACTGTATTTTCCCTGATCAACCTTCACAGGCTACTTTATTTCCAGTCCAATTAATAGGCAATTTCCAGTGGTGCATTAAATTGCTTTTGGGTAGGGGAGGATGGTGGCTGAGAAGCCCCTGCCCTGCTGAGGTATGTAATAGCATCTGCAGATGTTTGTTTATATGTTTCCCTCTACAGGCCAAAAACTTAAATCATAAGATTTTATTATTTAAAAAAAAAAGTATCTGCATACAACAAGCAGAGATTCGTGACATGGCTGTGATGTGTCCTGTCTGCAGGGGACTAGAACAGAGTTAATGGATGACACAGAGCATCAGGATGAGAGATAATTTAAGTTTAGCATCAGACTGTGTAAAGCAGGGGCTTCTTATATTTCCATTCACCCACTTGGCAGATATTTACCAAGAATCTAAGCTGTAGTTGGCACCACACTAGGCGCTTAAGCAGATAAAAATGGGTTTTGGAGACAATCTGACATCCAGAGTCCACAGTTTCAGAGGAGAATGCTTTGTTCACAGATACTGAGCAGGTGTGTGAAGAGTGGACAGGAAACCTCAAAGACAGGTCACTGACGTGGGGGTGGGGCAGGGGGCGGAGTCAGTCTGGCAAGGATGAAGGAGCTGATGTAGGAAGATCCATCTTTGGTGATCATCACTATGGAAAAGAAAAAAACAGCTCTCATCATTCTTTCTTCCTTCCTTCCTTCCTTCCTTCCTTCCTTCCTTCCTTCCTTCCTTCCTTCCTTCCTTTCTTTCTTTCTTTCTTTCTTTCTTTCTTTCTTTCTTTCTTTCTTTCTTTCTTTCTTTCTTTCTTTTTTCCTTTCTTTTTCTCAGTAGACATGGGAAAAGGTCACCATTTGAACGGCTTTTTGAGATGAAGCAACTTTTCTATGGATGGGACTTGCTGTGGTGTTTCTGATACAAGTAGTCACAGGTGGTGGCAGCAGTTGGCCCAGTCATTTTGCAAATTCCCTGAGGTGGGTAATTAATGTGAGGGAGGGTGGACACCTTTCAGTAACTGGTCATTAAGGCTGGCAGATATTTGTAGAGTGAAGACAAGAAGGACTGAGCGACAGAAGGGTGGAAAAGCAGCGTCTATAGAAAATTGTCTTTAAACACGAAAAGCAGTGTTGAAAGACTTCTTTTTACATAAGCGTAGCCAATTAAAACTTCACGCTGGATAGCTGTGCAAGAGTAATATCCCCTTAGGAGCAAAAGTGGACATATCCTTGTAATTGTCTGTGTAGGGATTCCTCAGGATCTTCATGTGTGGCAGGGCATGACCAGGACTCCCATGGATACCACAGCCCCCCCCCCAAGTCCTTTACATAGAATGGCACATCTTAAGTGTAATTCAAGTCATCTCTAGGTGACTGACAATAACCAGTGCAGTGTAAATGTTATTCAAAGTGTTCCAGTACCTCATCACTCAGGAACAAGAGGCAGAAATGAGACAGATAAAGTAGTTGGGGCAAACTATTGATCTTACCCAATTTTGATTCTGGGCATATTGGAGTTTTGTTAACCCTATTCTGTTTTGAAAATTTTCATAGTGAATGTTTTCTTTCTATCCATTCTTCTTTCCTTCCTCCCTCCTTCCCTTTCTTCCTTCTTTCTGTTTTCCTTTCTTTCTTGACAAGGTCTTACTCTATGGCCTCGCCTGGTCTTGAACTCACGTTCTTTCTACTTCTGCCTCTCAAGTGCTGGGATCACACACCCAGCTTCAGAACTTGTTTATACTAACTGCTGGTATCTCACAAAAAGAATCTTAAGATTCTACTATTTAAAGAGATCTATTTTAAACTTGGTGTGTATGTCTGTATGTTTGTGTGGCATGATGTGCACGGGGGCTACAGGCAATTATGACCTGCTGGACATGGATGCTGGAGACAGAACTCTAAGTCCAGTCACCCCTTAAGGTTCTTAGTAAACTTTATTTTGGGAAGTCCAGATTAGGGTTAGGGTTAGGGTTTGGCTATTATAATCTTTGTCTCATTTTGCTGGCCTTTTGAGCAGCCTCTGACACTTGGGACCACTTGTGCGGTTTAGAGCACACATCCCTTGTCTTAGTTATCATGATGCTCCATATCCCTCCATTGAGTGACACTTCTTGGCTCTGCTCATCAAGTCCCTTCCCCTTCAGGTGGTCACAAGGATGAATCATCTAAAGGACAAACACCCCCTTCTTTCAATCCTTTTTGCTTTCATCAAATGTCCATGTGCCCTGCCTGTGTCATTTGATCACACATGTCTTTAGCCATTATCCCTTTTGTCCACAGGTGGATGTTGTCTTACCTCCCTGTCTCTTAGGTAAGATCCTTCGTCAGGTTTTCAGACCTGTTCTACTCTTTCACTCTCTGCTGTGGTTTTTTGTTCTTAATATCAAACACAGATGGAATTAAATTTGTACACATGTTACTGTGGGTTTATTGCCATTCCCTGCATTAAACTCAAGGAATGGGTCTAACATGTTGCCTGATGCCCAACATCTATTCCATTGATGATCTGCCCTACAAAGATGGGTCATATGTGGCAAGTAGTAGGTGCCCATATTAGAACTGTAGTGGAAGGTTGGTGACGTTCTAAGTAAACACTGGGGAGCAGATATGACCAGCAACACAGAAACATTAACTGAGCAAACAGTGCAATGAATGAAAGGTGAGGTGTTTCCTTGGGTAGTTTCCACTCATGAACCATTCCCCTCTCTCCTACAGTTTATATCCCTCATGCTGTCTTCACTGTTGCTGGGCTTCATCAGGAATGAGGTGGGAGAGTTGGAAGGTTTTGAATATTTTGCTCTCATGACTGAAGGTTACATATCAGAGGTCAGATAGTATGACTTTCATTTTAAAGCCTTTTATAGAAAGTTGGAAAGTCCTTTGAAAATAAGCATTTTTCTCTCGTAATACTGCATCTAGCCCATTTGAAACCATACAGCTTGTCATCTGTGCAAAAACCCCAGTGAGGGCCTCTCTGTCAGAGCGGAATGGGACTGAGCTTCTATGTATTCCCAAGTGGCCAGTCTGTGGGCTTCTTTCCAGTTCCACAGCCCCCTGTTACTCCATGTAGGGGTAATCAGATGTCTGGTTGCTGGTTTTGCAGTCTCAAGGCAAGATAGACATTTAACCACTTAACTATCAAAGTCACAAAAATATGTGAAGGAAATGTGTTGTTTAGTAAATCAATGGATGTTAATTATTGAGAAATAGATGCTGCAATTTCTTTAAAACCCCAAGATTGCTCTAGCTTGGAGCTTTTCTGTGGTACACTACAGGTGCAGTGGATGACCACAGGTACAGTGGATGATCATGGGTACAGTGGATGATTGATCACAGGTACAGTGGATGACTGACCACAGGTACAGTGGATGACTGACCACAGGTACAGTGGATGACCACAGGTACAGTGGATGACTGACCACAGGTACAGTGGATGACCACAGGTGCAGTGGATGACTGACCACAGGTACAGTGGACTGACCACAGGTACAGTGGATGATCACAAGTTCAGTGGATGATCACAGGTACAGTGGATGACTGACCACATGTACAGTGGATGATCACAGGTGCAGTGGACTGACCACAGGTACAAGGATGATTACAAGTTCAGTGGATGATCACAGGTACAATGGATTACTGACCACAGGTACAGTGGATGGCGTAGGTGCTTCAGCCACACCCTTTTGCCTGATGCCACTTTGGTAACCCAATTCCAACAAGCATGGGTCTGCTCCTGTATACACTACAAAGAACTGGCCTACAACAGCAAGCTCAGCCAGCAGTCTTACATTAAGTTTACTTGAGTCTTTTAAATTCCCTTTTCTTTTTAAAGACGCTTAAGGGGAATCTTAAGAACTCCTTCAATCTGAGGAGATAGATTTGTTGGTAAAGTGACCTAACTTTGCATCCTTAGTGTCTACATTAAAAAATAAAAACAAAACAAAGAAACAGTCATAATGGCATATTCTGTAACCCCAAGATTCTTAAAATGATGACTAAATCTTTCAACCGTCAAACAGTGAAGGTTAATGACAACACCTACATCCTGGAGCTAATGGTTATGAAAGAGCATGGTACAATGCCTGAAACATAATTCTCGATGAAGTTTGTCATAGTTATTTTTATTACTCAATAAGCCTAAGTCATGTTTCTTCCACGATGATTCTAATTCTGTTTGCTTTGGTGTTTATACCAAAATATCTACGCATGTGTTGTACCACTGATACATGGTTATTTCCTTATTTTTATTTAAGGTTCTTGTGAAGATGGGGACCCTTAAGAATATTTGCCCCTTGGGTCTCCCCTGTAGACTTGGGAGCATTCTGTCTCTCATGGGCTCTGCTAACCCTGTTCAGAGGAAGCAGTGCCTGACACTAACTCCACACCCTTACGGGGCACCGGCAGCTGTCAGGACTGGCAGAAGGACTTTGGAGAAGTGCCATGGTGGTTTGAGAAAGGGGGACAGGGCACCTCACCTGACAGATGTGAAGGATGGACTCAGTGCATTCACTCTGCAGCCTGTGAAGGAAGCAAGGACGGCTCCAAGGAAAGTGCTTCTCTTTGGAAATCCAGGAAGGTAAATTTCTCAAGGACTGTAAAAATGACTCTTGTCTCCTTATATTGGTATTTTCCTCTGAAATATAAATGTGTTTTTGCATTATTTAAATAGAACATAATTAAGCACCAAGGGCTCTGTGTTCTTTGCACCTAGGGGACAGGCAGTGGGGTATCCAGGCCTAGAGGGCTGTAGATAGACATGGCTTAGAGAGAGAGAGAGAGAGAGAGAGAGAGAGAGAGAGAGAGAGAGAGAGAGAGAGAGAGAATAGCAAGAAACAGAAAGAGACCTGGGGCCAGAGGAAGAAAAAGGAAGTGTTTAGCATTCAGAATTTGTCCACAGCCGGTAATTTATTAGAACTCATCTATAACAAGGCCTGGCAATGATTTATAAGTTGATTTGAAAAATAAATAAAAGTGATAGAAACCTGCATTTGGTTTTAATGATAGACTGTTGCAGCGTGAAAACTGAGGATATGAAACATTGCAGGAAAATTAGATATTATGCCCCGCAGACAATCGCGGCTACCAGCCCATTAATTGTTAGATATTTATTATTAAAAATTTCTTTTCATGAGTGACTGCAGAATATTTGTGCTACTCAAACTGTTGAGTTCTGACATGAATGAAGGGTGGGGAGCCCATTTTTCATGTGTGTGTGTGTGTGTGTGTGTGTGTGTGTGTGTGTGTGTGTGTGTAACTGACAGAGCAACTGACCAAAATAGGAGCCGGAGCTCTTACAGCAAAAAACGCAAACACAGAGCAGCTGCCTCTTAACCCAACACAGGAGGGAGATGCTGGCATGCTTGCCATTTCTAAAGCCACACCATACTTCTGCCACAACTGTCATAGTCACCCCCATCATCCTTATCCCCACTACCACCACCATCAGCATCCACCTCACCACCCCCACGTGATCGTTTATTTCGCCCCGCTCAGATATCAATCTAGCTATAATACAAGCAAGATCTTCCAACATCAATAAAACACAGTTCAGAAGTTACCACCAGCAGCATCTCAGGAGGGCTTCACAAAAATTAAAAAGCTGCATTCTGATCTCATCTGCATTTAATTTATCATGTTCCTCTTTGGTCTGGGAAGACCCAGAGGGTTGTCAACTGAGCATGCAATGGTTTTGATTATCATACACAATGGATGTGCCCAAAGCAAAGGTATTTTACATCTGAGTTACAGTGTTCCTAAAACTACTTGCTTAAAAAATAAAATAATGTATTTATTTTCTCACTAAGAGGGAAAAAAAATGCATGTCTTTGATTAACTGGAAACAACATATCATTATACTGTAATATTTAAATGATTTTCTGTTTCATTTTATTCATATTGAAAATGTCTATGCTTCCTTTATTTGCAAGATTTGATATTTTTGGACAGATCTATATTTTTAATATGTAATTAAATATACTGTGTATATTACAAAATACATATATTACAAATTCATACATATGTATTTCTAAATCAGAAAGCTCACTACAGCTAGGCTTACTTCACAGTTGTATTTTCACTTTAAATATTTGGAGGAGCAGGCAGACATAAATGTCAGTGGAGAGGTCAGGGTAGGAAAGAGGGTGGTTTAGGCCAAGGGCATAGCCCTGAGAGCTTGTCTGGTCGTCCTCATAGGGAACACAGCTGCTTATATACCCTTGATCAGAGTCTGGGTCTTTCTCTGTCCAGGAAGGGTCGTCCCCTTTAACTGAGTATTCAGCTTCAGGACATGGAAGGGAGAGAGGAGACACCCACCTAGCCAGCTGGATCAGTCGAATGAACCCACATCACAGTCAGATCACCCTCACACACAATTGGTGTGTTTTAACAGCCATGGTGAGGTGCAATTTAATGCTTAACTTGCCATTATTACCATCTAATTAAAACAGTCTAGACAGTGGAATCTATTGACAGGCAGTTTTACCGTCAGATGCTCTGCAAATCATATCCCTGTGCACTGGGCGTTGGGGATATGTGTGGCACGTTGGATTCTGTGAAAAGCTGCTGAAGACTGGATCGGAGGCTTGGACTTGACTCGTAGGCAGACTGTGAGCTGTTGGAGAGTGGAGACTGTGTCTGTGCCAACCTTGATCCATGTAACTTTACATATATGTGGCTGTGTAACTTTATCCATGCTTAGATGTACTCTGAATTCATTGCCTAGACGAATCTAAAGCAGCCTGTGCTCCAGTGCCAGTCCCTCTGGGTTTTTCCATCGAAAGTAAAACATAAATTAAATGCCAGTGAGATCACAAGATTGCCTTCACCGTGTCTACACTGGGTATATTGAGAAGGGACCGATACTGTGTCCCTTGTGCAGGTTTCGAAGGCATGAAGGGGTCCTGGAGAGCAGCTGAGGCTCGGCACAGTGAGAAGCCAGAAGAAGCTATTGGTGAATGGGCAGCCTCAGTTGAAATAGAAACCCAAGAGTTGAGGAATTCACAGAGAGAAGTTGAGGCTTGGTCCATGTGGCAGGGTCTGCAACTCTGAAGGGATCCCAGGAGAGACTATGGCGAAGATGCAACCCCATTGCACAGACACAGCGAGAGGAAGAGCTAAGAGTCCCCATGACTCTTTTCAAGGCCCACTACCATGATCCAGTGGTGACCAAGATCATCTCTTCAAGACCCTACCACCTCTCAAATAGCAGAACCCAGGCAGGTAAGTCTTCAACATCAAGGGGAACACTTATCTAAACAAAGGTGGTTTCTGGTTTCCATGGTATGTTATAAAGTTGCTAAGCTTTTTTTTTTAATTTAATTTATTTTTTTTTTTTATTTTTGGAGACAGGGTCTCACCATGTATCCTTGGTTTGGCCAGTCTGCAACTTCCTAGACAAGGCTTGCTTCAAACACGTAAAAATCTGCTTGCCTCAGTTAGGATCACAACCAGGCCAAAGACTTTTACTATAAAGAGCCAAATAAACTATGCCCTGTGCCTCCAGGCCATAGTCTCTATTATGAGTATCTTATTGTTACAGATGAATGCAGACACATAGGATACAGAAAACAAAACAAAACAAAACAAAACGAAAAAACAGGCTGCAGGCTGCAGGTCTCTGAAATAAGCATTTGCGTCTTACATGTTTCAAGCCCAGTTGGTCAAAGTTGTTTTTTAACCTGCCTCCTGCCTCTTCTGTGAACTCTGAGGATAACTAGAGAAATGGTGATGTGGAAAAAAAGAGTTTTGCAGTGGCCACACTCCTAAAGGAAATGGAGCCTTCCCTCCCCTGTAGCCACTAGCTGTCATTAGCTCCCCAGCTAGAGATGGGTCCTCAAGAGCCACTACCCAGTCCCTGCATGCATGCTGACTGGCTTGTGTAGGGAGCCACAGCTGATATGAGTTCATTTGTGCCGCAGCCCTGTCTTATCTATTGCAGCAGCACTTCCTGACCTCTGGCTGTTAATGATCTTTGATCTTTCCTCCCCTTCTCTGCTGTGGCTGGTTGGGGGTGGTAGGGGTTGGGGGAGGGAGTGGATTATGCTATAGGGGTGCAGTTTAGTCCTGAGCGCTCCACAGTCAGTCTCTGTGTTCTGATGAGTGTTGAGTTTCTCTGTGCTGACTACAATCCACGACAAAAAGAAGCTTCTCTCTTGAGGGTTAAGCATCACACTACTCTCTCACCATCACTTCCTACTGGTCAGCATGGGCAGGTATGCTTTTGGAATACAAGCATAGAATGCCAATGCCAGGATAGGCACTCCCCACCCCAACTGTATAATTTAGTCTCCATCCTTCCTTCTCCCTATACTGTCATGCTTGCTCAGAGCTTCTTCTTCTATTATTTTTAAAGACTTATTTATTATGTATATATAAGTACACTGTCACTGTCTTCAGACACGCCAGAAGAGGGCATCAGATCCCATTACAGATAGTTGTGGGCCACTCTGTGGTTGCTGGGAATTGAACTCAGGACCTCAGCAAGAGCAATCAGTGCTCTTATCCCCTGAGCCATCTCTCTAGCCCCTGCTTATAGCTTCTTAGCAACATACCAGACTCTTGCTTTCACCCCTGGTCTCCCTCTTGTACATCCTGCATAAGACTCCATCCCTGACCTTCCCAAACATCATTTTCATCAACTTATGCCCTGGTCCTGGTCCATAAACATCAACCATTCTCATTCCTATAGAGTCAATTCCAGCTGATTCATTTGGAACTTTTGATGCTGTTTGACCAATTCCATTTAATAATCTTCTATCAAATTCCATTAAACACAGTGAAAAACCATAGTATAGCAGGAAATGTTTACATTGTCTCCAATATAAAAGCCATAATGTGGAAAAACAAATCTGTCCTGAGAATGTGTCTCCCTGGCTGATGTTAGCCTCTGGATCCTTGTCTCTAATTTCTCAAGTGCTGGGGTTACAGATGTGTTCCAGCATGTCTGACTTATTTCCAGTCTCTCAGAAACTTTCCCATTGTATTTTACTTTTCAACAATGTATAATGTTTACTATTTTTGAGACAGGATCTCACTAGGTAGCCTCGTCTGGCCTGCAACTTGATATGTAGACCAGGCTGGTCTCAAACTCACACTAATCTATCTGCCTTTGTCTGCTGAGTTCTGGGAATAAAAGTATATGCCACTATGTGTGAAAGCAGTGTAATTTTTAAATGAAAAACTTGAGAGAACCTCACTGAATTCAAGAATTTATTTTTCTATAAGCTGATAAACCAACACTGCTGTTTGTCTGATTTTTATAAGATGATGTCTAATCTAATTTGTGATCTGTGACA
Source organism: Mus pahari (assembly GCF_900095145.1). Lineage (NCBI taxonomy): Eukaryota > Metazoa > Chordata > Mammalia > Rodentia > Muridae > Mus > Mus pahari. Next base: position 41,938,255 of record NC_034605.1, read on the forward strand.
ACACCAATGTTTATTCAGATCTCAAAGCCTACTCTGGTCGTATTCTTTTGAAAAGCACACCTCATGGAAATGGGTTTAAATCCAGCTAGAAAGTGTTTGGTTACTCCTGTAGCATTAGCACCACTATTGTGCCAGGCCAGGCCAGGCCAGGCCAGGTCGTTATTGTACTTTGGAGGATTCATTCTTTATCACATCTTCTTCTAAGCCTAAGGGATCATTGCAAAAGGAGTGTAAAGATTGTGAGACTCAGAGGGTAGTGGACAGGTACAGAGAAACAGTATGTGTTTGGCAGGACATGGTCATTGCCCATATAAACTCACAGTACCTGTGACTACATGCTCAAGTCCTCCACATGATCAAATCAGCCCAAATCCCAGCCTGGAAGGGAGGAGGGCTTAGGGAGCCCCACCCCTAGCTAAGGAGCTTCTAGCAATTGATGGCTGCTGGCAAAGTGGGTCAGTTTCTTCATGAATGTGATCCCAGAGCTGCTACACATGCTCCAGTAGAGGATCCTACACTACGTCAATAGAATGAGCTCTAAGGAGACTCAGTGTGTTTACAGACAAAGTGTGTGCAGTTGGGCAGGGAAAGTGGTGAAGGGTGTGGCAGGGGAGGAATCGGAGAGAATGGGACACGGCTTTGATTAAGACACATTAGATGTATGCATGAAATTCTCAAACAATAAGAATTTTTAAAAATATATAGGTTTTTTTTTTTCTGATACAGTCTACCTGCATTTGTGTCCTTGCTATTCAGAGCATAGACAAGGACCAGAGACATCAATATCACGGAGAAAAGTCACTGCACGGGCTCTGGTCTAATCCTAATATTTTGGTTAGCTTTAATTGTCAGCTTGATCCAGATAACAGTCATCTGACAGGACAGCCTCAGTTGAGGGATTTCCTACATCAAATCGGCATGTGAGCATGTCTATGGGGGGGATGTCTTGATTATTAATTGGTGTAGGAAAGCCTACCCCACTGTGGGCAGTACCCTCAGAAGGTCCTGGGTTGTAAAAGTAAGATACTGAAGTATGAGCCTGTGAGCCAACCAGAAAGCAAGCCAGTAAGCCACATTCCAAATGGTTGTAAGTTCCTGGTTTGATTTTCCCTTAAGGATGGATGACGACCTCAAAGTGTAAGCCAAATAACCCCATCTTCCCCTTAGTTTCTTTGGTCAGTATGCCGGTGGATTTTTGCCGATTTGACACAAACTAGATTCACCTGTCAGGAGGCACCCTCAACTGAGGACTTACCTCCATCGGCTTAGCCTGCGGGCCATAGGGCCTTTCATGGAGTGGTGATTGGTGTGAGAGGGTAGCGCTGATCCTGGGCAGGTGGGCTGGGCGGAGAAGAAAGCAGGCCGAGGAAGCCATGAAGAGCAAAGCAGTGGACGGTATTCTCCCATAAATCAAGCTTGCCTCTTTTCTGGCTTGAGATCCCGCCCTGACTTCTCTTAGCGACCCAGTGTAATCAGAACACGTAAGCCAAACCAGCCCTTTCCTCCCCAGCTTGGTTTGGAACAGGGTTTTTATCACAACAGAAAGCAAAATAGAACAATAACGGGATCAGCCGAAACAGTAAAGTGAAACCAGATATCTGAACTTGAATCTGCGTTTGGGTAAAGGCACCAGTGGCATTGAGAGCAGAGACAGGAGAAGACGCAGGATTGAGCTATAAACCTCAGGGCTCGAGCTTTGTACAAGGAGATAAGAATGGATCAATTCACATTTTTCTACATGATAACCGCCAGTTGTGCCAGCACCATTTGTTAAAAATTCTGTCTTTTTTTCCACTAGATGGTTTTAGCTCCCTTGTCAAAGATCAAGTGACCATAGGTATGTGGGTTCATTTCTGGGTCTTCAATTTCTATTCCATTGATCTACCTGTCTGTCGCTGAACCAGTACCATGCAGGGTTTTTTTATTATTATTATTATTTCATACTTTTCTTTTTTATTAGATATTTTTTTATTTACGTTTCAAATATTTTCTGCTTTCCTGGTTTCCCCTCCAAAACCCCTCTATCCCATCTCCCCTCCCCCTGCTCACCAACCCACCCACTCCCACTTCCCTGTCCTGTCATTCCCCTACACTGGGGCATCAAGCATTCACAGGACCAAGGACCTCTTCTCCCATTGATGTCCAACAAGGTCATCCTCTGCTACATATGTGGCTAGAGCCATGGGTCACACCATGTGTACTCTTCGGTTGGTGGTTTAGTCACTGAAAGCTCTGGGGAGACAGGTTGGTTCATATTGTTGTTCCTCCTATGGGGCTGCAAACCCCTTCAGCTCCTTGGGTCCTTTCTCTAAATCCTCCGTTAGAGACCCCATGCTCAGTCCAATAGTTGGTTGAGTCCACCTCTATATTTGTTAGTCACTGGCAGAGCCTCTCAGGAGACAGCTATATCAGGCTCCTGTCAGGAAGCACTTGTTGGCATCCACAGTAGTGTCTGGGTTTGGTAACTGTATATGGGATGGATCCCCAGGTGGGGTAGTCTCTGGATGGCCTTTCCTTCAGTCTCTGCTCCACACTTTGTTTTGGTATCTCCTCCGCTGGTTATTTTGCTCCTTCCTTCTAAGAAGGACCAAAGTATCCATACTTTATTTTTCCTTTTTTTTTTTTTTTTTTTTTTTTTTTTT
>NC_034605.1:41941920-41945429 GCF_900095145.1 Mus pahari
AGGGACCCTGATATAGCAGCCTCTTGTGAGACTATGCCAGTGCCTGGCAAACACAGAAGTGGATGCTCACAGTCAGCTATTGGATGGAACACAGGACCATGCAGTTTTTACCACAATTGCTCTGTAGCCTGGCAAATACAGAAGTGGATGCTCACAATCATCTATAGGATGGAACACAGGGCCCCCAATGGAGGAGCTAGAGAAAGTACCCAAGGAGCTGTAGGGGGCTGCAACCCTATAGGTGGAACAACAATATGACCTAATCAGTACCTCCAGAGCTCGTGTCTCTAGCTGCATATGTTGCAGAAGATGGCCTAGTCGGCCATCATTGGGAAGAGAGGCCCCTTGGTCTTGCAAACTGTATATGCCCCAGTACAGAGGAAGGCCAGGGCTAAGAAGTGGGAGTGAATAGGTAGGGGAGCAGGGCGGGGGGAGGGTATAGGGGACTTTTGGGACAGCATTTGAAATGTAAATGAAGAAAATATCTGAAAAAAAAAAAACCCTTGGGGCTCACCTATCAGCAATCTGCTTCCTTCAGCTGGGCCCCAGAATTCCACCGTCCCCAAAGCAATACCACCATCTGGGACCAAGTGCTCAGTCACAGGAGTGAAGGGGGCATTTTTACATTTAAACCACAATGATTGCCATTCTTTGGTCAGTATATTTGAAAAACCCTGTTAAGAGGCAAGAAAGACCCAGACTTCAGTTCCTAATCTGTAAAGCACAGCCTCTTCCTCCTGGGTCTTCTGTGATCTGGAGCACTGTGCTCTGTAACTGAAAAGTGCATTTCCATTTGAGGAATTTGCTGCTGGCTTTCCTCCCATGCTCCTTCTTTCCCTCTGCCTGGACCATCTTCCTGCCTTTCCCTCTAACCTTTGAACTGCTTCTGTCTACTCAGGGCTGAACTGTGTCCCTCCCCAATTCACGCTGAAGTCCCAGTCCACATGACCACCAAGCCGCATGTATTTTGACATTAAGTCTGGAAGGGAAAATCCATTTGAATAAATTGTTTAAAGTGGACCATGATCCAAACTGACTTAAAGGAAAGTAGGGAAAAATAGGATATAGGTGCACACACATGTGCGAGTGCACAAGCACACACACAAACACACACGCTCACACATTTACATGACATGCACTCATATGTACACTCAAACACACTCTCACACATACTCACATACACTCATACACATGCATGCACACACACTCTCACATACATACACTCACTTTCACACACTTATACAAACACTCTCACACACTCAAATATTTACACAGTCATGCACTAACACACGAAACACATACAACTCTCATACACATGTATTTATGTGTGTGTGTATATATATATATATATATATATATATATATATATATATATACTCAGACAAAGTCTCTCACACACTTGCACACAGTCATACACAATAATCACACATTTTCACAAACACATCCTCACATATACAAACTTCCACACAAACTAGCACACACACTCACACACATACTCACAGACATCTCTCACATACATATTTATAAACACATACTCCCTCACACACACTAATACAAATCACATATTTATAAACACTCCCCCACACTCAAATATTAATACCCACATTCACATACACTCACACATACACATGGACAGACATCTTATACACACTCATATATATACATACACTCACTAACATATAATCACACATATTTATAAACACTCTCATACATACAAACACAAATACATATACATACACAGAGAAACACACTCATATACAATTTATACACATTTACACATATACTTATACACACTCTCATATAAACACACTCACACATATTTATACCTATATTTATACACACATTCACACACACACACACACACACATACACACACACTCACACACGCACACTCAGAAGATCATTGAAGCATAGGAGAAAGACAGTAACTGCAAGAATAGGACTTAAGAGAAATCAGCCCTTTTTAAGCTTACACTTTAGCTTCCTGAACCGTGTGGGAATGAACTGTTGCTGTTCAAGTCCTGCGTCAGCAGTGCATTGCTCAGCCATCATTGGGAAAGGGATGTGTTGTCTGTCTTTCCTTCTATTCCTCACTTCAGACCACGTGCTGCAACTCAGCCCTGTCTCTGTACACAGTGGATGAGCTTGACACATACATGAGTCACACGACATCAAATTTGCATTCTAATTACAGACACTTGGAAAATTGTATCCAGTGTGCACCCTACCTGCCTGTGGTTGTCACTAATCAACAATTCTTTGTGGATCAATTGTTTAAAAGAAGAGTACCATTTGGGACTTCGCAACCCTATCTCAAAGGTGCCAGTTTGTCCAAGGGTTGTCCTTCTGATTCTAGATTAAGCAAAGCCAAGTTTGCATTTAGTCCATACTATGTATGTGTTGGGACTGGTCTCATGACTTAACATAAAAATAGTATGTCATTCAAATTTGGGGGATCCTACACTGTGGAGACAAGAAAGTCTTGATAATTTTGTTTGGTGGTGTTGTTTGTTTTCTTCTGCGTTAATTTTTTATTTTATAGAAAATTGATTCTTCTCTCATATAATACATCCCAACAGTTTCCCCTCCCTCCACATCTCCCAGCTCCTGCCACCCACCCATCCTCTCCTCAAGATCCACTCCCCCTCCATTTCCTCTTCACAAAGGAGCATGCCTCCAAGAGAAACAGCCAAACAGGACAACACAAGATACAATAAGAATAAGCACAAACTCTTATATCAAGGCTGGACTAGGCAATCCGATAGAAGAGTCACAAGAGCAGGCAAAAGAGCTAGAGACACACCCACATCCTGTTAGGAGTCCCACAGAAACACCAAGCTAATAGCCACACAGATACACAGAGGACCTGGTACAGACCCATGCTGGCCCTGGTCTTGCCACTTCAGTGATAATTAATCTGTCAATTTGAAAGTTTTGAACTTATTTTATCTGGCCTCTCATTCTTACTTTATCCACAATAACCTAAGTGAGGCAAAGATATTGTGGTTCCTACTTGAAAGATAAAAAGCAAAAGTTAAGAAAGGTCAGGAGAGAGCCACTAAGACTGCTCAGTCGGGGGAAAGTGTACTTGTCACCAAGCCTGACAACATGAATTCAACCATCAGAGCACACATGATGGAAGGAAGGAGAGAATGGGTTCTTACAAGTTGTCATCTGATCTCCACATGCCCTGCCCCCAAATAAGTGAATAAATGTAGTTTTACACTTTATACAAAGAAGGACCTTGGTGCTTACAGTTAGTCACAATTCATTATACGTGTGGAGGGCAAAGGTATGAAGTGTTCTGGCGGTAAAGCAAACGAATAAAATGAATGCGGCATGGCAGCGAATGCCTTTAGTACCAGCACTTGCGAGGCAGAAGTTGTGTCCCAGGCTAGCCTGGTCTACAGAGCCAATTCCAGGCGAGCCAGGGCTACATAGTAAGATTCTGGTTCAAATAAGAAGAAAGAAGAGGAGGAAAGGGGGGGGAGGAGGAAGAAGAGGAGGAG
>NC_034605.1:41946289-41962543 GCF_900095145.1 Mus pahari
GCGTTGGGGCTTGCGAAGACGGTCACCTTTTGGAGGACTTAGTCTGTACCATCTTTCCAGATTGTGTCACTCCCCCACTCCCACCCCCCACCCCCCCCCACCCCGCCACTCAACAACATCAAACTACAAATACTGGAAGCTTCTGTGTGCCCAGCATGAGACTGAGAAGATGTTAAGATACAGTTCTCCGCAGCCGGCCTTCTACTGTGGTTTGGATACACCATACTTACAGGAAAGAAGGTTGAAAGATATGAATCGCATGCTCCAGGGAAAGACTCAGAAAAGGAACCACAGAGGGATAGAGTCGAGTGGAGTTTAGTTAAGAGTGAAGCATGGGAAGGCTGGACTGAAGATTTCTGGAGGGGTTAAGGAAGGCAGAATTTGGTTTCCGGTTTGATAAGTGTTTACGGTTCCATTCACCCTTCTATGAAGTAAGGTCACAAAAATAAATGACATGGTCCCTGCTATGAAGTTCAAGATAGAAGTGACTCTAAGGGAACTATTTTAATATGTGTGGTGGGAGGCATGCATAGTATCCTACCTGCGAGCCAGGGGAGGTCACGTGACTCTGCTGGGGCGAAGTGGGAGGAGAAAAAGGTTTCTTGTAGTTGTTTTGCTTACCAGGAATCTTACAAGAGAAATGCTAAGACAAGAAGGAATTATCTAGAATTTGGTTGGAACTGACACTTTAGGTGAATGGAATCATTTGGTGAGGGAAAGAAGAAAGGAATACTGTATCGTCCTTCATAAAATGAACGATTATCACATTCATCGATTTAAACTAAAGTTTAAGGAGCTGGAGAAGCTACTAACTCACTTGCTTCTATTACATACTATACCTGTGTATCAAATTATTACACCCTATCCTGTGGTTTTCTGTAATTAAGATAGCCATTACTAAAAAGGGATTTTTTGAACGAGCAAGCATTTTCCTTTAGTTACAGCGAGTCTTGTGTGCTGGAAACAATGAGAGTGAAGTATGGAGGCACAGGCTGGAGCCAAGCCAGAGGCACGCTGGTCCACCGTGGTAGGGGATTCTGACATTGATGGTGACTGTACATGGATATTCTACAGGACATGGAGAAAGGGGTCGAAGAGAGTGCAGGCTTGTGAGGAGGGACTGGAAGGCACCAGGGTAAAGAGACGAAAGGGAAGTCACCTGGATTCTCTGTACCTTCTCAAGACATTGGTGCTGATCTGGAAGGCCATCAGAATCCATGGTCCTGTTCTGGCATTTTTGTTGTGAGGCTCCGGTGATGTGAGTCTCTTGGGCATGATGCCATGCGGTCAGACGACCAAATCGATTAGCAGGAACAGGGCCGTCAAACCCACCTGTCCCAAGTTGGCCAAGAGCACACAAGACCTAGAAAGTGAGTGCAATGCTTGACTGTACCAGTTAAGATAACTAACTCTGTTTTCCGATGTGCTTAGTTTCCATGTACCATTTAGCATTTTTGTGTGTGTGCTCAAACAAACCTGAACTCCATAAAGACTTTTTTTTCTCAAAATTTGAACCTATTTAATAACCTCAACAAATTGCATTTGCCCAGACCATGTTATAATTGTAAAACAAAACAAACAAACAAACAAACAAAACAACAAACTTGTAGGTACTGTCTTCCTTCCTCCATTCAAATGTTCTCAAGAAAATGGTGGAGAATGGAACTACTTAGCGGAGACTGCATGGACGATTTCATCGGGGTCAGTAATGGTTTGAAGAGAAGTGTCCCCCATATTTTCTGCCGTATGAATACTTGGTACCCGACTGGTGGCACTTCTTGGAACCGTTTAGGAGACGTGACCCTGAGGAGGAAGTACATCAACTGCGAACTGAGGTTTCACAGCCTTTCCCCATCCGCGTTTCAGCCCCTTTGCTTTCCGCTTGTGGTGCTGATTTCGAGTCTTCAGCGTCCTCCTCCTGCCACCATTCTTCACTCTGCCCCCGTGGACTTTAATATTCTGGACCTGTGGGCCTAAGTGCTTGATCTCTAAGCTGCTTGGTCTCGGTGTTTTATCACAGCAATAGCAGCATCACTAATGCATGCTCTCTTCACATGATTCTGAATAAAACCACACAATCTGGCCATGCAGCTTACTATGAAATTATCCCCTAAAGCTCTCTGTTAGAAACTTGCTTGGGATGGACGGCGTAACGGTTACGCTGTAACTAATGTCAATTTCCCATATTGCATCAGGATTTATGGGTGAAATGGAATATACTGGCACTTAGAGCTCTGGAGGAGTCCAAGGGTCAGAAAAGAAGTGCCTGCATGGTAGGCCAGTGTGCTGGTACATAGCCACAGTCCCAGCACTCAGGAGGTAGAGACAAGAGACTTGCCGCAAGTTCAACAGCCTGGGAGGCTTGGTGAGATCTTATCTCTAAAAACAAAAGGGTGGCATCATCCTAGTGGGTGCCTGTATTCCCTGGGGGTGGGGTGTGGAGATGATGGAAGCAGAGACATTAGAAGCTCTTTATCAGGGCCATGAGACAGTCAGTAAGTAATAGCTTATTTACAGGGAACCTTAAGTATCAATGGAAATTACAATAGAATATTGTATACAATAGAATATTTATACAAGAACAATGTTTTAAATATTTTCAAAGTATTTCAATAACAGTTATTAAGTGTACCTATTAATAAAGTTTAACAAAATACTTGAACATTTCAGAGAAGTAGATAAAGTGCCACAATATTTGATGACATCCCTCAAACCATGGGCGAAAAATTGGATGAGCCATTTGAGAGATTGTCCCATGGGTAAAGACCTTACTTCACAACTGTAAAGACTGGAGTTTGGATTGCCAGCATCCACATAAAAACCTGGCGGGTGTGGCCGCTAGCCTGCAGTCTTCAGCTTGTGAAACAGAGCCTGGAGATTTTCCCAGGAGCAGGGCAGTGAGCTAGACTAGTAGTGAGGTCTGATCTCGGCAAGAGAACCTGCTCTACAACTGAAGCAGAGACGAATCAAAGAAAATATCCAGCATCAATCTCTGGCCCCACAGGCATGCATGCACACACATGTGCACAGTACTTCCTCATGGACAAGTATGCATGCATAATATGAAAGGTAAGCCGTTGAGAACACGTCAGTAAATGGTATACCTGAAATAAATGTAAGAAGTTAAAATATCCAAACTGCTCTAGACTGTTAAGAGCAATTGAACAAAAAGTTTTATTGTAGAACTATCTACAAACAAACACATTAATAATATTTAAAGGTATAGACCAGTGGTTCTCGACCTTCCTAAAGCTGTGACCCTTTAATACACTTCCTCATGCTGTGGTTACTCCCCAACCATAACATTACTACTTCATAACTGTCATTTTTCTACTGCTATGAATTGTAACATAAATATCTGTTTTCTCATGGTCTTAGGCCACCTCTGTGAAAGAGTCATTTGACCCTCTCAGGGGGTCCCACAGGTTGAGAACTTTTGGCTGGTATAGATTTTTTTGGTGAGATGCTTGCCACTTATCTAGTGTGCACAGGGGCTTGGGTTCAATCTCTAAAAGCACACAAACAAAGGAATGACAATAGGCCTTAAGTTTAGGACGTTCTCGGGTGCCTTTGCTGCCTCTCTCATTAGTCTCTGGATTCCCGTTCGCCATCAAACAACACACTGTGCCATCTTGCTCATTACGTCATCTGCCAGGTGGCCACGATACAGTACCAGCAACTGTGTCTGAAGCGGCAGACTTATTTTTCCACAGTTCTGGAAGGCATCGGCCTAAGATCAAGGAGCCAACTTTGGGTACTGGCAAGGCCTCTCTTGAAGGTCGCTGTGTCATGCTGTCTCCATAAGTTTGCTCCTCTGGGTAGAGGTGGAAAGTGCCCTTTGCTACCCTTTATTCTCCTACATGGATTTCTGGCATCAAAAAAAATCTATACCAGCCAAAAGTTCTCAACCTGTGAGACCCCCTTGGGGGGGTCAAATGACTCTTTTACAGAGGTGGCCTAAGTTCAAATCCTTTGATCACCTCCGTATCCAGAAACAGAGGATGCATATGGCACATTCAGTCCAGAACACTCATTAGCATCAACTGTGAGCAGAGGTAATTCTGTGGCTTACCTACCACAGCTTTAGTTACTAAACCTTTCTAAGCCACCAGGGGAGTAGTTCTCAACCTTCCTAACACTATGACCCTTTAATACAGTGAACCCTTACGTTGTGGTGACACCCCCCCCCCAAGCCGTACAATGCATTTCATTGCTATTTCATAGTTGTTCTTTTAGAGTTATGAATTGTGATGTAGATATCTGATATGCAGGATATTTGATATGTCACCCCCAAGGGGGTGGCAACCCACAAGCTGAGAACCACCCCACCAAGGAGAATCGTCTCTGGTGTTAGATCTTCACATATATGCGACTTGTTTCATGGAGTCCTTATCCAAGGCTTCAATCTTGAAAACTCAGGACCAGTGTGTACAACTGAATAATGTTAAGATGCACCACTGGACCTGTGGAATGAAAGAAACGTTCATTCTACTACAGCAGCGGGCAAGAAGCCTGGCTGTCAGACTCCCAGACAGCAGGGGACAGTTTGGGAACAACAGGGTGAGAGTGGAGGAAAGCCTGTAGAGATGTTTCTTCAATGAGAACAGGAGAGTTGGCCGAAAGAAGCTCACTCTTGATTAAGTTTTTAATACTTAGGGCTTGGAGGAGGGGAACTGTGGATTCGCAGGGGACAGCTTTGCGTAGAGAACTGAGGAGCCAGAGTCTCTTCCAGGTCAGTGCTATAAGATTGCATTAGGAGTTTAGACATGACATAATTCTCCACGTCCTCATTTCTTCTTTGATAAAGCAAGATGAGCTCACCACGAGGCACTCTCCCCTAGTAGGCCTGATTCTGGGGACTGCACCACCTCTGTGAGAGAAGGCATATGCTACTTTTATTTCTCTAGAATATTCCATAAACAACCCGGGAAAGCCATCCATCCCCTCTCAGATGCCGGTGGGTCTATAAAGCCAAACCTTACCCCTAGAATCATTAAATTCTGAGGTCCAATCTGGAAGCCACTATAATTTGAGAAGTAGGAAGGAAGAAAAACATCATACAATACCCAGCCAATGGCCTCATTTCCCCAATGCAATCTCGTAGTTAGAAGTCCTTTATTTAGAAGTCATTTAGCTCTAATTACCCTAATAATGGTTTGTGTAAAGCTCGAGTTCAAAGAATGGGCTAAATCTAAGTTTATGTGCTTAAGACAGGATGTTTTCTTTACTAGCTCAGAGTTTTACTTAGCAAATGCTGCTTTTAGCTTATTAGACAATTCAAATTATGTACACATATGGAATAAAGACACTGGTGTGCTCACAAAACTGTAGGGCAGGGACACATGGCCGTCATTCATGTTTAAGAAAGGAGATTGTGTTTACGGACTAAATTCATCAAGTTAAACACCTTACTCTAATTTATTCTTGAAGAATCCTTCCTTCCAGCTTAGGGTTTCCTACAGTCTCCATCAGTCAATATAAAGGGTGCTTTATTATTTATAAGAAATTTACCTTTCTTACTGCTGTGGCCAAACACCTGCCAAGAGTAACTTAAGAAAGGATTTGTTTTGACTTGCAGTTTGAGGGTACAGTCCATCACAACAGGGATGCTGAACGGATGGAATGTGATAGAATGTGAGGTGGATGGCCACACCACAGGCACCATCAGGAAGGAGAGAGGAATCTTGGTTCTCATCTGGCTTTCTCCTTTTGGGAATTCAGGACTATAGACTCTGGGATGGTGTCACCAACCTTCAGGACGGGTCTTCCCCTTTTAGTAAAGTCTTTCTAGATACACTTAATGTCTGGGGATTTCTTTCTGGGGGGATTCTAAATCGAATCAAGTTAACATTGAAGATTGGTCATCAAAAATCTACCTCTTGTCAACAGGACACTCAGACTTACCACTTTAAACTGTAAGATTACACTTTTGGCCACTAAAGTTTCACTTTCATCCCATAATGTACAGACATATTTACTCCATCTCTAAAAGTCCACACAGTCTAAAAGTCCCAATAATGTTTAAAAACCCAAAGTCTCCATTTCTCTGTAAATAAGAAATAATCAAACAACAACCAAAAGGAAAAAAAAAAAAAAAAAGAATCACAAGTTACCAATAGCCAGTGACAAAAAAATGAGTGACCAGAAAAATACTACTGAATGAGGTTAAAACCCAGCCAAGAAGCTAGCAAACTCTACAAATCCATATCTGAAATGAAATTTGGGGCTCATGATGAATCATCTAGACCATGGCTTTGGGAAGATCATCCTTCCGGCTTTTACCTCTCTCATTCCTAAAATAATCCAGTCCTCATGGGCGATGCTGCCAGATTCTGCTGTCCTTTTAGGACAACAGTTGCTGCTACCTTTGTGTGCCTTTGAGGCCAGCCCTTGGAAAACTAGTCCCTGGGGAGGGATTGGGGTTGTCTTCGCCACAGTGACTCTCCTCTTTCAAGTGAATTTGCATTTTCACTGGTTGGAGCCTTTGATGGATGGATCTTGCCCTAAGGGCATTTTTTTCTATTGTCCCAGCACAGAACACTAGGTTTCCCTTTGATGGGAGGGTGATGGTGGTGGGGGCAGTGGGATAATCTATTTAACAATTACAGTTGCCATTTCACCTTTTTGTCTGTAGCTTTAAACTTGTTCAGGCTGGGTCTCTCCTCTCTGACAGAAGGTCTGAATTCTGAGAGCCCACAATAGCTACACCATGGCCCGGAAGACGCACAACTGGGTCAAACTCTCAAGACAGCAGCAGGATACAGTCAGACTTCTCTCCAAAATATCACACCAATGACCCAGTTCCCACTAATGTTCCCTAAAACTTAATCAGACACAACTCTCTATTGTTTGTTTTCTTGGCATTCATATCTTTCTCTCTCTCTCTCTCTCTCTCTCTCTCTCTCTCTCTCTCTCTCTCTCTCTCTCCCACCCTGTTTGTTTGTTTGTTTTTTCAATAGAGTCTCTCTATGTGGTGCAGGCCGTCCCAGAACTTCCTGTGTAAACAAGGCTGGCCGCCAACTCCAAGAGATCTGCTTGGCTCTGTCTTCCAAATACTGGGATTAAAGAAGTACCTGACTCATACCGAGTCTCGGTTACTTTTATCATTATGTGAGCAAAACACCTGACAGAAACAACTTGAGGGAAAAAGGAGTTTATTTTAGCTCACACTTGAAGGGAATACTTGATTATGGTGGGGAAGGCTCTGCAGGAGTGTGAGGCAGCTGGTCCTATCTCTTCTGCAGTCAGTGGGTGGAGAGGTGGCCTCTGCATCTCAGCTCTTGCTCATCGATTTCATTTAAGGCAAGATCCAAGTGCACTGGATGGTGTCACGCACGACCGGGGTGTGCCTTCTTTCTCTAGTTAAAACTTTCTGGAAATACTCTTATAGATACACCAAGGGTGATTCTACATCTAGTTAAGTCGACAATGAAGATTAGCCATCACGGTTGCTCACTTAATGATGGTTAAACTGATCTAATCTGAAGAGAGAGCTTTTCTGATCTGCTGGGGAACAAGCTTGAAGTTCCTTGTCTTGGATTCTTCTGTAAAATTCACAGTGTTCTGGTCATAAATCTGCCTGCCACCTCTCAAAGCCACTTAAACAAAGCTACTTAAATGTGACTTTGGTGCCACCATTCCTTTTTTTTTTTTTTTTTTTTAGCTCAGCCAACCATTTTAGAATTTAGCCAATTTTAAAGTTTTAGTTTTTTTTTTTTTTCAACCATCATCTCTTCATCTGCTCCCTCTCCAAAGCAAGTCTGTATACTTCACTCAGATAATTAGCAATATGTGCTAATCCAGCCAAACCTGGCCACAGATCGAACTTTAATGAATGTTTAACCTCAGCCAATGATCTGGCTCAGTTTCCAACATGTGTGGTTGGTTAAAAGCAAAGGGCTGGTTCAGAACACACACTTTCACTGCAAATCCATCACCAGGCATCTAATTAAAATGCTGAGTGAGTGCAGGCTAGTCACATCTGTGGGGCGAGTGAATCAGTTATTTGTCACATCTGTTGAATAATTTATACCCACAAATGCCTAACAGTGATTCACAGACCTCACTGAGGACCAGGGAAGCTTTGTAAACACAGATTCCTTGGCCATCCACAGCTGTGGGTAGAGAACCCGTCTAGACGCCGCCTGGAAATCTGTAAATAATTCTTCAGGCGATGCTGAAGCTCAGCTTTGAAGACCATTATTTTAGCCTGTGTATGTTAGCCAGTGGACATTTTATAATTGTAAATGGAATTCTTATCAATGTAGGAAAAAAATGTGTTTCTATATCCCAACAATGCCCATGAAGAATTTCAAGGCAGTATGAAGTACAACTTAGAGTAGCTTTTAAAGCCACAGTTGGGTCTAAGTCTAGTGACATGTACAGTGAGTGCACATATAATTAAAGCAAAGAAATGTGGGCGAAATTGAAGAAGGCACGAATAGGTAGAGAGACAGACAACAGCAAGGAATAGAAAGTTCATTAGTGCTAAGGTCAACATTGACGCTCAACCCCAATCAAAATCATAGCAACATTTTTTTTTTATATAGAAATTGAAAAGGCAATTCTACAATATGCATAGAAACACAAATTCAAATACCCTGAGAATACCAGGAGAGCAGAACAAATGTCCAGGGTCTATCAGATTATTTTAAGACTTACAAAGCTACAGGAGAGTACTGACTTAATAGGGGCAGAATACGTGCAGTACAGCGGTGGATGCATGGATAATCCATTGAGGACTTTAATGGAGAAAAGCACATCTCTCCAGCAAATGGTGCTGAAACAGTTGACTGGGTATATGAGCATCACTGAAGTTTGAGCTATGCTTTGTGTCATATGGAATTATTACTGCAAATATATAGTAGAACTCATTCTACTGACCAAAAGGAATATGTCTTAGAACTCAGCAGACTATGTTCCACAAAAGAAGGTAAATTAGACTACATTAAAAAAAAAAAAAGGCTCCTGCTCTTGGAAAGGCATTAAGACAATGAAATCAGGGGCCAGAGATATAACTCAGTAGTAGACTCTTGCCTGAAAGTCATAATGGAGAGAGAGAGAGAGAGAGAGAGAGAGAGAGAGAGAGAGAGAGAGAGAGAGAGAGAAGAGGGAGAGGGAGAGGGAAAAGGAGAGGGAGAGAGAAGGGGATGGGGGTGGTGTTGAGGGAGAGACTGGGCTAGGCATGGACTTTTGAAATCTCAAAGTTGACCCCAACAACATATCTCATACAACAAGACCACACCTCCAACAAAGCCACACCTCCTCCAACAAAGCCAGACCTCTTCATCCTTCCCAAATAGTTCCATGAACTGGAGACCAAACAAGCTAATATATGAGCCTGTGGAGGCCATTCTCACTCAAACCACTACAATGGGTATATCTGTATCCACATATGCATGTAATAACGATGACAACAAAACCATGGATTTGAAAGAGAATTGCAAGGGAGTGTGGGCAGGGGGAGGTAAAGAAGAAGAAAGTAATTATATTATAACCTCAAGAAATACAAGTAATAAAAATGAGTAGGGAGAGAAAAATACAAAGTGAGCTCACTTATCAAACACTGAAATATACACTCTGCTGATTTCTGGGCAATATATAAAATCAAATTATATCATTGCATATGGTACCCATGTGCCAAGTTGTTAACTTCTATATGCATGTTGTAAGTTTTTCTCCTTAATAAGAGAGGAGGGAGGAACATCACCACAGTTTTATATTTCGATTAAACTCAGGGCCTAGAATAACCTTCTAGAAGTTGTCATCGTTCTGATTCTGCAAGAAAAATATCCAGCAGAGCTTTAAGTCAAGTAAAACTTTTAAATTGATGAAGACAAAAGAATCCTAAGCCCCACTCCAATGGCTTCACTCTACACAATTCTGGGAGACCCTCAGCCGACTGCCATTGGCTTACAGGTGCCAGAACCTTGACCAGAAACGAAGGGCCTGTGTGATGCCTATCATCAGGTATTGGGGTAAAATATTAGTGTATCTCCTGACTATCAACAAACATTTGTGTGGACATACGTAGTGACTACAAGATGTAAAGATTTATATACATTTAATCCCATAATTCTCCATCTCCCTGCAGGATCTCAAAAAATAAAATAAAATTACCAATCCCCCACCCCTCAACTGTTAAGCAGCAGGGATTGTACTTAAATATCTTGTGCTTCCATGAACCTCTGCCTTGCTTAAATAAAAACGTAACAAAAACAGAGGTAGTTTTCTTACAAGGTACACATTGCATTTTCTCCTCCCACGAAGGGACAGGAAATGCATCTCCAATCAAGTGATGCTGTGGACCGAAGAATGACCATAGAAAACACATTCAAGTTCTAAAAGCCACAGAACTGCCCAAGGGAAAGAGACTGACTCCTTTTGTCTACCTCCAGTTCTCAACAGCACCAGTGCTCTAGCAGGCTAGTGTTGTCTGTTTCCTACAGCCAACATTATGAGATCCTCCGCTGCACAAAGGAGCAATTGCAATGAACAAAACTTTCTATGGTTTGCTATTTAGGAGTCCCCTAGCGTTTTAGACTGCAGACCCAGCGCACTGATGTCTTAGCTTATTTATGACGCCACTCCTATTTATGTTGACATCACTGATACCAAGCAGTTGGGTGCACTGTTTATCACTAAAGCACTGGAATAAGTCATTGTAATATCAGTTTAATAAGATGTCTAAGACCACTATCCTGCAATACATAGACCAAGAACAGTGGCATGTTGAGAACAGTTTAGTGTAAGATAAACTTAGGGAGACACAGGACTAGAAGCTCATGTGGAGATACAGTCAAAATGAAAGAGAAATTCCATTTAAATTGATGGAAGCATATAGTTCACTTTGGCAGGTGATATAAAAAGGGAGGTACCCACGTTAAAGTAGATGTGACTGAGGGGTGTGGTCAGGGAGGGTGTGGTCAGGTCAAAGCCCTTGGTTTTCCGAGACTAGCAGGTTTTATTGGATTGTATTAATACAACAGTGTTTTAAGGTACCGAGACTGTCATCAGAAGCAACAAATATGAGGGATTGCAAACAATGCTATCACGAAGATCAGGGTGGTTGTCCCCAGCTTTGCCATAGTGCAAAGCTTACAAGCCTATTCATTCTCTGCACCACAATTAGTGAAAGAAGGATTTGCAGTTCTGGGACCATTGCAGTCTCAGTGGAGAGGGGGGTTTGCACGTGGATGTTTTATAGCTAAGGCTGATTCCCATTAGGGTAGAAAATCAAGTGTATGATTCATAATAAGAGATTGCTGCCTTTGAAATCGCTTCCTCCCATAATCCAGGGCCACTTCATTATAATGGTAATTAGAAAGGAAAGAACCAGAAATGGCCATTTGAAGGGAAATTAGTGCTTAATTTCCAGGACTGTTTTGTTTCCACGGATTGCCACTCTGGCAAGATTTTACACTTAAATTGCAAGCCTAAGAATGGCAGGGCTAGTACTTCTGATCTGTCTTCTAAATGGACAGTGTTTAACGCAGCCTGCGATGATGCTGGAGTATCTGACGCAGTGCACATCGGGTAGTCTCATAGACTGTGATGGGAAGGTTTAAAAGGGAGATTTCTGTGTAGTTATATAACTTGTCACTGCTGTCGTTAACCAAAGAGCAACTGTTTTAGCGTACACATTCAGCGTGGCTAAGAAGAAGAGAATGTTTGATGAGAAGAAAATGCCATATTCTATTAAAATACCCCATACAATCTTAAAGGATGCTTTCTCTGATAAAGAAAACAAGATCTAAGATAAAGAAATACCATAGGCTAGTTACTAGTTAAAGTCTTTGGTTTTATTTTATTTTTTTTAAAGTTATCTTTTAAAAAGTTTTCTATTTCCCCTTGTTAGAAAACTCTACCTTATTGGAAATTAGTATACTCTCTGGAAACAGCACTGTGTTAGTCAAATATTCATTACTGGGACAAAAGAATCAGCTTCAGGGATTTTTTTTTGGCGGGGGGGGGGGGCGTAGGGCAGGGCTCATGGTTTTAGATGATTTGGTACTAACTCCAAGCCAGTATTTTTGATCCTTGCTTCTTCGGGCTGGTGTCAGCATTGTGCCTTATGGAGAGGTTATGTGGTGGAGGATGGCTGGCTTTCACAATGGCCAGGAAATAAGAAAAACTGGGCAGAGAGAGCTCATGGGACAGTTAGTCTGTGGCTCACAGTATCCCTTTCGAGGGTACACTCCAGCCAGCTACCTGGTCCCTCCTTAAAATTCTGCCATTTCCCCCAATCATATAACCGAGGCCTAACAAGCGAGCTTTTGGAGATGTGGAGACTTGAGGTCAAACCTTTAGCATTTTCTCTTTGGCCGTCCTTCAAATCTCTCAGGTCCCACCAGAGGGAAACTATAGTCAGTTCATAGTTCAAAATGTCCTCAGGGTTTCATTCAGCGCGACAGAAAATCCAATCTAAAATCTCTTCGGAGACTCGTGGCAAACTTAGATACAAAAGCATTTACATGTCTAAGACCGGATGACATGGGCTAAACATTTCCACTCTAAAAGAGAGGAACAGGGAAGTAATTATGAATAATCAGACCAAAGCAAGACCAAGTAATCAACAGAGAACTTGACTCAAAGAGGTGCATGGAGCACAGGCTGGCATGATCTGAGGTCCCTAGGACTTGGACAGCCTCACCTTTTGTTTGTTCTCTGGAGTCCGCTGGGATACTCCTTTTAACTTGCTCTGCTTACATCTTGCAGAGCCCCTCCTCCCCCGTAGGTGCTCTATAATCCTTAGTTGGGTTTCCATGGCAACAGTGGTATCATACACGCTATCTGCAGGGACTCTGATGCTCCCATACCACACCTGGTCTCCTAGCTTTTTTTTTGTTCGTTTTCCTTTTGAAATCTTGGTGGCAGCCTCCACAGCCCTGATAACCAGCACCACGTGGAAGACACTGAGTTCTGCTGCTGGCATGAACTACATACACTGGGCTGTCTCGAACCACAGCTACGGGAGCAACCTCTTGGTAACCGAAACACATGGAACGAAGTCCCAAGGAACCGGTTCCCTGGTCAGTCCTGTGTGCATAGGGCATGCTGGAGGATCGGGTCTCACGAGAAAGACTTTGGAGGCGTTTAATCTTATCTTTAGCTTTTAATTTGTGGGCTTTGTTGATTCCCGAGATGACTTCAAGGCTTCATCTTTCTTGGTGTTCTAATGCAAAGCACTTCTTTAACAAAATGGCACTAAGCTCCTTAAGCACATGTATCCTTCTAGGCAGAACTGATAGATGCTCTCTCTGACCTTTATTTTTGTTTTGTTTTGTTTGTTTGTTTGACAAACTTTAAAGTTTCCAAATATTTTCCCTCTGCTTCTGTTTGTACCTGCATATACAATATTAGTTGTACTGTATATGAATGAACTAAATACATAAACGCAGTAAAATGCATTTTGTAGAAGTAGCCATTAATCCCCGCGCTGAAGGCTGTGCTGTCTTGACATTTCATCCCCCAGAGCCTTCCAGTCCAGTTCCCATAACGCCCTCCTTTCAGTCAGAAGCCCGAGCACAAGCTTTGCAACTGCTTTTCGGGAGTTCTTGCTTTCTTGGTTGGGATGGTAATGAACAGTTAAGACCCTCTCTCAGTATCTCAGGCTTCTATGGGTCACCTCTCCAAACGCTTAGGGTTTTCTTCCCAAATCCCAAAGGTCCCTGATCCACAGTCACATGTAGTCACACTTATGATTCCATTCTTGGTACCAATTTTCATATATTTATATATATGGCACAAAAAGATGACCAGCACCTCCCAACCCCCCCCCCACATATATGTATATATAAAACATTTCTTTCTTTCTCTTTATTTTCTTTCTTCTTTCTTTCCTTCCTTTCTTTTCCCTTCCTTCTTTCCTTCCTCCCTTCTTCTTTCTTTCCACCATTATTTTTCTCTTTCTTTCTCTCAGACCCATGGGATTTGAACTGAATAGGTTCTTTAAGAAATGATCATTTACCTCAAAATACTTTTTCAGGCATGGCCACTGTATTTTTTAATTTACACATATATTCTTTGACTACTTTCAACACCTTCTATTTTCTGGTAGAGATCTTACATTTATCTTTTGTATATTTTCCAAATAATTTCATGGTGTTTCATTCTAGTGTAAATACAATTTAAAATTCAATTTAAAACTCCCCAACTGCTTGTTGCTATTTTCTACAACAATATAATCTTTGTGCTTGTTAATCTTGGATTTAGGGTTTGCCAAGTCAACTGTTTAAATTTAATATATTATTTGAAGTTTCACATGCATGTTTGTATGTTCAGAGTTGTATCATTTGTCAATAAAAATGTTTTTGTTGTAATTTTATTTCCTCTTCTTGCTTTTTATATCATGGAATGAATTGCAATAAAACATTAAATACTTCCCCCCATCACAGAAATGCCCTTCATTCCTGAAATCAAAGAGAATGCTTCTAGAAATTGACAAAAAGCACCCTACTCAAGTAGGTTTTTTTTTCTGTAGATAATTTGTTACCTATATTGCTAATATGTATCATGAGTTGATATTGAATTCTGTTCTGTAGTTTTAACACATAGTCGAGGTTTCTTTTTTCTTTCTATTAATGTAGTGAACAACACTGATTTTCAAATGATGCAACAGCTGGATTCTTGAAGAATGAGGAATTACCCTGTTAGCATTCACATGAGTGTGGTTTGCATACTCTTAGGCTCTCCCTGCTGGTTTCACGTGTGCACTGAGCACTGGTCATGAAATTCCCCTTCCCTGGGGAGGCTTCCCTCCCATGATCATCCTGGCCTAAAGGGAGAAATGGGGCAGGTCTGCTGCTAGCAGTGTTTGAGAACGTTTTGGTAAGAGTGATGGCTGTTTTTAAAGGCTCAGTGAAGTTCCTCTGAGGGACAGCTCTTAATTACAAGTAATTTATCCTTAAAAGTAGATCAAGGGCTAGTCAGATTTTCTGTTTTCCTGTATCTTCTAAGTAAAGTGTATTATAGTAGGAATTGGTTGATCTCATCTACATTTTAAAATCCATAGACAGAAAGTGCTTTAAAAAAATGACATTTTATTTTAGCTCTTTGTAGGATTTTTAAGATCATGGTTTTCCACTTAAGATACTGGTTCTTTTATCTAATTTGTTGATCAGCTAAGAGAATTTTAAAACACAGTCTTTTCAAATACCCATTTTTCTATCTGCACTATACATTTTAATTTACAATTTAACTTGCCCATTCTTTTTACTTACCCATTGTACGTTAGGCTTTACTTATTGCATGTTTTCTCTAAAATGGTGCTTAAAGTAACAATTACATATGCAAAACGCTGTTCTATTTGCCATTTTGCTTTTCTCAATCACTTTGGAAAGAAGACACGTTAATTCTGCATTTCCTGATGAAAACCAGGCACATCATTTCCCCAGGGTGGTGAAACTACAATTTCCAATCCGGTCTCCATGTACAGGCAGTCTATGCTTCTAAAAAGTCTTCAGTACAGTTAAGAGAAGGCAAATTTGCCTTGGCTCAGAACATTGATTATTGTCATAGAAGAAAACATGTGGCCCTCAGAGCTGCTTGTTTAGCAGTTCCTAAAGCTTGGCTTTAATGTGCCCAGTCCTCTTCCTATGCCACCATTTACTTCCTAAGAGCCTTCCAAATTCTCTACCATCGGCTTTGCCAATGGGTGCTGCAAAGAAGAAGTGGATTACCTTCTCAGTGGTTGACTATTGAGGGCGACTTAAGCCTTTTCTGTGGTTTAGATCCCTGGGTTGTCACTGTTTTAGAATGGGACTGCGCCATTTGACTTTACAGCCACTTCATTTTAATAGTCATACAGACTTGGATGACGGACAAACCCTAACACTAAAATTGTCTGCCTAGAAATGCATAGGATTGTGTAATTTGAGTTTGGAATATCATAATTTTCATTTAACAAGACTATCATAAGAAGATAATTTAGTTTTATGAGAAGAGATATGCATATATCTATATATTACATATATCTCATGTATAGATATTATTTACACACATATGTATATATTTATGCGTTTGTACTGTATATATTTATATACACACATATATGTATATATAATATATAATATATAAAATGTTCTGTAACACTGCCGGGGAGAGAGCGGACTGCTGAGGAGGGACCCGGGTCTGGTCCCGGTCGTCCGGCACCTGTCCCGCCCAAGGAGGGGTGTTCGCCTGGCAGCAGTCCCCAGGCTGATCCGGCACCGGCACCTTTCCCCGCCTGAGGAGGGGTGTTCGCCTGGGAGTAGT
>NC_034605.1:41962554-41970037 GCF_900095145.1 Mus pahari
TGGGAGTGGGTGGGTAGGGGAACAGAGGAGGGGGGAGGGGTATGGGAAACTTTCGGGATAGCATTTGAAATGTAAATAAAGAAAATAATAATAAAAAAATGTTCTGTAACATATAATATATAAAATATATATTCCATATATTTTATATGTGTATATATACATATATATTTAAAATATTTATTCTCTTTAAATTTGTGTGTGTGCACATGTGGGCTGGTACCTATGTAGGCCAAAAAGCATCAGATTCCCTGGAGCTGAGTTTACAGGAATTTCTAAGCTGCTTTGGTTTGGGTGCTGGGAACCAAATTTAGGTCCTCTGGAACAGTGGCAAGAACCTCTACCCTCTGAGCCATCTCTCCAACCCCAAAGTTGTTTTTAAGTTTTAATTACCTCTTTGGCCTCATGGTAAATGAACCACATATGGCAGTTTATGCTAACTCCTATTTCATTACTGACAGCAATTCAGATTCATAATTTGTTAGGGTAACCATGTTTGCAGCCTTAAGGAGAGTCCCATGAAATCATGAAGTAGAACTCTAATCTGTCTCTTTCATCCCCAGTCTCTTTTTGCCCACTGTTCTATTATTCCTGCCCTCTTGCGAGGCTTAGTCTCACTGGGTCCATTGCTCGGAAGATGCCTTTTGTCTTGGAGCTCTCTTCCCCCAGATTGCTCCATCTCTTTTCTGATCTTGGAGCCCAAATTCTCCATGATTATGCATCTGCCTGGTGATTTCCAGTGGTGTCCCCTGTCTTGACATCTTACCATGCTCGGTGCTTTCTGTTGGTAAATTGGTCCATTGGCTCTCCCCTTTCTCCCAGTATCTTAAGCATCTCTGTGTGCTTCAGCTGCCAGTCGATTCCTCAAGGCGTCGACCTGAAAGGCACACCATCCCTGCACCCACAGGTAGATCTGGCTGTTTGAGGACTGATAGGAGGAAGGTACCTCTTCATTACTGCTGTGTCTATCTCGCAGGGCCTGCCCAGGAGACCAGTTCCTTCTGTTGCTTAATTGGTATGTGATTTGGTTGTCTACATGTGGCTGGAAAGAGTCTCACCCAGTTTAAGTGGGCCAGAGAAGACTGCCTTAGGGTCCCTGGGAGAACAAGCAACTCGGCCTGTGTCAGTCATTACCTGTGTATAGTGTTGGGAAAGGGAAAGGGCTCCTGAAGAAAGGGTTGCCAGATGCAGGCTCAAAAATGTCAGGTCCTGCATTAGTTATCTTTCTGTTGCTGTGCAGTTAGCACGACCCAAAGCAACTTTCAGATGAAAGGGTCTTTATATGAGCTAAGGGTTCCAAAGAAGAGGAGAGTCCATCATGGTGCCACAGAGGCCCTGGCAGCAAATGGGGACTGGAAGCTGAAACGTCACATATTAACCTCAAACCAGGGAGCAGTGAGAACACCTGGAGGACGGATGAGAAGTCAAACCCTCACCTGCCCTGCCTCCATGCTGACGTACTTCCTCCTGCAAGGCTCCACCTCTAGAGGTTCCATAACCTCCCTAAACAGACGCACCATCTGGGCAGGGAGGAACAAGTTTTAAAATTCAAGAGCCTAGGAGAGACAATTTTCACTTAGACTACCTCAGCTTTTTTCTGCCACCTATTGTATGTGAGCCTTACACACGTGTTATCAGCCTGAGGCCCATAACTAATGTCTGAGAAACCCAACTGATTTCTCTGAGGTCTCGTTCACTGGACTTCGTGCCGAGGATTTACACTGGATGATTGCAGATCTGGGGACTCTCACAAGGTGTATGAATTTGTGTCAGAGCTTTATGATAAAGGAACATTTTTCTGAACTCTACCAATTAGAGATATATATTAAAACAATCTTCCCTAATTAGCTATAATGTGAACATCAACTTCTGTTTATTGTTAGGAGCAAATAGCTTATATTTCTATTGCTTATTTTTTTCTCTCTGATTTGAAGTCCTTATTTAAATCATAAACATTAAAAATACTGCTTACATTTAAATTCAACCAAATTACATTGGCTAGTGAAACATCTCAGAAATAAAAAGAACCAAAGACAACAGGCAAGAGGCTCTCTCATTTATACGCATCACCACAGGAAACCTGAAACACATGAGTATCTATCTTTTTGAGAGGAAGATTCAGAAGTTCTACATCCAAAAAACACCAGGAGAAATTACATCAGAGGGAGAGATAAGAAGAGGATGCCGAGCAAGAGTTAGCGAGCAGGGGAAGAGGAGAGTGAGAATCAGACACAGGAGAAAGGAAGTGAGTCAAGGAGGGAGAGGCGAGGGGAAAACTGAGAGGAGGGGGTATTTTAGCTCAGTTCCTGTTCCAGTGATAAAATACTACCAGTGTGATAGTTCATATATGCTCAGCCCAGGGAGTGGCACTATTAGAAGGTGTAGTCTTGTTGGAGTAGGAGTGTCACTGTAGGTGTGGGCTTTAAGACCCTTATCTTACCTCCCTGGAAATCAGTATTCTGCTCATAGCCTTCAGATGAAGATGTAGAACTCTCAGCTCCTCCTGAACCATGCCTGCCTGGCTGTTGCCATATTCCTCCCACCTTGATGATAATGGACTGAACCTCTAAACCTGTAGGCTACCTCCAATTATACTCCTTATAAGAGTTGCCTTGGTCATGGTGTCTGTTCACAGCAGTAACACCCTAAGACAACTAGCAACTTAAAGTGGAAAGGATTTACCTGGCTTACAGTGTCCTAATCATAGTCTATCACTGAGGGAAGCTGAGGCAGGGACTCAGCAGGGCAGGAACCTGGAAGGCAGGAACTGAAGCAGAGCCCGTAGGGTAAAGGCGCGTTCTGGTTTGTTGTTCATGGCTTGCTCAGCCTGCTTTCTTATATAACCTAGAACTACCTGTCTAGGGGCAGCAGCACCCACTGTGGGCTGAGCCCTCCTACATACATCATTCATCAAAATGCCCCCAGACATACTCCCAGGCCAATCTGATAGAGCCAATTCCTCAGCTGGTATTCTGTCTTCCTGGGAAATGGGAACACTAATTTGTGTCAAGTTGATGAAGATCAACCAGCACAGAGGGAGACAGGGAAAAATGGAGTGTAGGAGAAAGACTGGTAAAACTCAGAGACAGACCTGTCTATATATCCCAGGACAAGCCAAAACAACACTACAGAGGGAGAGGTCCTGGAGACACTGTGGGTGTGATCTGTCAGAGACACCAAGAAGAAAGGTTGGAGAGAATGGTAAAGTGTACAATACTAGGGAACACAACTAACTGGGGGGGGGGGGGCGGATTCTGCCATTGGAAGCAGAGTGATTAGAAGAGCAAACCCAGGATGTTAAATTGATCCAAGAAACAAGGGTTAAACAAAGGTTAAAATACTGGTGACATAAAACATGCTAAGAGAACAAATTAGAAATTCCAAATGGAGATAAAAGGTCTGAATCTGGAACAGTGACGGTGTGGGAAGTTTTCTACATGGGGGATAGGTGCACAGCAGAAGTGCCAGAAACATCTATATGGGGAGTAGGTGCACAGCAGGCTTCAGAAGCACCTGCATTGGAATGGTTGTACAGATGAAGAACAAAGTAGGCCGCAGGGCAGACTTAAGAACATCTGCAAGGAGCATCAAGCCGGAAACCATGAAGACAGGTCAAGTGAAGAGCAACTTGTTAAATATTCTTAAAAACTTTGTAAACAGACAAGTCCTTGGGGTCATAACAAAGATACAAAAAACAAAAACAAAACAAAAAAACCAACAATGATGGGCATTTATGAGTGGCAAGCTGATTAAAAAAAATGGGTTAAGTCATAGGTCATGGGGATGCTGAGAGGTAGAATTTTAGTGTGTGGCTTTTCCTTCCCTCCCTTCCTCCTCGATGCAGCCTTAGCTGGGTCCTATCCACTGCTTGCCTGGCTGCTGTGCTGAGCTGGTCCCTTCCTGCTTTGTCTGAATCCATCAATAACTCCTACCTGTTTAAGACTGACATCTCTACGCCACTGGGTTGTTTCCCACGGCTCCATGGCAGGTGCTCCCACATCCAAACAGTCCTGAGATTTTACAGGCTTGCAATGCTCAGCGCAGATATTGAGGTCGGTATGATGAACAAAATATAACTAGAAGCCAAAGATGATTACTTGCCCTCGTGAATTTCTCTCATCACATACAAAAATAAATCTTACACTTAGGATATAGATCAGCAATGAAGTATTCCAGAGAAGATGAAAAATTCCTTTCCAAAATAGTTAAAATTTTTATGTGCTTATGCACTGTTGAGACAGGAATACGAGCTTGATCTCCTGCTTAATTCTTTCCACTGTATTAGGAAAGAGGAAATCTTGGCTGTGATCATTGGACTTGAGTCTGGGGAGTCCGAGTATTATCTGCAAAGACCTACAATGCTTTAGGGACTGGGAGTCTTATAGGATGAGATGGTTAATAAGATATTTTGTGACTGACATTCTTAAGACCCCCTAAGTGCTAAGACTGTGTCTCCTATTTCTGTAATGTGCAGTTCACTCTGCAAGAGCAGCAAACCACTGAAGTATTTTCATGTCCCTACAACAAAAGCTTATTTAACTTTCATGACATTAAAACAATGGATCACAACTATGAGGGGATTAAGAGCTTAATCTTACTTTGGTAAAGACTGGAAGAGTCATTTTCATGGAGATGTTATGAATATTAATGTCTCAACCATCTGGTATGGTCAAAGAACCTTTTACCTCCACTAGAAGCTAATGTTTTATTTTTTACTTTCAGCAGAGACTCTGAGAGAACTTATGTAGAATTGGGCCACGGGGAAATGGAGGAAAACAGGTGAGAATTACTCAAATAAGGTATTCAGACATTGGGCACCATCTGACGCTTGGACCTGCAATCTCAGGTGGTCTGTGGTCCAGCAGCATCTATGCTGCACAGCAGTTTGTTGAAGTAGAATCTCAGCTTAAATCCAACTCTCCTTAAGCCCTATCAATATACCGACGAGGATCTTAGTTACAAGATCCTCAGGCTGGGCTAGAGCCCCAGGCCAGCAGTCCCATCTATAAGGGAGGCTGAAGTAAGAGAATCACAATTTCAATACTTTTTTGTGATAAACATATAAGCAACTTAGTAAGACTGTTTCAGAATACACAGTTCAAAAGTTGGGAAGACAGCTTAATCAGTAAAAATAAACCTACTAGTAGGTTTGGGAGGGTTGTGAGGCACTCCTATCACTTAGTAAATTTTAGGGATTTAGAGGCTCCTGCCAGGTGTGGAAGATAATAGCCAATCCAATCCTTATTAGACAAGGTCTTCATGACAATTGTGACTTGTCTAGATTACCTACAGGTTACATCTTACTAACATGCTTGAAATTTCTTAGATTTTGTTATTTTTCCGTACGGGGGAGGGGAACGACACAGCATAGCAAAAGTCTCAACTTTTCAGTGTTTTTGGTTTAATGTTATTGTTCTTTGGTTACTCTTGTATGAGACAGTTGTTGACCGTTTATATAAGACAAAGGTAAACATGGACACAGGCAAAGGAATAATCTGTATTCACATGCTTAAAACAAATACATCTATAATCTGTATGTATATGTTCCAGCTTTTCTTACAAATTCTTCATTTAGTACTTTATCAGTTATAGCTATCTCAGAACACCATGGCAGAGATTTCCCTCCCATGCTGGAGGCTGATGTTCAAGGTCTGCTGAGGGCATTCTTCAGGGCTTCAGTTTGCCAGTTTATTGCACCTCCATGTGATGAAACAAGGGGAGGTTTTCTGAGGTCTTGTAACAAAGATACAATAGTCTCATTCATGAGTGTTGTCTCTGTCGTTTAAACCCTTTCCAAAGGTTCCACCTCCTGGATCATTGCTTTGGAAGCCAACACATTGAGAGGGGACAAACTTCGCCACAGCACTCATATTAAATGTGGGTATGTAAATATTTGGAGTGGAGAACAATGGACTGAAAAATACTTTGGAGTATAAAAACTGGCTCTGAAACTCATTCAAGGCCCTGCAGCAATGTGTGATCTAGAGCTACTGAATACTAAGTCAGCCTTCACAGCTGTAAAAATATGAGCAAGCACAATGCCATCTACTTAGGTGACACACAACACTGACCAGACTGCCTCGAAGACAGCTGTCAGACTAACCTGCCACGTGCTGGAGCATCAAGCATTCCAGCACAGCTTCCTCACTTGGAAAAGTATGGTGTTTACGCTCAGTGATGTGGTTGAGATAACATAAACTATCCCATGTAATAGTCCCTGGCACCTGATACACACGGAAACCTCTACAATTGTGTTTTTAATTCTGATTTCAGTGGTCGGAATAAAACAGTGTAATTGAAAGATGTTACAAAACCCGGCTCAAAATATACACTCAATATCATTTTAATAAGACTTGTTCGATCACTTCGCTGTTCATAGAGCTGGTGAAGTGTGTCTCCATCTGACCGGTGAGGAAGCAAAGTGGTGCGATAGTGACAGATGACAAGTGGCGACTTAAAACCAAGGCTGGGACGATGAGCTGGCAACAGGCCAAGGGAACAATCCAAGGAAAGTTCGAGGGCAGGATGCTTGGGTCAGCCAAAATGTCACTTTCTCGAGGACTAGGGAAAACTAATGAGTCTGAAGCACAAATGTTTAGCACAAGGCAGCAAAATGAAACTGACCTAAAATGTTTCCCGCTTAGGATAAGGGAACTATAAAACAATCAGCACAGTATTCGATAAATGAAATCCAAGGAGAACTCCTTACCGCAGGCTAGGCAGGACCCACACAGCAAAGAACAGGCTAAGCATCCATTAGGTGTAATGGAGTTTTAAGAGTAATCATCACAAAATGTGACGGTCACCGTTAGCATAAACACTAAGGGATTTAATCATATTGATTATGGCGAAAATAACGAGTAACAGCTTTTATACACACGTTCAGCTATGTGTGAATGCACACACACACACACACACACACACACACACACACACACACACAGAGCAGATACATACAGCAATTATAAAAATTCCTACTGAAAGGCACCAAACCTCAGAAGTTTAGACTTAAAACTACCGAAGTAGTATGGTTCTGAAGTAATAGGATATGTTTATGTACCCCATATTCACCTGTAAAATCGCACCTTCCCAGAGGCAGCATTAGGAGACTGAGTCATGAGGGTGGGGTCCTCATAATGGGATTAGAACTTAACACCTGTGGACACAGCAAGAAGAGCCATCTAGAAAGCAGGAGGCCGCCCTTGCAGGTTTGTTAGCACCTTCAGTGTGGGGTTCCTAGCATCCAGAACTGTTGGAAAGAAAGCTACCCAGACTGTGAGATTACTCTTCCTTCCTTCCCTCCCTCTCCTTTCCCATCCCTCTCCCTCTCCTTTCCCATCCATCTCCCTCTCCTTTCCCATCCCTCTCTCTCTTCTCCCTTTCCTCCCTCTCCCCTTCTCTTCTCTTCTCTTCTCTTCTCTTCTCTTCTCTTCTCTTCTCTTCTCTTCTCTTCTCTTCTCTTCTCTTCTCTCTCCTCTCCTCTCCT
>NC_034605.1:41970097-42001607 GCF_900095145.1 Mus pahari
TCCGCCTCCCTCTGCCTCCCGAGTGCTGGGATTAAAGGCGTGCGTGCGCCACCACGCCCGGCTGGACTGTGAGATTTCGTCAACGTCTGAGAAGCAGTGCTGATCAGGTCTGAGAAATGTACCTGTGTTTCTTAACTTCATCTCAACCTTCAAATCAAATTTCCTACTTATACAAAGAATTAGGGTAATTTCATATAACTTAAGATGTTAACAACTTCAGTCCTTCAATTAAAAAACCCAAAGTAAAGCCGACCACCATGGTATTCTAAAACCCCAGCACATTTCCTTGAAGCACTTCATCCTGTGGAAAGATGAGGATGCTTTCAGAATATTTTTACATTATGAGTGAAAACCCAAGTTTTAAAGTGTATGTTAAGTCTTCTTCCCATCTAGATTTTCTTCAATAACAAATTTTATTAACACATTGTTTTTTTTTTAAAAAATCACAGGATAATTTTATTTAAGTGAATGTTATTTTCTCAAAACTTTAAAAACCCAAGTTTTAAAGTATACATTAGCCCTTCATCCCATCTCCATTCTCCTCCATAACAAATTTTATTAAAACACCATTAAAAAAAAATCACAGGAGAATTTTATTTATAAATGGATGGTATTTTCTCTAAACTTCAAATCACCAGCTCACTCTTATAACAGAGAAGAATTTAAATAACACCACCAAAATGGAACGGAGACAAATAGTGCCACTCACAGTACCGCGCTGCAGGCTGGAAGGATTTCCAATCAGTCTTACAACACGGTCCATTTCCAGTGAAATGTTCAGAACATTGCTAGGAAGCACTTTCCTTCATACTGACTTTATTGCAACATGTCCTAGGTGTGGGCTCTTGATCATTTGGAGTTGATCAAAAGTGTGTATTCTGTAGAGGCAGATGCCAAGGAACCACCGAGTGTACAATCTGCTCATCTGACAGCAGCCTTCAGATCCTTTGGTTTTTATCACAAGCCTTTGGAAAGTGAATTGATTAATGGTAGTTCTCATAGAGTTTTATTTTAAATAAGAGAACACAGTTCCTACACAGTCTGTGCCAATGTCCTTGACTTTTTCATGTCCGTGGCTTTCTTTATCATGTTGTACACAGAGGGCAATCTTATTTTATCCATATTTTTGCTGTAAACATTGAGAAATATGCCAAGCACAACTAACAAGCCAGACCATACATACCTAAAAAAGAATAAAAAAGTGGATATTAACAATTAAGGCATAGAGTGGTTAGTCCATAATAACTTTAATCACATAAAAACTTGCTATTAGAGGTCTAAAATAATAGTATTAGAATAGTGTGTTGGATGGAAAAGGGAGGGGTTCATGAAGCTTGGTTCAGTTTGTTTCCCACTGTTGGCTAACAACCAAAACCAAAACCAAGTCAAGGAAGAATGGCTCTGTCTGGCTTACCCATCTCAAGTCCCTCTCTACAGAGGGAGGCTATAGTAGGACCGAAGCAGAGACCATGGAGGGACACTGCCTACCTGTTTTACCTTTCTGGCCTGCATAGGGCGCTTTCTCATAGACCCAGGAGCACCTGCCCATAGGCTTGCCTACAGGACAATCTGATGGAGGCTTTCTTAATTCAGGTTCCCTCTTATAAGCAGACTCCTGACTATGTCCAGTTGACATAAAATATAAGCAGCAAGAAGCTTCACCCTAGCGAAGGTACTGGCAGTTGATGGATGCCAAGGGAGGGAGTATCAATTTTCTTCAGGGATACAGCCCCAGGTCGGTCACATATGCTGCGCTTGCCCTACATTCACTCACGGCCGGCAGCACCAAGTAGACTCAGCAGTTAATGAAAGACAGAATACATTCAGTTGGGGCAGAACTGTCGGGGGGGGCCAGGAGCAGTTTCAAGAGGGGGAGTGGGAGGTGGATTTGATCAAACTTCACTGTCTACATGTGTAGAAGCCTTAAAGATTAGCTTGATTACATACAGAGAAAGGTGATGCAAAATGAGTGATTTAAACTTTGGGGTTATTGGCATATTCAAAGTCTAACACTTACCAAAAGACTTAAGACTATATGTAAAATACCAGCTTCCTGTCTATCAAAGGCTACACTGTATATTCAACCCAGTACTCCAATTAGTTGTCCCAGAAAAGTGGAACATAGATGACAAAAAAAGGACACTGTCTGCAGGAAGCAAAGGCTCACTGTAATTTAATTACTAAAATATTATAGTATATAAAAAAAGGTTATTTATAAACAACACACAACTTGTAATACATTGTAATACTGATGGATATTTATTTTACAATTTTATTTAAAATTACATATTTATAAACTAGGTTTGTAATTATTGACCTATAATATTCACATAAATTACTTTTAAACATATAATAGTAAAAAGTCTGCTGAACACTTTCACAAAAACCCACAACTAAATCATTAGGATACAATTTACAGAATATCTTTCTATCGCTTATTGCTGTGGAAGGAAGCCATAAATGAAATTTTTACACACATGAATTTTAAACATATACTTTACATATACACAAGTGAGAAAGAAAAATCGTTTACTCAGCACACACGTAACACTTGTGCTATCCCAAGAAACATGCCCTCATTCTGCACTGCACACTTCACTCTCATCGGCACACTGATACTCACTCCACGAACACTTGGTCACACTGGAACATATATCTTGCTCCCACTCAGGTCACACTGGTGCGCACAGCACACTAAGTTGGTCACACTGGTGTGTACCCTTCTCCCAGTCAGTTAATCTGTGTCCGTCATACACTCCCCTTTCATGCAGTCCCATGCTAACGAGACCGCATTTCCACTGGGCTTAGCTAGGTAACTTAAGTATATAAACTGACATCCAAAGATTCCTAAAATAAGAAAAGGTTCTTAATAGATAAGAGACTGGGATGAAAAGAATTCTTTGTGGAGGACAACAGGCTAACACATGTTAACATAAATTTTACAAGTAAAAGTTAGAAAAACACTGCTGTTTAAGGTGAAATATGAAATCCAGTATCTAACTTTGAAACCTTTATATATAAAGTACTTACTGAAATGTGAATGGCTTAGCAAAGAACAGAAAGGACAGGACAATGGTCATTGCTTTCCTTCCTGTTGTCACTGCAGGGAAAAGAGTTAGATGCATCTTACTGTCACAGTAATATTTGGAACTCATTTGTCTACAAATATTTATAGCTCTGTATCTGTCAGAATCACTAAGATCCCAGAAACACCACAACCAACCAACCAAATTCATACAGAGGCAAAGGTCTGGAGCCCTGGCACTGATCAAATCAAATGTCCAAGTACAACTGCCATAAGTGTTCATCGGCTGTCACAGCACGCTAGAACCATAATGAGAGGCTTTCAGTGTAAGAAAGTATTGGGCAGAGCAAGGGTTATCTGAAGTGGAAACTTCTAGTTTCTTTGGAAAGTTAGTTACGTCAAATGATAGTTTGCTGGGGTGCACAGGTGAAAGGATGTCTTGCTAAAGCAAACATGTGAAAGACTGTTTTCCTGAAGCAGATGCAGGTGAAAGGACCCTTGATGGGGGAGTAGAACTATGACCTCACAGACAGTGGGAGGTGAACACTGAGCTGGGTTTTCTAACGACACACATGTATTGGTTTGCCTTACATAGCTCAAATTGTGATAAAGCTACCATTGAGAGAAGCTTGCCCAAGAACTGCTCGTGAGGCGGTTCCTGTGGCAGCTTGCTGCTGCTGCAGCCACGCCTCAGGCAGGTTGGCGAGCCTGGTGGTTTCCTCAGGATTGAACTACAGCTGCCTGGTGTCTGCTCACTGAAAGGACTGGGCTGTAGAGCCGGTTCAGACCAGGGCTGGCTTGCTGAAAAGCCGCTCTGCAGCTGCTCAGTCACATTTGGTGTTTCTTACAGCACTGAACGGCTGCCCAAGAAGACTCAGCTCACCCCCAAAGAACTGTTGCTGAGCAGGTCCAGTTCCCCCATCTCCTAATAACTTTTCTCTTCTACTACTTCTGCTGGGTGGTGGGCTAGAGAAGAGGTTGAACTCTTATTAAAAGTAGGTTGCAAAAATTGTATGTCTACAGTTATCCTTTTAACACAGTGTAAGGTTCATCAGTATTGGGTACTGTTTGCTATTGAGCCAGGTCTTGCTCATCCTGCTCCAGCCTCCAACCCACAGGCATGAACCCCACAATGGCTTAAGTATTTAGGCATGGTGACCTCTGTGGCTGGGGCAGTAATTATGACAGTCCTCATCTTTACACATATGTATTAACTTCTGCCCACTCTGGGTATTCCCCATCAACCTCTGCTGTAAGGCCTGAGAATGTCCAACTCAGTGTAAGCAGAAGAGGAGCCACAGAGTTCTCCATGTTGGCGCTTTACCCTCACACTGCTGCTCTCTGTCCCAGACCTTGTCTCAGATTCCCGCTCCTGCCACTTGACATTTAAGCGTGAGTGACTCAAGACCTTGTTCTGGGAACACATGTCAGGTCCTGAGTGTCAATGGCTGGTTTTAGGGCACCTACTTGAGCTGGGCATGTGTTCCTGTCTTTCCAAACATAGGTGTGGTTGTGTGACAGGCTGTGGCAGAGGAAAATGTGGGTAGATGTGTTATTTCCAGGAGAGCAGCACAGAGGACCACATGTCTTGTCAATTCTCAGCCTCTATGCAGCCGCCCCGCAGGAAGCCCTGATGGTAGGGAGGGTACTGAGGACCAACCATGGTGAAGGCAGCTGGGGAGCCAGGGCTGTGCCTGGAGTCCTGACTCTAGCAGGTTGTCACATGAGCCACTTAACCTCTCCACACTCACGGTATCTGAGTTTACAGTGCCTGCTGGTAGGGACTCACTCAAAATGGTGTCTAGTACACGGGAAGGGCTCCATGTTAGCTGTTACTATTCCTTCCGCTGCCTTTTATTTGACAGTAAAACCTTTCCGCCTCTATCATGGAGCTGGTATGCATTTTCAGCTCTGGAAAATGATGCAGAAGTCACCGGCTCCCCTCGCTCGGCCCCCCCATTTCTCCAAACACATCAAAGACAGCCTTCAGCCCTCTACAGTGCGGACATGAACATACTCATCACTGCTGAAAAAAGACACAGATCTGGGGGTGGTGTCAGGAAAAATCCAAGTCAAAGGCTTGAAAAATGTAAAATGCACCCACCATACTTTAAGTGTAAGGAAGGCTGGAATTTCAGTGATCAATGAAAAGTCTATGAAGGTAGTATTTCCCTGAAGGGGTTTCATTCCATTATAGTTTTACAGAAATTTTTTTCTAATGTATTTCATGAAAATGTATATACATGACATAAAAAAAAAAAAAGAAGCCTTCAGGGCCAGGGATGCAGCTGAGCAGCAGAATGCGTGTCCAGGGTATTTCCCTAGTACCGCAGAAAGGGGGAAAACATGAAATCTTCAAAACAGGAAGTTAAGACCAAAACCCATTTCCTTTATAACTCCACACAAGCTACTGGAGTTTAAGCTGGAGACAAGTACTATTTTTAGGGACGAGATCCCATTCTCACATTCACAAAACAACATTGGAAACAATGATAACTTTTACATCAATGTAAACAATGTAAATATTTACTTCACAGTCTAACCAAGTCTCCTACCTGTTACAGCCAGAAGAGCACCAAAGATTTTAATGAGGGCCAGAACAAAGGAGATTCCAAAGTATCCAGTGAGGGAAAACAGGAAGGCATAGCCATAAGTCCGAACAGGGTTCTGCAAGGAGTAAAATGGCCTCTTAGAAAAGTACAGTGCAAACCCTGAGCTATCACACAAAATCAAGCCACAGATTTTAGTCAGCCTCTTGAGCGGCAATAAGTCATTGCACAATGCAGTCAAGCAAACAATATTTAGTTTTTATTTAATGGGAAAATATTGATGAAATGAAAAACCCTTGATTGGTACATTATGAACTTCTTAAAAATTAACTTACAGGGTAGAGAATGAATAAAAAAATTAAATATCAATCATTTCTGAGGATCTGTAATGTTGTGTTCAACGTTACCAATTTATATCAATAGTAGTCATTTTTGAACTATGCAAAAAAACAGGACAGAGAAAATTATTAAATGTAAGATGTTTATTTTTTAAAATGCAAAGAGTGCTTACCTTTGAACAAAATGCCACTGCAGGGCCCAGTCCACTAGTGCATGACAGTCCCAACAAAATGTACACAAAACCAATTGAGTAGGAATACAAAACCTGGGGGAGGCACAAGCAGGGAAATGACTACCACACTGGAACGGGAAACAGAGGGGTCTGAACACACAGGATAATTATTCAATCCATGCCTCAAACAAATGTTTCTAAAGCAACATTATCGTCATTGCCCTATGGCTTAAGTTTCTAGAAATAATGGCTGATTCTAGTGGCCCATGAACCAATATCTAGATGCATATATAGCATTATGTAACAAAAATCCATGGCATATGAACTCTTCCATATACTTTTACTTATTTCTGAATTAATTGCAAAATTTGAAGCAGATTTTATCATTCCAAATGCATAAATACCACAAAATCCTTAAAGCTACTCATAAGATATGAAAAAATACCCTGAACATCAGAGGGTGTAAAAGATATGAGAATCATCACTGTAATTTCCCCAGGCACTTTCACTCCAGTTTCTTAGCCTCCTCACTGAGCGGTGTGTCAAACACTTCCTAACTGATATGCCTGCTACAGGTCAGCTATGCTACCCCATATGTGTAGACTTCTCACAAGTAAAACTTTTGACTTTCAGATGAACACACTGAAACTTGAGATTGTAACTGCCCCAAAGGAGAGCTAGCAGTATCCTAGGATAGGAACCAAGACTTCAGTTTAAAGCCTGTGGACCTCTTGGCTACCTTGAGTTTACAGGTGACCTGCCTGGTCTTAATTCTGAGGCCATCTTTGCCCAAGCCATGAAGAGTAGTGATAGTTATCACGAAAATGCCTACCAAAGCTCAGGTTCCTGTTATTGAGATACCCCATGCTGTGCCCAGACAGCAACAGGAAACATAGCTGCTTTAATGTAGTGTGTTCCATCTGAAGAGCAAAGCAAGTGTGCTCTTGCTGTCTGTCTGTCTGTCTGTCTCTCTGTCACTCTCTCTCATCCCCTCCCCCCAAACACATTTTCCTATATAAAAACAAGACAAGAAAATGTTTTATCTTTAGAATACTTTTAAATCCAGTAGACATCTAAAAGACACAATTTAGAAGACTGGAGAAATAGCTCAGGAATTAAGAATGTGGATTGCAAAGTCAGGTTCTTAGTAATCAATGTTGGCTCACACTCCAACTCTAAGGGGATCTTGACCTCTGCAGGTACCTACGCTCATGCACTAATACACACACACACTCTCTCTCTCTCTCTCTCTCTCTCTCTCTCTCTCTCTCCCTCTAATATTATACAGTTAAAAATAAAATAAAAATATTTTAAAAAGACATTTGAATAAAAGGAAAGACCTTGGTCTTACACTGAAAGAATTATGTATACAGATGTCATGTCCCTAAATTAACTTAGAAGTCAATGTCCCACCAATCACAATCCCAGTGGAATCTCTAGTTTATGGGAGGCTTATAGTAAAAGTGACAAAGGTAAGTTGTCCTAATGATGGGGAATGAATGAAGCTGCTCATGTTTCTGTGTGCCGAGGCAGAAATCAATGTTAGAGAATTCAGTTCAGACCCTTGCGTGAAGATGTGAGATTTTTTTTTTTTAAAAAAGGCATCTAAAACAAGTGGGAACAAGTGGGAAGGGTGGGATGTGTAATATACAGAATTGGGTTTTAGCAGGAGCTATTTAATAAAAATTGGAAATTATAAAACTAGTAAGTAACATAGATGAAAAATTTTAAATCTTGAGTTGGAAAAGGCTTTGACACGTAGCCAGAAACCATCAATAAGAATTATAAACCTCCACTGAGTGTAACCCAAAGAGGAACACAAACAGAAGAAAAACAATGTCACAGAGGTTTTTGTAAACAGATAAAAGATTACAGAAATTAATGAGAAAAATATTGATCAACTATACAATGAGCTCTTAGCAGTGACAGGCTTTCTTCTGACCTTCCACAGTATTTAGCATTATGTTCACGTCAGTGATAAAGTAGATTACAATGCACATTAAGTCTTTGGCACTGTAGCTATTCCATAAAGCCAGCTGTGCGTGTGCCTTACAGACTTGAGGGAAGTGCCGTGGTCCTCACCATCTCCGAGTTGGAAGCATTGTGCAGTTTCATAGCTTTCTCCTGAACGTTTCCAATGACCGCATCTGCACACAGCGCCAGGGAGATAAGCATCACACCTTCAAGGAATAAGAGAATGATCCTCCTTAAACACACTGATGGGAAGCAAGGTCGACCAGAAACTTAACTGGGTTAAAAAAACAAAAGCAGACTGTCACTCCCCATTTGGCTGGATTGTGGCCTACTCTGACCTGTAGCTTGCTTTGGTAGGCACACAGTGATGCTATTAACATAAAAAAGAGACACCACCAAACTGATTAATGCTGGCATCAGGACCACAGGCATCACAATTCTCCTTCTAGCAAGGATGGTGTAATGGAAGAACAAGTGTAGGAGAAACTCTTAGATCTACTGGGACTAGGAGCTGCACAAAAAATCTGAAGGGGAAAAAACAAACACCAAAATATTTATAGGAAAATCATACAGGCATGTACACACACACACAAACACACACACAGTGTCTTTCTAAAATGTTCAATTTAAAAGGAACACATGGGCATTTGCCAAGGTCATTTCTGGGGCATGGCTCCTGCCTGGAACTCTACACTGTCTCCTCTATAAATCATACTCATGATCACTGACCCACACTTTCCAGGGAGCGTCTGTTGACAAGTGCAGTCACAGCTCAGGATTCCACAGATGCCTCAGCTGCATCTAATGCAACTGTGACTTCATTAGCCTGCCAGTCAAATGGTCTCAGGAACTGTTCACATGAGCAAGCATCCCTGAGTGAGGATAATGTGAACAGTATTAAGTTATCACACACTGAATAGCATCAAGTTTGGGTGATAGAACTCACTCCTAGGAAGCAGCATGCAGGTGTGCATGAGAACCTGGTCATCCCTGAGCTTCACATACAAAAGAAGGGAGTCACAGTTTTATCTCTGGGTTTCATGGGCCTCATGGGCTTAGTGTATAAGCCAGTGGCTCTCACCTTCCTAAAGCTGTGACCCTTTAATACAGATCCTCATGTTGTAGTGACCCCCAACCATACAATTATTTTCACTGTTACTTCCTAAGCGTAATTTTGATGTTATGAATTGTAATGCAAATATCTGACATGCAAGATATCTGCTACATGACTCCTGTGGAAGAGTCTTTCAATCCCCAAAGGGTCATGACCCACAGGCTGTGAACCGCTGCTCTAAAAACAGAGGGGTTCCAATGCCCACCATTTCTTTCATGAAGTATGCTGGTTCTCTTTCTCCCAAATATATCCATGGAACTCAGGACTGAGAGGCTCCCAGTGCCCGAGGTGCACCTGCCCGCCCCTCTGCTGCCTGCCCACGGCGGCGTGCGTGCGTTACTAATCCCGGGTGCTCTATACCTGAGAGTGGGCCTGATTTGTTCTAGAGAGTTCTGATATCTGTTGATACGATCTCTTCTTTCAAACCAAGACCATCGTTCTTAATTACTAAAGAGCACGGCCAATGGACTATTGAGAGGGAGTGAGTACACAGAGTGGGTAAGGTTTGTCTTCATCTTTTGGAGAGTGCTTTTCTGACTCTATTGACTTGGAACAGCACATCCTGCCACACCTAGATGTTATCATTCTATAGCCAAGTGTTGCTTTCGACACTTCACTGTTTCCCGAGAATCATCTTCCATCTAGTCATGCTCAACCTTATGCACACACACTGTTGAGTCACCAAG
The DNA here is from genome assembly GCF_900095145.1 of Mus pahari. Taxonomy (NCBI): domain Eukaryota; kingdom Metazoa; phylum Chordata; class Mammalia; order Rodentia; family Muridae; genus Mus; species Mus pahari. Next base: position 41,979,957 of record NC_034605.1, read on the forward strand.
AAGTAGTGAATGCTGTACAGCGGAGAGTCCAAAACATAGAAAGGTTGATTTTACTGTTTTTCATAAAGGTTAAATTTAAGCAGGACTAGGATACAGTTATAAACAGAATGATTCCGTAGTTATGAATCACCTCAGACACACACTGGTCACAGGTGAGGTGAGAGTGTGATTTGTAAAGCTTCAAACAGCAGGAAAAATGGTTCCCACACCTTCTGCCATCTCCTCCTCTCCTCCCACCAGCTCTGTAGGAGGCAGTGTTCTCTCCATACTACAGAAGGAGAGTGAAGGGCCTGCAAGTCACCCAGAAATTCTTGGTTATATTTCTACTAAATTTAATTCCACTCACTGCAAATTGTGCCTTCTCTAACTTTGTTTTTCAACTAGAAGAGCCGATGGTGTTTGTTTTCAAGCAACCTTTTGATACAAAAGTCTGTGATGTAAAAATAAAGATTTCCTGAAAATTCTTGACTCTTGATGGCGAGAGGTGTGACTGTGAGAACTCTGTATATGCAGGGAGGGGTTCTGATGGAAGCTGAGACCCCCCCCCCAATCCCTCTGCGGCTGCTAGAGCCCCCCGCCAGGCCCAACTCATTCTCTTGTTCTATTTAAACACGGAGCACAGGCCAGTAACTAAGGCTACGAAGACTGGCTGATAACTGGTCTGATTGGGGAGAACAAGTGTGGATCTAATGGAACCGGTTTTGTTATTATGGAGATAATTAGCTTATACATTGAGCTTGCTGGTGTTCCAATACTGCCTTTCTGCTTGGTCTCTTATGTGTTTTCTTCTTTTTGTTTTTCTGATGTGGAAACTTTAAATATTAATTTTAGTCAAGATAAATGATGGCACAACACTGTGCTCTTAGTAAAACCATTCAATAAATGTCCCACATATTCACAAACAATTTATCTGCATGATTACTAAAATAAAGACAGGATTCTAGTGTTTATTTTTATCCCTGGGCATATTGAAATACTTATTTGGCTTTTGAAAAATATAAATTTTAATTGACAAAAGTTAGCATAGCACACATTGGAGGAAACTGTAAATCACACACAAATAATTCTAATTTATATCATCATGATTTCCCCACAACTTCTGTGTGTAGGTGCAGGTCAACACACACACATCAACTCTCATGTCTTTGACACCTATTGATGTAACTGGAGCCTCCAGTCATGCACCTCAACGTTATGGCTCTAGAGATGTAACACTTTTACTATAATTTGGAAAGTCCGAGAGCCTTGTTAAGTGTGGGACTCACGGACATTACAACATCATTTAGAGTCCTCAAGAAATTTCATAAATTCTTATTCAAAATAAAATGCAACCTAGGGATTCAAATCCACTCCTCACCTGTCAGATTAAAGTTTGGTGCAATTGTGCTGTCCGCGAGGGTAAACCAGATCAGGCCAAGGCTCATGCACACTGCAGCAGACACATCTGCAAGGTTGTACCGCTTTCCTATGAGAGACAAGAAGATGGCCTCATTATGTAAACAGTTGCCTGGCCTGCCGCCCACTCACAGTGCCTCACCAAGCAGAGTATGGATGGCTGTGCTCTTCATGCCTAGTGCCCAAAGCATAAGGAATACTCAGATCAAGCATACAACAACCCTAGGAGGTTTTAGTTTAAACCAGGCACTGCATGTTCTTGTAAGACAGAAATGGGATCCTGTTTTATTTATTATGATAGGAAAACAAAAATCAAAGCCACTCACATGCCCCGCCCGCTTACTTCAGAGTGTGTGGCCTGAGAATGCACCTGAGGAGAGTCTGTTGTGACATCATCAGGGCACTCACACAGACTGAGATGGACTTGATGTCACTGGGAAAATTTATCTCAGGGGAGTATTTTCACAATTCCAGTCTACTGGTGAGCAGGCTTCCTTATACAGTGCATGACTGCAATTTGGGAAGACTGAAAAAATAAAGAATACCCCTCAATTTTAACTGTTGATAGAAATGAGTATGTCTTTTATTTATTAAAAAGCTGCATATGTTTTTGCAGTTCATAAGCTTAAGCCTACTGAGGGAAGAGAGCAATGGGCTTGGCTATTTTAAACACCATTTCAGCTTATAATACCAATGTGAAGACCATAGACAGGGGAGAATTCACTCATTTTCCTTTGCCTCTATTTATAAAATGACATGTATTCTAACCTTTGGCAAAGATTCTAAGGAATTGTATGTGCCAAGTCATAAGTTTTAGTAGAGACTGAGGTATTTGCTCCATATGAACAAACCACTATCTTTAATGTCCAGGGAGGTGGCTGGTCCATTTCCACTGTAAAAGGTGGACTCTGGGAAGGCATCTTGATGCACACACTGAGAGAGGCTGCCTAAGCCCTTCAGTGATGGGAACAGCCTCAAGACAGGGACCAGGCAAAAACCTGGTCCAACGCTTGCTGCTCTAACCTCTTTCTACCCAGCTTGACCCAGATGGACTCTAAATCATCAGAGAGCTGGTACAGTCAGTCAGGGAAGAAGTGGGTCCATTCAGACATGCCTCACTATGCAAACAGCACTGTGGGGATGCAATATATTCCAAGATAAGATAAAACAAAGTACTGGCTATTCTCTCTTACATCCAAATTATGAACCTCAAATCAGTATTTAGAGAAATATCAATGTTTTTATGACCCCTTATTTTTACCAGATACTGTACTATTACAATATCTAGAATGCTCAAGAACTCCGTTGTGGACATTTGTTTTTCCTAATGCCAGATGCCACAACACAGTTGTGTGCTTCAAACAGTATAAAATGTATTATTACTGTACCTTGAATAAAAACTCCTCCTAGCATAACAGGAATCAGTTTGCAGCACTTGAAGATGACTTGGGTTGGATAATTCAGGTAGCCCAAGGAAGTGTTTGATAAGCCCATAGTACCCACAGTTAGAAAAGCTATTATCATGTAGGTTTTTCCTGGTATTCTGGAAGAGACAATTTTTAAAACCTTCATTGTGGGACCCAGTTTCAGAGTACTTTAAAGATGATGGCTTACAATGCGCTTCCCCATCTCTGGTTAATGTTTCTGGACGCATACGTTTAAAACGTCCTTCATTTCAAGTTGTAACACTGCTTACTTGTACATGATATTGCTAAAAATCATAATATACTTTTACTGAATCATCAATGAGGAATCTCAACCATGTGTTATAATAGTAAGATATTTCCTGAGAAATGGATAAATGTTGATCAAAGATTTTGTTTTTTATAGTAGCTCTAGATATAGATAAAAACTATCTTGATTTAATTCGTAAAAACAAAGATGATTTAAAAAATACAGGCCTCTACAGTGGTGAAAGGTCCCAGTCACTAATGTTGTAAAATAACTTAAACTGCTGCTGCTTCTTTTTTTTTTTTTTTAAAGATTTATTTATTTATTATATGTAAGTACACTGTAGCTGTCTTNAGACACTCCAGAAGAGGGCGTCAGNTCTTNTTANNGATGGTTATGAGCCACCATGTGGTTGCTGGGATTTGAACTCCGGACTTTCGGAAGAGCAGTCGGGTGCTCTTACCCACTGAGCCATCTCACCAGCCCCCACTGCTGCTGTTTCTTAACTCTTCCATCCAGCATTAGGAAAAATCTGACCACCAGGAAAGTCAGAGGCCTCTCAAGGACAAGCTCCTGGCTGGAAAGCTCCATGCACGAGGCTGCTCCAGTATCTTTCAAATCACTCTTCTGTTTCCCACATACAATAATCAGCTTCAGGTAAAGTTTCTGATGCTGTTTTTGTAACCTCTAATTTTTTTAGCGTTGGCTCTCCCAGGGTTTCCTGAAGAAGAGTCTGAATTTGCTACTTTTAGAACTTTAAGCCATTGGTATGGGCATATGCTCGCTCTGAATACTTATTAATAGTTTAAAATAATAATCTGGCATACTGGTGTGGTGGACATAAAAAAGAATTATTCACGTAATTTGCTTATGCTGTGACGTAACCTACATTTAGGCATTTACATTGGCATTTAAATCAGACACAAAGTCATACTTCCTCCTCCTTTTTTGAGACAGGCTCTCTAACCCAGGGTGGCCTCAGATCCCTTATGTAAGAGGAGAGGCTTCAGCTTTTTCTGACGGGTTTCCTGTGGCCTGGGATTACAGGTTTATGCCCCTCAGCCTGGCCTATGCGGTGCCAGCAACTGAACCCAGAGTTTTAAGCAGGGCAAGCAAAGACTCCACCCAGTGAGCTAGACCCAAACTCTACACATCTTTACATGGGTACACATACACCAAAATATTTTATTAGAAAAATTCAAGTGAAACATATTATTTACCCTTTGAACTTTGATGTTTTTCATATTTAAGCACTAATGCAGGAAAGAGTAAACATTTAAAATCTAGTGCAAAGAACTGGCCCACCCATAGGGTAACCTTCAGCTTCTACAACTGTACTTCCTCAGACCTGGAGTCTGGCTTATTGCTTACTGCTTATCAGCAAAGGAGGAAACATCACTCTCCTGGCTAAGGATAAAAACCAGAAAAAAAAACCCATACATTTCCTCAAAGATAAACTGTGAACAAGAGTTAAGAAAGCAAAAATTCCAGTCAGCAAACTTATGAGGAAAGGTTACGAAGGTAGAATACAGGTTGTCCTAAGGCTCAGGGGCTCAGGCAGAAGCTCTAAACCCCAGATGAACTTGCTACATGACCTTATAAAACTGTCAGCCCTGCTCCAGGTCCCGTTTCCTCATGGGTGATGAGGAAAGGCAATGGCTAATGGTTATTTGGTGAGCAATGGCAGCACCATGTCTCAAACATGGGAGCGGTGATGCTCCTCCTAAAACACTCAGGCAGGCCCAGAGTTCAGAGATCTCCCAGGCCTTGACAGAGCTGAGGAGAGGCAGTGGCCAAACCCATGATTTCTACATTTTAAACCCTGTTCTCTGCTAGTGTGTCATTCATGACCTTACAGACCTAGGAAGAGGAAACAAGTAAGCAGAGTGTGGGTCAAAGGCTAAAGAGCAACATGCAAGGACGTGCAGACGCAGTACACTAAAGACAAGGAGCCCTGTGGCTGAGCGAGACTGTGGTAAAGCATCTCTATGTATGTCAAGACAACATGCCTCTACAGAAACAGCCTCAGTTCACAACCATATTGGCTTCAAGTCTAGAAATGTATCCCTCAAAGTCTATGTTTAAGTCAAATGCAAGTTATTCTACTTTCAAAGATTTTATGGTCACAAGGCTAGAAAGCTGAGGTAAATCTAGCCCTCACCATATCTCATCTGGTTGGCTTTATAGGGAGGCGCTTGCCACCAGGCTGGCAGATACAGGGAGACACTTCCTTCTCACACCCAGCAGACGGGAGCTGTCTTTCCAAGAGTTAATGCATCCTTAGCGCCTCACTAGTAGTTCTGGGAATTACATTTATTTCCTTTCTAGTCTGTCACCCGGTGTTATCTGGAGTTTTACAGCATGAAGGCAATACAGATATTCTCGCACTTGAGGACTTAACTACAGCTGCTGTAACAATTTACCAGCAATACAATTTGGGAAATAAAATCTATAAAGAAATTTGTTAGATTCTTCCAGTAAGAATCTTGAATAAATGGTAAAATTAAATAGTTACCTAAGTATATACTTCAAAACAATTACATGTAGAAAAATAAAAAAGCTGTGATGGTTTTATGGCACTAAACATTTATAGAAAAGATAGAATATCAGTATTGTCTTTATTATCTTTTAATTGTCCCACAGACACATGAATATATGCATCCTAGACTCGATGAAAGGATGAACACGCTTCATTACCTCCCAGATTGCATGCCCACATTCCTAACCACCTTCCCTTCATGGTCACAGGATTACTGTATTTTGTTTTATATGCCATTAAAGATAAACCAAAGTATTTTTTCAAATCTATATGATTACTAATTGAAAATATTTTCAAATGAGAGTTCTGGCTTTAACAAAAAGAAATGTGTCTCTTCAGTATTTAGGAACACAGATCTCTAAACCAAGACAAGAATGTGGGAAATGGGCATGTAGGGGAAGCTCACAGGGATGGGAGGGAGAGAGGGGTGGGCTAGAGTGCACACACACACACACACACACACACACACACACACACACACACACGTAAAAGTCCCAAAGGACAAACAGAGCAGTGACAAGGATAGAAATCTTGGGCTTTCAGGTAATGCAGTCCTAGCTGCCAGCTCTTCCTGACTTGATGAAGAAACAGTGGTATAAAAGTTCTATTTCAACATAGTGGGTATACCAACAAGCATGGAGCCAAGCCAAACAGCTCTGAGTGTTGTTGGGGGTTGGGGTGGTACAGGAGCCTCACCCAAAAGGAAGTCAGTCCTGGTGAAGATGCAGGCAGCTCTATCCTGGAGACAGGCCAGAAAAAACCCTCTGATTCAGTGGTGGGTTTTGATGAAATTGGAGTTTCATGCAAACAGGTCAGTGTTGGAGAATCCCACCCAGAGGGCAGGGGCTTGGCACTGCTCTGAGGAAACTCACTGTTCAAACCTTAACTATGTGGGGTTGCCTGAAAACAGCGAACAAGTCAGCGAGCCTGCTGTGGGAGCTGAGAACCCAGCAGGCTGCTTGACATCCATGGCTGCATTCCTCCAAGAGGGTGCTCAATACTCAAGAGGGCTGCAAAGGATAAACAGGTTGCTTTGTCTGCACAGATCTCAAAGCTCTGTGTGTGCCACCCTCCCAGCACACACAGGAGACGACTCCTGCCAAGCAGAATTTCAGTGACACCAAGAGGCTCTAGGTAAGAAATCACAGGGGGTGAGGGTCTGCCTACTCCACAGACTACAGGGGTTCTGCTACAAAGACAAGATCTAGCCTGCACGTAGGCACTTGTTCACCACACACAAACCATAGCAAAGACAACAGGCCATAAAGCCACCTGCCTCTGCCAACAGGAAACCGGCAGGACCCACAGGGAGGTGGCTGTGGCTGCATCCTTCTGTCCCCCAAGCTTTTCTTCCTTGGGAACACTTAGTAGTATTTTTACTTTACTGTATTTAAAATAGTTACATGTTTTTCTCCTTCATACACTCATCTAATTCTATTTAGTCATTTTTTCATTACTAAGCAAGCATTTTTATTTTCTTTTTCTCTTTACACTTCCTATGTTTTTCTTCCAATTCTTTTAGCAACACTTTGCCCTTATTTCAGGAAACAAATAAACCTTTTTAAAAACTCTCTTTCCTAACATTTATCTAATTTTGCTTTTGAGCTTTCTCATTATTGGAAAATCTTTTGTTTATTTGTTTTGAAATTTTTTGCTTTTTTCTCCTTTGTTTTATAATACTCTCCCCCTCTTTCCTTTCCTCTATCTACCCTTGCTTCTTTCTATTGTCCTTCCTTCTTATCTCATTCATTCACTACTTCCACAGTTAGCACAATCCTTCCTAACATGACAGAAATCTGTCATTGGTTTTCGCCATTTTCTGTTTTATGTCCTTGGTGATGTGTGAGCTGTAGTGACTTTAAGTATATTCTATCCTCTTTGATATGGTTTGCTTGGTCCACTTTCTGAGTTGAAATAGGTAGGGACCGAGACTTCAAGAAAAGGCTGCTCAATAAGATGACATACAGATAGGACTGAAGGAATATTCAAACCAAGAGATGTGTTAAACAGCTACAAAGAAAACACACACACACACACACACACACACACACACACACACACACACAAACACACACACACAGGAGAGAGAGAGAGAGAGAGAGAGAGAGAGAGAGAGAGAGAGAGAGAGAGAGGAAACTCAGTAATATAAATGAAAAATATGGGTAAGGGGGGAAAATCAACAATGAAATTGAGGTTTTGAAAAAAGAAACGTGGAAATGAACTCAATGAATCAAATAAAAAAACAGCGGAAAGCATTGCCAAGAAATGTGACCAAGAGGAAGAAAGAGTTTCAGGGCTGGAGGGCACAACAGACAAACCTTGCATTCCAATACCCATAAAGAAAACAATGAAGGGGTTTGACCTTAAAGCCCAAGAACTCTGCAATCCAACCTAAGAACCGTGGGTAGAGACTCAGGTAAGAATGGCAGGCATGCAGTCCAGAAAACCATAGCAGGAAATTTCACAGATCTAGAGAATGAAATGGACATCAAAACACAAAAGCTCATGCAGAATGCCAAACAGACATGAGCGGATAACAATGTCTCCATGGCACACAATGCCAAGCAGACATGAGCAGATAACAATGTTTCCATGGCACATAAAAGCCAGGAAAACAGGAATACAAAGAAACCAGGTTAAAAGCTCTAAGAGGGAAACACCTACAGAGACATAACTATCAGAATAACATCAGGCCTCTCATCAGTCACTTCAAGTCAGGAAACATGGAATGATATAGTTCAAGTGTGCTGACCCAGTTGCTACACTCGGCAGCATTATCTTTGAAAACTGATAAAGAAATACAAATATTTGAAGATAAGCACAAATTAAGGCAGTTCATGACCACCAATTTGGCATTCCAGAAGATAGTTAAAGGAATATTATACACAGAGGAAGATGCAAAAACACTCTCAATCATTAGAGAATAAGGGAGTAAGACTTTCACAGAGAAGCAGACAACAGAGGAGAGCTCAGAAGGAATCCATCATGTCTGATGGAATACACCAGAAAACCTCTGGCAGGAGGGAAAAGAACAGAAGTCTAAGCAACAGAATTATAGTGATTAGTACACAGTTTCTAGGAACAAATGACCTCAAGCAGGAGACTACAACTCAATAAGGAAGAGACAAAGAAACTAATGTTTCTGAGAAGCATCTCTCTGGAGGATACCCACACTGAGAGTCAAAAGACAGAAGTCAGCCTACCAAACAAATGGAAACTACATATAAGGCAAAGTATTTTGATAGCTGATAATCTGAAATCAAATTAGAACAAACAAAAAGGTCAGCATATTGTAATAAAGGGAACAACTGAACTGCAGTTATAACTACTGTGAATAAATATGCAGCAAGCACTGTGGCTCATGACTTCATACAGACATGAACAGGCATTTAAAAGTCATATGGGTGTAAGTGCAACATAGTGGGAGATTCTATTGTCAGTTCTCATCTCTACACAGGTCATTAAAATTAAAAATCTACAAGGAAACTTTAAGCTCTACTACTGCTCAAATGGATTTAGCAGATATATTAGCTTTATCTCAGAGATGAAGGGCTTGGCTCAATATACACAAATTAATGTAATACACCAACCATATAAATAACCTTAAGAACAGAAATCACAAGATTATTTCGATAGATGTAGAAAATAGAAAAGATCATGGACAAAATTCAATACTCCTTCCTAATTAAAACTCTTTAAGATGATAGGCACAGAAGACACATCAATAAAATCAAGGCTCTATATGATAAACTTATGGCCAATGTTATATTCTAAGTACTCAAAATCTTAGCTAGAGGGCCAGCAAGATGGCTCAGTGGATAAAGTCACCTGCTGCAAGGGCTGACAAAACAAAGAAGAGAAGTCAAACCATCCTTATTTATATAAAACATGATCCTATATTTAAAGAACTTAAAGACTCCACCAGATGATTCTTCATATGAATTTTATAAACCAAAACCAACTATGCTAAGGAAGAAATGAAGAAAATCCCACTTAACAACTGTTTAGAAAAAACAAACGAAAACAACAAAATGAAACAACTAACCAAGGACTAAATTTAACCAAGGAGCTTCTGAGAGACTGCTCCAACAATACTTGTAGACAATGAATTAAGACACTGAAGATGACACTGGTTTGGCAGAATTAATGAGAAAATAAGTGTATTACTAAAACTAATCTACAGATTCAACACGGTCCTATCATAATTCAAAATCATTTTTTTACACAATTAGATAAGATAATCCTAAAAATCATTCATTAGTGTAACAGACCTCAAAGCACTTCTAACAGAAAATACAATGTGGAAGGTATCACAGTAAATTGTATTATAAGGCCTTATTGATAAAAAAGGATGACAGCAGACCCCCACACAGATATAGAACACAGAATAGAAGAGATAGAAAGAAACACACAACGACACCAGCTCATTTTTGACAAAGGTGTCAAGCATGCAATGGGAAAAAGACAACAAACAGTGCTAGGAAACTGGATGAGCTAAGGCTAGAAGCCTCGGTGACCCTGAAGGAACGAACGGTAGGCACTTTGCCTGATTCCCGGGCACCAGGCCTGTTACTAGCTGCAACCCTCCATAGATTTGTGGACATCAGTTATGTAAGGGCAACACCCTAAACCCCTCCACAGGTAGAGGACATGACCTGTGGTCACTAGGCTCAAGGCAGATCATTTTAATGAGGTACCTAAAGGCCTGGAGGGCTTAGCCAATAAGCTTTCCTTCCTAGACACTCTTCCCTGCAAAAGGTATTTACCTTCAGGCCTGCCCTGAGAAGTGGGGTATGGTTTTATGCACATCCACTTTCTGCCATGGCAATAAATGTCTTAAAAGCATGGACTGCCTCTTTTCATCAGGATCGCAGTGGGGAGTCACAGAGAAGGCCTTCACCTACAGAGCCACAATCCTGTAGAAGTTCTCTCTTAGCTCCTAGCCATGGCAGCCACTAAGCCAAGCTCAAGCCTACTGCAGTCAAGCCAAAGACTCTCCCTATGGGACCAGCCAGAGTTCCCCTCTCCTACCCCGGGGCCATATTCAGCCTGGGGGTGGGGTGGGGGTTGGGGGCCCACTCCATTCTCAGCTCTTCTTCGGCATCCAGCAGGGGTGTCTGAGAGCCTGAGAAACAGACAGCCCCAGCCTCCTTGCAGGCCTGGGGACCCCAGAGCCAGCTCTGCCGGTCCTGCACCTCAGACTGCACTTCCCCACCCCCAGCGGTGTCCAGGAGCTGCCCTACAGCCAGACACCCACCCAGCGACAGCATGGGGTAAGCGTGCTCAAAACTCAGGAGTACTGCCTCCCTGAGCAGCCGAGCCCTGGGCCCTGTGGCAAAGCAGACTTGGGACCCCTTAACTCTACACTCACCCTGCACAAAAATGAATTAAAAGTAGATCAAAGACCTAAGACCTGGTACTTATATTAATATAAGAACTGTTAAGGGAAAGCACTTCAAGATACAAGTGTGGGCAGTGACACACTAGCCATGCAGGACAGACTCTCAAGAGCAGATAAACTGTATCACACATAGAATTAAAAACCTTTTGTCCCTCAAAGACAACAGCCACCAGAGTAAAGAGATAGCCTATAGAGAAAGAGAAAGGGGGGGGGGTGGAGGAGAATATCTCTGTAACTATACATCAGACAGGGAGAATCTATTACTCTTTCCTCCCCCTCAATTAAGCACCATAAAACCTAAGCACCATAAGACAAATCAAACAGTCAAGAAATGGGCTGAGAAAATGATAACACAATGCTCCAGAGAAAATGCAAATGGCCTGGAGATATGTGAAAACATGGTCAATATCCTTAGCCATCAAAGAAATGCAAATTCAATCTGTTCCAAGAGTCACCCTCGACCCAGTCAGAATGTTACCAGAAAGAAAATACAGGGCAATAAGTGCTGGAGAGGATGAGGGGGAAGAGGGATGTTGATGGGAATATGAACTGGTGCTACCATGATAGAAATTAGTAAAGGGTTTTCTAAAAAAAAAAAAAAACCTAAAGAATAATATCCCAGCACATGGCCCAGCTCTGCCACTTCTAACCATACTCATAGGATGCCATGCTACAGAAATCCATGGTCTCCATGTCATCTGCACATCCATGTCATACTGACTAACCTCAACAGCCAGCTAGGAGAACTAGCCTAGACACCTACCATCCTATGAAAGATCAGAAAACAAGGTCTGTCTACACAGTGGGGCTTCATTTAGCCACGACGAGAAATGGAATCATGACATCTGTTAGAATGGATGGAGCTAGAATTCATTCTGTCAAATGAACGAAGGGGAATCATGAAGACACAGCCACATGTTCTCCCCCACATAGGTTACCTGAGTTGATGTACAGGGAGGTACTTGAAAGTAGACAGGGGACAATGAGGATGGAGGAAGAGATCTTAGGTGGGGAGAGGAGAAAACTGACAGGGTAATCAAACACCCATGACATAAAAGAAGGAGAGGGAGGGAGGGGCAAGAGCGGGGCAGTGGGATGTCGTGGGAGATGGGATGAATTAGAACAATACATGATTACACATGTACGTGAGAAAGCCAGAATGAAACTCTTACTATTAACTAAGTAAAAAATAAAAAAAAAATGTACACAGATCTTAATGACTAGGCACTTCACACAATGTCAGCAGGATACCGCCCATAAAACATTTACCTTCACACTTCACAAACTATTAGAAAACTCAACCCTGGTTTTTCACTTAACCACTGTGACGCTGGTACATTTTAAGCCTTTCACTAAGCATGCAACTTTTCTGGTTAAGTTATGACACTCTGTATCTGAGCACTGTGTTGGAGGGAGTGTGCTCCACCATGAATTGACCTGAGCGCTAAAGTGACACTGCACTTCAAACTTTTTATCCAGTGTACAAAATAAGTAGATGTATTATTTTAAGGCAGTAGTAGCTGATAGTGATAAAGACTCGGGATTAGATGTTAGCAGAAAACAGAGTTCATGCACATTTAGCAAGCTGACTTTTTTTTTTCCCCAGATTCAACTGATGAGAGTAACGTTAACTCCACAGAGAGCCAACCCCACCACATACCTTCTCCTTTTGTCCTGAGTGAGCTGGAGCTCTATTAGGCCAAATACGGAGTAAAAGGCAAACTGCACTAAGGTAAGGTACCAGCCATAAGGCTTAAAGCCTTCCACTGAAAAGATCAGCTCCTGTTGAAGACAATGAGTTTGTTAGGTCTGAAGCAGAGAGGACTTCCAATCAATTGTTAGAAGCACAATTTAAAAGAAATTAAGCTATACTCCCAACTCCCACCAAATCACAAGGCTTCATAAGATAACACAGGCATAAAAATCAATAAAGAAGTAACTAAAATGTAACACTTTCTTATGCTTCTTCATTAAAAATTGTTTTTAAATAAAAATATTTTTAAATAACTAAATATCAAAATTAAAGATGCCCAAAACAATTCAAGAGCCCACATGAAAAGCTCATTTCCCTAAAAGCCAGGAATCTACAAGCTGCTTTTCTACAGGAATATGGTTTATACTTGAGCATTTTCAAAATTATGTATCAGATTTTATAAAAATCTTCCTTGTATAGATGTTTAATTTTCCTAAACAATGTGTGTGCATTTCTTTCCTTCCTCCCTTCCCTGTCCTTTTCTTTTTTGAGATAAGGGCTCCGGTACACAGGCTAACCTCAAACTCACTACTTAACCTAGAATGAGCCTGACCTTCTGACCTTCCTGCCTCTATGTCCATAGCATTAAGATTCTAAGTGTGCGCCACCATCCTGTTTATGAAGGGTTGAGAAATGAGCTCAGGGCTTAGTGTACACTAGGCAAACACTCTATGAAAAGAGTTAAATTCCCAGCTCTTAAATGCAATATCATATTGTGAAAAAAAACATGCATGTTAGCTACTAAGTGGCCATTTTAGCAAATCAATAAGCAGACATTAACCAAAGCCTAATTCATTGTCTTTTTAAAAATTAATGTGTGTGTGTGTGTGTGTGTGTGTGTGTGTGTATGTGTGTGTATAAGAGAGACAGAGACAGACAGACACTGAGAGAGGTGGCTCAGAGGTTAAAAGCGCGTGCACTTCCTAGCACCTATGCAGCTCACAACCTCCTTTCCTCCCAATTCCAGAGTATGCAAGGCCCTCCTCTGGGTTCCTAGGGCAACCTGGTACACTTACACATATGCAAGTAAAATACTCAGACACATAAAAAGCAAATGAATATGTTTTTAAAGGTATGAACACACAGCTACAATTATGGATGTTTCCTTAAATATTTACAAGTTTACTTTCCTAATTTTAACCGCGTAAGATTTCTTTCCAACTTAAGAGATTTAATTTGCAGATTCTGATCTTTACTCTCCGCAGCTGCTTTAGGAGGCTATTGTTCTGTAAACTTCTCAAGCTAAGAGTCACCCAGTAGCTCGTAAATAAAAGTATCATGGTGAAAATAAGTACTCAAAACCAACATGGACATTAAGTGCTAAAATAGCTAACATTTTCATTGACAAATGACTACTTTTTACCTGTAAGTATCCATAAATTAGGTAAAATACAAAAACTCCAGCAACACAAATGAGAAACTGTGTGAGCTTGTTAAACTTGCTGAGGTTCACGCCCAGCACCACGACGTCCTCAACTGACTTGATGTGCGGCGACATGGCCTGTGTTTTGGAGGGCACAGAGATGGAGACATACTTCCTGGAGTTGTTGAACTTGAGGTCCATTGTTTCTGCTATGCCACATTCAAAGCCTGAAACCTGGTCTCTGCTCTGTTCCGATGTTTCGTCCGGTCTCTCCTCTGCTGGCTGGGCCTAGAGAAGGGAATAGCAGCTATGGTAAACAGCTTTGTCCAGGAAGCATCTGATTCAAATAATAATCCAAAGCACACTTCAAAATTTACGGATTTAAAATTTACTTTCTGGATATCACTGTACCACCCACACCCCAGCTCCCAAACAAATGAATACAAGACCCCATCCCATACACTCATGGGGCACTGGATAGTATCACATTCATCTCCATAGCAACCAAAACTAGGACTATATGTGGTAGTATGCCTATATCATCTAGTATATATCTAATTCTAATAAAATGTAACATAGTTTTAAATTATAGCCAACCTGGTAAGAGAATAAAGAGCGATGTTTAAGGGCTAACATACAGTCTATTTGCTACTGAAGTTTTAAAATAAAGTGTGAGATTCAGGTGTGAGATTCAGCAACAACATTCCTTAGGCTGAAAGAAAAAAAAGTGCGTAGTCCAGACTGGTGAGGAAGTGACAGTCCTCCTGTCTTAGTGTCTTGAACACTACGGTTAAAACCATGAGCCATCATCATGACTAAGAAGTCTTACCCTATGAAGGAATTTATTCTACTATAACATTTTTGGAATGTAAAAGACAGAAAATGTGTCACTTTTTATGTCAGAAAAAAAATTGTGAAGGCACCACCAATGACTGTCAGTTTCTCTCTGCATTTATGACGACTTCTATGTAAACACTAAGAGAAGTGCGGAAACATAGAGCACACACTGGAAGGAAGGACTATCTTCCCACAGTCTCACTGCTGGCATTCAGGGAACACAAATGTGAGGGGAGGAGAGGCTTCACTTAAAAAATATAAAAGAAACTGTCATGTGATAGTTTGAAGTGACAAGAACGAGAGTCACCTCTTTTTGTTTTTTTAATTTAATTTTTATTTATTTATTTATTTGTTTTGGTTTTTCAAGACAGGGTTTCGCTCTATAGCCCTGGCTATCCTGGAACTCACTCAGTAGACCAGGCTGGCCTCGAACTAAGAAATCCGCCTGCCTCTGCCTCCCGAGTGCTGGGATCAAAGGCGTGTGCCACCACGCGCGGCTGAGAGTCACCTCTTGGTGGTTGCTTCTAGTTAGTTGAGCTGCTGACATTAAGGAGAACTCGTTAGTCATACCAATGGGGGCAAGGTACTGTGTACAATCAAACTAGTAATATATAAACACCAAAACATTTATCTGTGGGACACATGCCCTATGTCTGAACTTTATAAATACTTTTATTTGCTATGTTTTTTTATTCTTTATTCTGCCTTCCCTTGCTGTGTCTCAGTCATTTGTATTTCTGTAATTTTTTTATATGTCATATTGTAGGACATCCCTGATGTAGAACTTTCATGATAAGGTATGTTTTAAATTGCCCACCTCCCATTGTACTGTGTTTCAATACTGAGGGAAAAAAAATGTTCTGGCTTGCTTTCTATGTCCACCTCGACAGAGCACAGGGCCCCATTTAAATAAACACAGGTTCTGAGCTGCTCCTCCCTGAGTTCTTTCAATAAAAGGCCTACACTACTCATCTGCTCCTGAGTACAGCACATTTCCAAATGCCTCCCTGGTCATGCTGTCCCTTCTGCTTGATGCCTTCTTTCTTTGGGTCAGATTTAAGTTCAGTGTTGACACCCCTTCTCTGCTGAGACATCAAGCATTAATGCCTCTGGTTAGAAGACACAGGCAAGAGCAAACCTTACTAGTTGCTGCACCTTGGTATCTGACATACATATATATTTTTTTATCCATACCAGAGAACAAATAAACTGGCACACCTATGACAGTCACTCTCAAACTCCAGCTCACAGCACCCATCTCTTGGACACGGTTTTGAAAGGACCGTGATGTTGGCATACTTGTTTAGCAAGACTGAGAATCCACAGTAGATAAGAACAGGGAAGAGAATGAGATAATGATGCTCCAGGCAGGCAAACATGCACACACAGAGTGAGCCTCATAAAATCCCTTCTCCACTTTTACTGACATCAGAATATTTATCCAGAAGGCAACTCTTTCCTAACATTGCTCTCTTCTGAAATGTTTCGAGTTAAATAAAACGCCAAGTATATAGCATCAACTTAACTACAGCTAACAGTAGAAGAATGCACCCCGTGATTTGGAACTTAGAGATCGGAGCTATGGAACCACCTGAGGAGTCTTGGGCATAGTATTCTCTCTGAGACTCAGGTTCTGTATCTCTACTGGGCAAAGAAAAATGTACGGATTAAAGAATCTATGCAAAATCTATGAGACAAGTGTAAAAGTGGGCAGCACACAGTATGACAGCCCAAGTGTGGTAGCTTTTATTATCCAGCTTTCCAGAAACATTGCTGAAGAGATCTGGTGTGCGTAAGCTGACTCATCCTCCTCACATGGAGTAGGAAACTGGGATCTGGGTTTCCCACCTAACCATCACTACTGTTAGCTGTAGTTAAGTTGATGTCCCTTCCGTCAGCCACTATTACAAAAAAAAAGATTCTCTTGTGCTCTGTTAAACATGTGACCAACATTACTCCACTCTCCTCTCCTCCACTTTATCACTCCTCCACACTTCCTGGAAGCCTTATTAGATGCAGCTCTAGGCTGCATGTGTAGGTAAATACCTTCAGCACTACCCTTTTAAAAACATGTCCAACACAACACTCATCTCTCCCAAATTCTCTACCGAGAGCACTTGTGATGAACAAGGAAATGGATTCACTGTCACTGCCAACATGACCTCTCAGTACCACCAAACCTGCCCTGTAAAAGTCTGGCATTCAGTGTGCAGCTTTACACTACACTACACTACTGATCAGAGTATCGCTGGTCAGAAAGCATTATTGAGGAAGGCCTCTGCTACTCTCAAACTCTGATCTCTGATGCTTGCAATCTCACTTCTGTTTCTATTATTAATAATTGATATTGTTATCTGAAGAATCAGAGCCAGGACTGGAGAGATGGCGCGGTGGTTAAGAATGTTTATTGGTCTTGCAGGGGACCCAAGTTTGGTTCCCAGCACCTGTGTTAGAAGGTTTGCAATTGACTATAACTCTACCTTCAGATTCCCATCAGAACCCTTTCATGCATATATCCACAAGTACATTCATGTACACACACACACACACACACACACACACACACACACACACACAAATAATACAAATCTTATACAAACAGACAGGGACAAAGTCCTTATGGTACAGGGGGAAAAGCCTCAACTACAAAGAGAATTTAACACCAGGCTGGGCAACAGAGATCTTGTCTCCAAACAAACCAAAGCTCAAGAACAGGATTAAAAGTTTTCAAATCAAACAGTCAGCATCTGGCTTTGCTTTAGAAATTCACAATACCCTCTGAAACTAGAACAGAAAGAAGTCGTGAAAGTGGATTTCTGCCTTAGGTCTCTTCTTAAAGCTCAACAGACACTTAGCACGTTGCAGGGAGACATAACTGCTAAAATGGAGGTCAAAGAAATGCTTAGAGTAAACACATACTGTGTGTGCACAAACAGTCAGAAACAGGTGATGTTGCCTTACAATGACACACTGAAACAAAAGCTCATTTCTTTATACAAGTCTGTGTGTCTATGCCACAGATGGTGGGTGAGGGTCAGAAGACAACTCCTGGGAACTGGGACTCTGTAATCTCACTGTTGGTTCTGGGGACCAGGCCTGGCCTCAGGTTCTCTTACCTGTTTCGCCAGCTCACTGGCCTCACCTCAGCTCTTAACCTAGTCTCATTTTAATGTGAAGGAGGAAAGCTTTTTATTAGAGATGGAATGGGAAGAAAACTTATCATGTGCTCAGCCTGGAAAAGTCCCAGCTTCGCCAGTAATCTGTAACGCTCTAGTAACAATCATGTCTTCACAACTGGGTTCGAGGTGTGGGAAAAACAAGATTGTGATTTCTCCCTTACCTTATCACACAAAAGGGTGAGACACTGGTGACTTCTGAAACTCTATTCCCCTCAAGGGCTAACATTAGGATTTAAAGTAGACTTTAAGCACAAGTAATGCTATCTAAAATATATTTCAAACGTTGTCAGTGTCTTTCCCCTCCAAGTCTCAAACTATCTGAACTCACTTGTAAGAGAAACGTTTAACTAAAATTCGGGATTCTGATAATCTACTGTAGAAGCAACACAGATGTAATTCATTAAAATACAAACAAAAATAAAAACAAAAAAACCCCCAAAACAAACAACTCGTGATAGTAAACAAAATCTTTCAGTGTTTTTCCCGAAGAAGAGAAAAGGAAGGAGGAAAGAAGGAAGACACAGAAAGGTAGACAGACAAGGTAGAAAGAAAGGAAGGGGTAGAGATTTCAGCTGCAAAGCCCGAATGAACATACAAGGATTCCAGCGACATAAACTTAGGAGCCCTGCAAGAACAGTCAACTCGCTGCAAGGCAAACAGGCACCGGGTAACGGCGAGACCGGACACAGACCCGGAAAGGACTCTGAACTGCAAGAACAGCCAAGGGAATCCGAGAGAGCAAGTCTCTGAGCACAGAGAGCAGGCTAGGGGAGGAGTCCGGCCGGGGTCTCAGGCCAGGACAGGAAAGATGCTCTTCCCGGAAGCGCGCGCCCCCGACCGCCCCGACGGCGTCCACCTTCCCTGTCGACACAGTGTGGGCGCCCACCCGACTCCGGCCTGATGACGTCTGGCCGCGCGGCAAGAGCCCCCACCTCCCAGCTCCGCCGCTGTCACCTCCTCCGCCTCGGTCCCCGCCTCCGGGTCTGCTCCCGCGACGGCCGCCTCCGCCGCCGCCTCCCCGGAAGGTCTTCACACGCCGGGCCCTGCGCGCCACTTCCGCCTAGGCGTCTTTGTGCGCGTGCGCCGGCGCGCGGCCCCGCCCCCTCGCCTCCCACTCCCTCCCCTCGGCTGTCTCTACCTCCCGCGCCTGCTCCTGCGCGCTCTGAGGCTGGGTCCTGTCCATCCCGTGGCTTCTACGACCCAGTTGACTTCACATCCGCGATCGTGAGCCGGGGCGTGTGAAGGAGGCCTAGTTTTAGGATGTTCGAACCGGATCTAAGCAGCCTGAGGTTCCCTTTCCCCAGCCTCCGTCTTTTGATTCAAAGGGATGAAGTTGCTTTCCTGTCCCAGTTCTCCGGACTCACTCCTGCCCTTCTGGCCAAGGTGGACTGAAGAAAACAGGGAGCCTGCCTGCGTCACATGCCCTTACAGTGAGGATGGTTTGTAATTGGCCAGAAATGAACCAGGATTGTGTTGACACGCCACTCACTGCTTGGAACGTAAATCCCTGGCTTGGAGTCTGACAAATGTTATAAAATCTATGATATTTGATCGCCAAATATCATAAACTATCCCACACTGAGAGCCATACTTATAGTTATTGGGATACAATGAAGAAAATGCCAAGATAAGCTTGGCGATAAGGGTTATGATTACCATAACCGGAATAGTGTTCGAGAGTCTGCTTTGAAAAGGAGTGACTAGTGTCAACAGAAACGGTACAATCCGGTCAGTTGCGTGGAAGTTTTAAAATTTCACAAAAATTATACAGAAAGGGAAGCATTTGTACCTTGGGAGTGAAGCTCTGAAGTGGTGAGGAGGGAAAGGTCCAGCTAGACATTTTAAAAATACAAACCTTGCTAAGCCAGTTTTGTATGAAAGTTGAAACTAAAAAAAAGGGGGGGGGGAATTCTAAAGAGAATAACAAAGCCCATTTAGAGATGTCATTCTGTGGCTCAACAATAGCAAATGGTAGCAGTAAAACAGCTGATAGCCAGGAAGGAACATTATTTGTCAAACACCTGTTGAATGTGCATATGTGTTGGTCCTATGCATAATTTATAAGTAGCTTATATGGACTTCCAGCCCTTAAGGAGTTATAGGACATAGGTGAGAAGGTAAATGGTAATATAAATCCGGAATACAAGAGGGGTCAAGGTCCACCCACTCTTGCCTGGGCAATCACAGTAGCCTAGCTGGCTTCTATTATCTTTTACTTCCTTACAGCCTAATTCTGCTCAACAGCAGGATCTGATGCCATTTTTTTTTTTCTCACAATGCTTTAATGGCTTTTACCATCTCATTGGAACCTAAAACCCTCTCCTCCATGGTTTGCAACTTGTTTTTGATGGGTCATATCCAGACAACGTTTTAGAGTTCATCTAACCCCAGTCAGGTGTGCGACATGCCTCACTTTGCTTTGTTTTTCCTTTGGTGTGGCACATTGCCCTCAGATACGTCCACTGGGATTGAAAACAAAGCATTTACCAACTGTTACCTTGGAATTAGGGATGAGGTGAGTGAGAGAGTCGCAGGTAAGACCAGCCCTGTTTGCCCATAGGAGCAAGGGGACTGAAGTTATGGCCAGCCACAAAGCTAGAGCAGAAATGGGGTTACCATTGCCCATGGACTCATGAGAAATGCATGTTCTTTTTTTTTTTTTTTAATAAATCTTTTTTGGTTTTTCTTTTTATTTATTTATTTATTATATGTAATTACACTATAGCTATCTTCAGACACTGGAGAAGAGGGCGTCAGATTATGAATGGTTGTGAACCACCAAGCGGTTGCTGGGATTTGAACTCCGGACCTTTGGAAGAGCAGTCATTGGTTGGCCTGAGCCCACCTGTGTATGCATACCATCCACCACAGCATCTCCAAACTCCAATCTCCACCACAGCATCTCCAGTCTCCAACGATGGCGGCTGTAATTCCAAAATCTCTCCTATTCCTTAGGAGCACTGACAACTGACCCTCCTGCACCTCCAGAGGCCAGGGTATGGCTGTGGGTATTCTGGTCACCATCGCCGGGGGAGGAGTGGGGTCTCCAGCATTGAGACAAAAAGCATGTGATATTGGAGCATTCTAATTCAAAAGAACTAGTCCTGTTACTAACTAAAAAGAAAAAGGGAGGTACCATACATATAGAAGTAAGTTTACAATTATTTTCCACAGAAAAGCACAGACTCCCCTTCAAGGATACATTAAACAAGGCATTGCACAGAATCTGGGATAAACACCAGCATCAACGCTCAGGGGAACCGGTAGGGGAAGGCCCTTCACTATCCCCCATAACTCTCTCTCCTGAGCCATCACCATACTTATCGGTAGGTTTCTCTCTCTATGGTTGTGTCAAGCGTTCTGGCACCCAAAGGGGACTTTCTTGCTCCTGTAGAAAGATGCACACTGCTCCCCGTGTCCATACCCAAACCTGATTAGGGCCTTTCCATTGCCCAGTAAGGATGTCCTTCCATAGGACAGACACAGATTTAGCAACATGTGGAGAGCAATGAC
>NC_034605.1:42002812-42021545 GCF_900095145.1 Mus pahari
ATCCTGTAATTCTTCTTTTGTTTGACCTGCTTTAAAATTCATTTTACTCATGATAGCCACACTTTGTGGGCTAAAATTGCCCCCTGTAATAAGCCTCACTCCCATCTGTTTCATGACATCTCTACCCCACAAGGATATGGGTATACTCAATACAAAAGGTTGAAAACTTCCTTTATGACCTTCATCATCTTCCCACAGTAGAGTTCCTGCACTGCAATTTGGGTCTTGAGCAAACCCCAATCCCATTAGAGTCTGAGCTGTGGGCTGAATAGGCCATGCTGATGGCCAATCTGCTTCTTTAATAATGCTCCTATCAGCTCCAGGATCCAGCAATCCCCAAATGGTAACTCCCTGTATCTTTAATTTATAAAGGGGACGCTCTTCTAAATCCATAGAGAACCACACTCCTTCTAAATCCATAGAGAACCACACTCCTGGGTCCTCAGTGGATCCAAACCCCTTCTTTCCTCTGATTAGGCCTTTTGTAGGAAAGTGAACATGATAGCTAGGAAGTAACAAAATTTGTGCTAAGGTCCTGAATCCTGTTCTATATTTCCTACACTTCTGTAGGTTTTCTCCACTATGAATTCTTAGCTGTACAAGTTTTGGGATAGAGCCAAAAGTTTTATCACATTCTTTATAGTCTTTCTCTCCTATGTAGATTCCATGACTCTGACTTATGTTTGAAAATAAACTTAAAGATTTGCCATAGTCTTTATATTTGCAAGGTTCTTCATCAGTGTGCATACTTTCATGTCTACTAAGGTTTGTTGATTCAATATACGCATCCCTGTGGTTACCAAATCTGTATTCATTGCAGATTTCTGGAGTATTATTTGTTTGCAAAGTATCCATCTGGAGGATTTGAGAAGCTGCATTAATGCAGCTTTTACTTTCACTTTTGAAGTGGTGGATCCCATACCTTCCTATCTGAGGTTTTCCGTCCCTTTTGGAGGCTAGACTTTCCTAACTCCATCCATACACTGGGAGCCTAACTTCGTCCCTACACCGGGAGGCTAACTTCGTCCCTCTACCAGGAGCCTAACTTTGTCTCTCTACTGGGGAGCCTCTTCCTAGCGCTACATTCTTACTTACCACGGAACTCCCCTGTAGCTCCTTTTTCTCGGTTCCAGCTCTTGCACGAGTTCCGAAGTTTCTGCCTTTTCTTTTTCTGACTTCTTCCTCTTCTTTCTCCTTAGCCAACCTAACAGCTTCTAATTCAGCTTTTCTTTGCTTTTCTTTGGCTTCCAGTTTCTTCTGCCTGGCTTCTGCTTTTTCTTTATTTTCTGTTTCTTTCTTGGCCTTTTCTTCTTTTCTTTCAAGCAGCTTCCGTCTTTATCTCCGGCTTATCCAGTTTCTCTTTTGTTTTTCCCTCCATCCTCTGATCTTATCCCTCCCCCCTCTCCTGGATCCAATCAGCGTTCAGCACGCTCTGAACACAAGCTGTGCATGCAGGCAGGGCGCGTGGTGATAGGCCAGTGACTCATCAGGCAGGTAGCACAGGATTGTTCAAGTGCACAGGCTCAGGTTCTTGGTAAGGAGGGATCACAGGGCTTGGCAATGAGCCAGGGCGCCCTCTTGGCTCTTGCGGCTGTTCCCGCTCCCCACACTATATTGTGTGTTTATGTATATGTATGTATATGTGTATGTCTGTCTCTCCACACTGTGATTACTTTGATATGCTTTAGGTCTTAGCGACAACACAAGCCAGTGTTTGTGTTAGAAATGCTATGGATGGTGTGTACTCATTAGGCACTTAGGTTCTGTGATATTGCATGAAAATGTTACTTCACATGCCTTCTTATAACATCAGTCTTTTGGATTCCTCTAGGAAAAGAAAAGACTGTTAGGACCAACATAGCTTGGAGTAAACAGGAATGGTAGCATTGGATGTGTTCACCTCACCCCACTGTAACAAAGGAGATGGTGTTCTGATCCGTGCTTGTCATGCTCGGACTTATGTGCAGCAGTTAATGGGGTGAGTATCAGAGCAGGTCCACCATCACTGCCAAAATGGCCAATGATTTACATCTTCATGAACCCTCTAGTCAGGACATAACAAATGGTGTTATTCTGGATGAATTTGCAAAGGAATGAAAATGTAAAGACAATGATATTAAATATAGACAAACAGGATCTGTACATGTGTAGTAAGGTGTCTTGGTTTGTCTCTCATGGAAGAGAACAATTTAAGGACTGAATTACATTTCATCATTTCATCTCCTTGTGGTCAACGAAGAAGCTGTAAATTACACTAAAGGCCAAGAGGGGTCCTCAGCCACGCTCTATCCACCGATGAGACTTTAAATTCAGTTTATAGTTTATTACTTTCTTTGTTTACCTTGATATTTATAATTGTAAAATTGCATTATAAAATACATTCACATAATTCAAAACTAAGTTACCAGAACATAAGTGGTAAAAATTTAATCACACACTTAATTCTTTTAATTTTCCTAACTGTGTGGCAGCTGATGGAACTTGGAACTTCCTGTTCTTCCTGCAATAGCACATGCATGAGAAACACCCACGAATGTTTTTACTTTTTAAAAACTCGAGATGGCCATACAATATATGACCTTCTGCATCTTTCTTTTATCTAAAGTTACATTTTTGAGATTGTTTTTATGTTATAGGTGAAAAAACTGCTTAGATTGTACAGCATGTAATAAGTTTTTTTCTTTGGAAAAAACACCCCTTTTTATTGATTCTTTGTGAGTTTCACATCGTGCACCCCAGTCCCACTCATCTCCCTGGCCCTTTCTATCTGCCCTCTGCCTTTGTAACCTCCCCCCAAAGGAAAACAAACAAACAAACAAACAAGCAAACAAAATAAAGAAGACAAAGCAAAGCATAGAAAACATCTCATCTTGGAAGCTATAGTGTACCCACAGTATACCCCTTTGTCCACACATTTTTACTTGCAAATGTTCTTTGCAATGAGTCCTTGGTCTGATTTGAAACCTCTAGCTTCTGCTACACCATCACTATTGGACCCTCGCTGGAACTCTGCTCTGTGTCATGGAGATCCTGCAGCTTTGGATGAGCAGGTCTGGCCCTTTCACATGCTCCAACAGTTCAGAGATGATGTAGATTTGGGGGTGGGTGGACCAACTCAAAGGCCTAGATCTGAGTCTGCCTGGTAGCTCAGCCTGGTTGCTCTCTGGTATCCCCACCAGCAGGATGGGCTTTCCACCACTGCCCTGCCAGCTCACCCAGTGCTGTCACCAGTAGGGGGCAGAGTCAGCTCTCCAGAGGCTCACCTGCACTTGCATGCCACCAGAGCCTGCTCCATTGGGCTGCCCAGTTGAGGCACAAGGCCCGCTTTCCCAAGTGCTGCCGTCAGTGAGGAGCTAGGCCAGCTCTCCAGTGCTCATGCCCTCTGAGCCAGCTCACCTCCCCACCCCCACCTCCATCAACTAGGGCCAACTCTACTGTGCTGCCCAGGTGAGAAGGTACAGGGACAGCTAGCTCCCCAGAGTGCCGCAGCCAGTGAGCTGTGGGGCCAGGTCTGTATAGTCTTTGGACATCTACGTAGTCCCAGGAAGCTGCCCAGACCAGGGACTTATAATGATCTCTGTTGGAAATATGAGCCACAGACATCGACTCTAACCCCTTCCCCTGCGTGACCATGGACCCAGGCATGGCCCTCAGCAGCACAGGCTCGCACTTCACCAGGGTCTCAGTTGACAGGGCTGGCTACACATAATAGGCTATTCTCCAGCCTTGAGTCTTCTGTTCCCTCTCTCTTCATAACGCTCAAACTGTCCTGTTTCTCTTTCTCTCTTATCTGTTCACCACATACTTGCATATTGCAGTGGTTCCCACTGTGGGTGGGCCTCACAGCTGTCAGGTCTCTGGGTAACCTGCTCTGCCTTTGCCTTTAGGTATTTGCAGACTGCCCATGTATGTGGCAGTGTAAGGGTCCATGATTTGCTGAAGAATGATACCCCAGACTCAAATAGTATGCAAATGCAAATAGCATTTTATTCTGTAGAAGTCCAGCATGCTGGGGTCTACCATCTACCAAGAGGGAGGAGCCCCAGTAAGTTCATGGGCCCAGTTTAAAACACATTAGGGAAATTATAGGGAGAGGCAGGTGATTGTTTTCTTAATCCATTGGGTTTATCTCGAGGGACAGACATTCTAGAACCATTACTGAAGAGTGGGAGGCTGGAAACTATTGCTGGGGAAGTCTGGAAACTGTTGCTGAGGAAGTCTAGAAACTACGGCTGAACCCTTGTCCTTGCCTCAAGCCAGGTGACAGGGCAGCTTCTGATGGCGGAGAAGTTTCTGACTGGCTGCCTAGGCCTGGTTGTTTTTCCGTAACTGACTTGCCTGTACTTGTCCAGTTCTTGAAAACAGAGATTTAGGACTGGTCTCCTGAACTGCCAATTCAAAGCTTGCCATGGAATCAGCCTGTCTCATTGGCAGGTGGGTCTCTGGGCATCTTTCCCTGCCTACTCAGAATGGCATAGTGGTAGATGGGTCTCTAGATGTCATTGTCTTCACTTGTTGTGTGTTGTGTGGTGGCAGACAAATAAGTTCAATACACACACACACACACACACACACACACACACACACACTTGAATACTATTTAGAGCTGTTCTTTCTTTCTTTCTTTCTTTCTTTCTTTCTTTCTTTCTTTCTTTCTTTATTTATTTTTTTGGTTTTTTTGAGATAGGGTTTCTGGCTGTCCTGGAACTCACTTTGTAGACCAGGCTGGCCTCGAACTCAGAAATCCACCTGCCTCTGCCTCCCCAGTGCTGGGATTAAAGGCATGTGCCACCACACCTGGCTTAGAGCTATTCTTACATTTATAGTTTCATATATATTTTGGTCTAAGTGGCTATTATGCATTTAATTGTGACATTCAGTTTTATCAACCGTTCCTTGGAAACAGCTGTTGGAGGAAGAACCAAAGGACACATGTGTCCAGCCAATGTACTATATTGTCCTCTAATAATTAAGAAAATATGTTTATGTGGTTATAAAGGTAGAGCTACAACTAAACTGAGATATGAAATTGTTCTTCTGGGTGGACAGTAGCTTTCCGAAGTGAAATGGGCTGTGTCATGAGGTCATAGCCAGGTGAGAGTGAAAATCCTTTAGGATGCTATTGTACATGGGACCCTGGACTGTGGATTGCAATTGGAGATCCCCTCAGGGTTCCTGGCCTTAAGATGTTCTTGTCCAGACCACTGCTCTTTATATAGCCATGACGAGCTGTTAAAGGCATCTGATAGCTATGAGTCTCTCTGGTACTCCATTCCCAATAGACAAAATACTTTCATGGGCCCACAGCAGCTCCTGACTGTGGCCAGTGTGCATGGTTACAGATATTTTATGTGGCATTTCCACACAGGTGTTTTATTACAGCAACAGAAAAGCGAGTGCATTGTCCTACATGATCATTATATTTATCATTGGTAATAGGAAGGACGTCATCAATAACATTTATTCTCTCAAGTTTCCATTCATTTTCTTCAGTTTCAGTCTTCAATTTCTCTCCAAGTTTGGCAATCCTGCAAATTTGGAATTCTAATCTCTTCTACTTTATCATGGCTTCTTTCTTTTTTTTTTGATACAAGTGTACAAATACTCGATTCAAACAGCTTACACTTAAGTATCTTTTATTATATGTAGTGCATAAAATCTGTGTAGTGTGCCAAAAGCTGACCAGCCCTGTTCTTGTCAGTTTCCTGTGCTTTTACACTATACGAGAGCATGCTGCGGATGCGACAATTGTTGAGGCAGTGTGATGCATTGTTGTTGGTTCAAACCTACAGTTTACATTGGGGGAATGCACTTGATGCTCTGCGTTATGGGTCTGGAGAAATGTACAGTGATGTGAACCCACCAGGAAAGTATGTGCTGAACAACCCCCTTGCCCTACGTACCCTCTGTCTTCTCCTTCTCTCACTTTCTTTGCCTGTGAGCTCAAGGCAGTAACTGAACTTTTAACTATTTATAGACAGTTTTACTTTTTTTTTTTTTTAGATGATCATGTCCTGAGAATCATGCAATCTATAGCTTAGTTTGATTATTTGTATTTTTTTCGTCTTCTTAGAAATGCTCATTTAAACTTTCCAGTACTTTATGACTTGTACTTTGGACTAAGCATAAAAGCTCACACATGCTTATCTCTCTACCATTGAGCATATCTCAGCCCTCGCCCTTAATTTTGCTTCAAGACAAGGCTTTACTAAGTTGCCTAGACTGGCCTTGACCTACTCTACATGAGGCTGAACTTAAACTTGTGATTAATACTCCTCCCCCGGGCAGCTGGGGTTGCGATTCTATGCTGCCTGCCCCGTGCCTTATTTGTTTTTACAATTGTATAATATTCTAGCGCATACTTGTATCCTAGTTTGTCTATTCACCCATGAAGAATGCTTCTACTATTTGTTAAGGAATAATTTCCTCCTACTTAATTTTGGAAGGTTGATTCAATGCAAGGATAGAAATTAAATGTTAGTTGGTTTACTCCCAGAAAGATTTTAAGATGTGTTTCATAGTGGGGGACTTGTTCGAAGCTTCTTCAGCTCCAAGTCTGGTACCTATATTAAAGGAACCTGGGGCATTTAGATCTTAAAACAAATACAGTTTTTATAATCACAGAAATAAACATTTTTCTAGAATTTTCTGCATAACCAAATTCTCTTAAGCCACAAGTAGAAGTGCATCTTTTCTTTTGGGTTTTAATTTTCTTTCTATTCTACCTCACTTAAACATTAGCTGTTTGAAATACACATTTTGTTAAGGTGTCTGTTTTGTAGTGGTTTCCTCCTAGGACAAAACCTTTCGTCTTGGGTGGAAGCTTCTTAAAGACATGGCCATGGAAAGGAAAGTGAAACACCACAGTGTTTTATGACATGTAGTTTACAAGGAGGTGAAATGACAGCATGTTCTAGGGGGAGGTATTTCCTCTATCCTTCAGGGGAGTTTTAAGACTGGAAGTGAACAACTCAAAATAGCTTTTGGAAGTCCTTGAAACTAACCAGATTCACTAAGATTCTTCTCCTCAAAAGTATATACGCAGAAAAGATGGGTGCAAGCCACTCTGATTTGAGCCAAGTAGGCGGAAAAGGTAGAGACCAGGTGAACTGTCTAGAAGAAGGGAAGACCAGCTATGCTTCCTGGAAGAGGCCAGGCCATCTGAGTCAACTAGAAAGACCAATCTCCAGCCTGCTGAGCTGGATACTTTTCAGCTTGTTGAGCTGCGTATAAGCCGTGCAGTGAGCTCCAGGTTCCCAGCTTTTGTGAGCTGTCACCCATGCTGGGGTGGACTTTGGTGATGCAGTTGCCTTTGAGTCATTTCTGCTCCCTGAGTAACTCCTCACCTACATTCCTGTAAGTAACCTGAATAAAACTCACTGGCTCTCCAAACCGGACACTAGTGACATCTATATTTTTGTCTATTGTGGGTTCCCTAGCTGGGGTGAGTAGATTTTGTGTGTGTGTGTGTGTGTGTGTGTGTGTGTGTGTGTGTGTGCATGTGTTGTGTTATGTTTCCCCAGGAAAATTTGCTTAGATCAGTGTTTCACAACCTTCCTAATGCTGCGACCTTTTAATACAGTTCCTCATGTTGTGATGACCCCCAAACCATGAAATTATTTTTGTTGCTCCTTCATAACTGTAATTCTGCTCTGTTATGATGTTATGAATTGTAATTAAACATCTGATATGTGGGATATCTGGTGTGTGACCCCTTTGAAGAGGACATTGACTTCCCAATGGGTCGCAACCCACAGGTTGAGGACCAGTGGTCTAAAGTACATTTGTCCAGCCATTCTCTGGATCTGAGGTTTTTTCTCTTGTATTGCAGGCAGGCTAGTTATAGCTTACTTATCTTTAAACATTTTGAATGACAGGATGATCGCTCTGGGAAGTGAACTGGCTTCTTTTTCAGATCGCTCTAGTCATTACAAAGCTCCATCTTTTATTCAACTAAACTCTGTTTTCCCATAATTTTTATTCATCTGCTCTAATTCAGTCACATGAATTATAAAGTATAAACTTAATCTTTTCCCTCACAGTAGCCCCTTAAATATTTTAAAGAGGACTGTAATGTCAGTCTGCACATTAAGCTTATTAACTACCTTATCATCTTCGACATTTTCCTCTGAGTGGCTTTGCTTTGTAGCTCTTTAAAAACATTTTGTGAATGCATACCTTACAGCCTTTTCCACTCATTCTCTTGTTCATTCACAAGCTCTCTCTCTCTCTCTCTCTCTNTGTGTGTGTGTGTGTGTGTGTGTGTGTGTGTGTGTGTGTGTGCATGTTTAGGGAGGGGAAGACCAGGAGTCATGTGTGGAAGTCACGAGTTCCAATTTGTTCAATCTGAGAGTTCTGAATGACTTCTAAATTGGCACATCATAGGTGGCAGGTTGACATTCATGTATGGAATGAGAAGAGATAAGAATGCAAGTAAGCATGGACTGGGATGCTGCTCACCTTATAGAATGCTTGCCTTGCATGTGTAAAGCTCAGGGTTCCATCTTGTATGCATTGGTTGTTTGCCTTTATCCCAGAACTCATAGATCTTCAGCTATACAAAGAGTTTGCAGCCTGCCTAGCATATATAAAGTTCTCTTTTAGTTTGTTGTTGTTGTGTTAGTATGTAGGGTCAGCAAAAGATGGGTTTTGAATCTAGTTAATTGATGACTTGACCATGGGAGTGGATAATAACAACAGAGGGAAGCCCACAGCAGGGTTTAAACAGCTTCAGAAACTGACAGCTGGGGAGGGGAGGGCAAAGAACAGGAAGGAAAACCAGGTGGGGTGGAGGTTAGGAGGAAGCAGCTAGCCAGGGAGCCGTTGTCTAGGAAGCAGCAGGTGGGTGAGTAATTGTGTCCCGTCTGCCAAAGGTTAAACAAAATGAAGACATAAAAGTGACCTTTGGATTTAGCACAGCTGTTTCTGGGGGTTAGCATGGAAGAGCCGGTTCCTCGGTTCCTCGGGAGTCCGGGTATTGGGGGGAGACAGTGGAACCAGCTAGTGAGAACAACTCAGAACAGTCTGCCTGAAGGAGAGAGCAGGGCTGAATGGAGAGGGACGGTTGGGGAGAAGGCAGTTAAGATATGAGTGCCGAGAAGATGAGTGGGCTAATGGCAACACCCCACACAGAAAGAATGACTGATCATGTAGACAAATAAGGGACAGCTGAAAGAGTTAAAATCCGGGCCCCACCCCCAAATGCACAAGCATCATTTTATGCGTAATTTTAAGATGAATGCTTAGTATAGAAATATATATTCATGGGGAAGTGGTTCAAGTTGGTATTGAATGTATCTGTTCATTAACAGTGTGTTTGTGTGTGTGTGTGTGTGTGTGTGTGTGTGTGTGCTCGAGCATTGATGTATGGGAGTACAGGTGCATGCATGTCACAGCTCTCCTGTTGCAGTCATAGGGTAACCTCAGGTGCCAGTCCTTATCCCTCCTCTCTTGGGAGACAGGGTCTCTAGTTCACCATGGACTTACACCAGGCTCACTGGCAGCCTTGGCCTTCCATCTTCTTGTGCTCCAGGAAGGACTGCCCTGCAATACCACATCCACCCCCAGCTTCGCCTTTCTTTTTTTGTTTTTTTTTGTTTTGTTTGTTTCGTTTTCCCCACTTTTAATTGTATTTTCATTATTTAAAACATTTAAAATTTAAATGTCCTTCAATCATATTCATCCTTTCCCACAAGTCCTTCCAAACCCTTCTTCCTCCCTACCCACTGAACTTTAAATTCTTTCCCCAAAAGCAAAAAACCAACACAACAACAAAAAATCCCAAACCAAGAAAATAAAATACCATATCCCAAAAGAACAAAAAAATAAAAGCACCAAAGTGTAACCAAATAAAAGTATGCACACACACACACACACACACACACGAAAAACAAAAAGTAAAACACAAAACAAAAACAAAAAACAAAACCTATGGAGTTAATTCTATATTGATGAACTATTCCTGAACATGAGGCCCGTCCTGGAGTGGTTGATATACCCAGTGTCACTCTATTGGAGAAAACTAATTCCTCCCTCTCCCAGCAGGTATAAATGACAGTTCAGTTGCTAACCTTTACCCTAGTGGCTAGGCATTCATTCATTCATTCATTCATTCATTTTTTAAAAAAAAAACTATAACAAAATAATACACAATAAGATAAAACAAAAGCTACCACATCAGGTTGGACAATACGAACCAACAGAAGAAAAATTGCTCAAGAGAATCAAGAGAAGGCACAGGAATCAGAGGCTCACTTGTTCATTCACCCAGGAATCCCATAAAAACATTAAACCCGAAGCCATAATACAGACACAGAAGACCTGGTGCAGACCTGTGCAGGGCCTGGGCTTGTGCTTCAGTCTCTGTGCATTCATGTGAGTGTCGTCTAAGGTGATTGAGAGAGGCTTGTTCTTTTTGGTGTCCTCCATCCTGACTGGCTCTTACACTCATCCTGCCTCTTCTAATAGGGTTTCCTGAGCTCTGAGGGGAGGGAGTTGATGGAGACATTCCATTTAGGGCTGAGTGTTCCAAGGTCTCTCACTCTCTGCATATGTCTGGCTGTGGCTGGGTATAGACGAAGGGACTAGAGGGACAGATGGATCTCATTTGGAAAGGGAAATGAAAAGGATAGTTATGGATGGATGGATGGAAGGATGGATGGATGGATGGATGGATGGATGGATGGATGGGTGAAGAAGCAGCTGGAATAGGATGGTCAAGTGAGAAGTGGGTGGAGAAAGGATTGTGGGAGGATATGATGAGAGACAGCTAAAACTGGAGGGCATTTGATGGGTAGTTGTAAGCTTACTGCAGGAGGAACTTCCTAAAATATATACATATATGAAGGCAGTCAAAACAAAATCACCAAATAATGGAGGTGACAGAGTTCCAACTGGACATCTCTTCTCACCAAACAGAGCTTTCAGTGCCAGGGTTTGGTTGCATCTAGTTGAGTTGTTGGGCAAAGGGGTTCCATGGAAATTCCTAAACAACCCAGCTGTTGCCAAGACTATAGGTTGCTCTCCACAAACTGACAGCGAGGCTTCTATTGCTGAAGATGACACCTACACAACTCATTGACGATGGAGATGTTGAACTGGTGCCGACATAGAGCCTTCACCCATACCCAGGGTCTCTGGTGTAGGAAGGTACTCTGCACACCATCAAAAGAGAAATGCAAGCACCAAGCCATCCACAAACCCTTTACCTACAATGGTGTTGTCTTACTTAGGGTTTTATTGCTGTGAGGAGACACCGTGACCAAGGCAGCATTTATAAAGGAAAACATTTAACTGGAGCTGGCTTACAGTTTCAGAGTTTTAGTCCACTGTCATCATGGCAAGAAGCATGGCGGCATGCAGGCAGACGTGGTGCTGGAGAAGGAGTTAAAAGTTCTACATCTTGATCCACAGTCAGGAGAAAGAGATACTGTGCCCCAGAGCTTGGGCACATATGACCTCAAAGCCCACCTGTACAGTGACACACTTTCTCCAACAAGGTCACACCTTTTAATGACACTCCCTATGGCTAAGCCTTCAAACACATGAGTCTTTTGGGGCCATTCCTATTCAAGCCACTGCAGGTGCCCTGCCTTCAAAAGACGCTAGGCACAATGGTGGCCTGTGGGAGTAATCAATAATTAATTTGATTTAAGGCCCACTCCATGGGATGGAACCCATACCCAACACTACTTGGGTGACCAAGAACCTGAGACGAGATAGATGATAACCCGCAAGAATGAAGGTAAATCCAAATACTACAATTCTCAACACAAAACAAAACATGACCCTTAATGACATTATGCTATCCTCACAGGCTAGTGCCTTGCTCGGCTATCATCCAAGAAGTTTCCTCCTGCAGCACATGGGAAAAAAAAAATACAGGGATCCAAACTCAGGTCCTCACCCTCCTGTAGCAAACATGTTACCCAAAGAGCAGGTCTCAGGCCCTGCATTAATTAACTATTGCTTGATGAGGAAACTCTGCAAAATGCCTAAGCACCCACACTCTTGGGATTCAAATTAGCTGTGTGGCTCGAAGAATTAGCTGTGCTGCAGCCCCCTAGTTAATAAGTAGCACAGCCTTTATAGGATCTTCATCTAAGGCAACTGCCTTTGTCTGCATGACTTGGTCACATCAGGGACTGGCGTGTGGCAGATGATTTGTACGCCAAGCACCTAGCTCCTAGTAGATGCTGGGTTTGGTTTTCTTAAATAACTTAGGCTAAAGGTGCTGCCTTCAGAGAAGTACCATTGACTTAATCTTTATTCTGATTTCTTACATTCTCTTTGGAATGTAGTGAATAAGATTTTTTAACACGTGCCATATTGAGGTCTAACCTCACGAGAGAATATGAAAGACCTGAACCTTAGTAGATAAACATTTGAAATTGACTGCTTTTTGCTTGCTGGAAACTCTTGCTCTGAAATAAAAAACTATTAAAATATGGTGGCCAAACAAGCAAGGATGTGTAGGGGGTGCAGCCTAGCTGCTAGATGGAGTGATGCAGAGTGAGGTGGAGGGCTGATGGGGCTGGTACACATCTGAGTGTTCGTTCCTGACAAAGACTAGCTCTGCGGGAGCTTGCGGAAACCATGTCTGCAGGAGTGAGTGCTCTGTGAGCTTACAACACGGAGCTAGAAAAAGTCAAATTTCATCCTCACGTGCATCCCTGTAACAGATGAAAGCAGGAGATGGGATTATGACAGGTAGAGGGCGGGATCCATTCGTTGACAGCGCCCAGACATCAGGGGCGCCCCTTCGCTCTGTGTATGTGGTGCTCTGGCAAGGTCGGCATTATGGAGCGATTTTTCCTTTACTGCCATTTCCAGATCATCCCCTTTCTTTCACACACAAGGTTAATTCACTTCTTGATCATATTATTTCCTCGCCGCTCTTTGACAATATAAAAATTCTGAGTGGACAGCTCAATCCCTCTTCCATCTCAGATTTGATTGTTATGGTATTGCCTGGCGTCCCTCAGAGGCTTCCAGCAGCCTTTGCCGCTCTTTATGACACTTAAATGGCTCGGCTACAATTTCTCCATCTATTCACGAAACGC
The DNA here is from genome assembly GCF_900095145.1 of Mus pahari. Classification (NCBI taxonomy): domain Eukaryota; kingdom Metazoa; phylum Chordata; class Mammalia; order Rodentia; family Muridae; genus Mus; species Mus pahari. The sequence goes on from NC_034605.1 coordinate 42,015,874, forward strand.
TGTTAATAACTCATTTCCAAAGAGGCCCTTCTTTATGTCCTGGCATTAAGGAATTTTTATTAGGTGCCAGGGTAGGTGATCCACAGCCCCAGTAACCAAAGAGTTAATTAATCTGTTGAAATTTATTACCTTTTATACTGCACTCAGTATGACAGTCCCTAAGAGAAACAGACACTGTATTTACAGCCTGGGCTGAAATATTCAGTAATATAGTCTGCATACTGACCTCCTCCATCAGCACTGCCTTCTGCTGGAACATCCATTAATCACAGAAGATGAATTTGTGTAATCCATCTCCTTTCTTATTCTGAGATTCCAATAAATATTGAAATAATAATTTATTGATTACCTTGCAATATAAATGTGCGGTAAAAAGCACCCCAGACATTTGCATGGTAATGCCTTTTTTGGAAGTTCTGCACTTTCTGTGGGAACGCAGGGACGGAGCGGGAAGGGTTGGGATGGGTTTCTCAGGGTGTGAAACAGACTTCTCACTGTGTGGCAAGAGATGAGGAGGCAATCACAAGCCGCATCTTCCGGCAGGCACATCTTCCGGCAGGCACATTCACCGCTGCTAAAAGTTAGCAACTCTTTAGCTCCATAATATTTTAGAGCACTAACAATTTTTTTTTCGTGCTATAATTTTACTAGGAAAGCCACTCCTACCTGAACTTAGTGCCAGCAGAGAAGATGAGGATATTTGTGTGTCTTCTGTGAGCACCGGTGACCCCCACTGGGATCACTTTGTATATCCTTTAGGCTGCGATGTGTGTTTTCTGAGACCATGCTTTCGAGTGGTCCTAGAGCCGTCGGCCCTAAAGGAAATTTACTCACACATTTTTGTGAGTTCTTATTACTGGAGAGGGTGTTAGTTTTCAGCATCTTTCTAGGATCCTCCTAGTATCTGCATCAAGTCTGAGTTGATTCAAAATATTGGAGCATAGGGTGGCTGTATAAAGATTCACAGAGCTCTGAGACACGCCTGCCTGTCCTACACTCTTATTGGTAAAGACCCCAAAGTCTAGATGTGTTTGGAGCTGGGTATTTTCAGCATGCTTCTTCAGGGCCGGGTCAGAGAAAGCTGAATGGCAGGCATCTCTGAGTCTGCACTTCTTTATGTGCCACTGTCCCCAAGACCTGTACTCTGTGGCTTGACACCCGCTTAGCTCTTCAGTTCAATTCAATCACCCAGAGTTAATGTAACCCATTTCTGGTCTCCATCATAATTTATCTCAGTTTGGTGCGGCACTTTATGGCCAGGATAACTCACAGAACGGATGAATTCTAATGTGTGGGGTTGGTTTTCCCGTGCTTTCCTGATAAGGTTAACCAGACAGAGAGATGTAATAGCTTGGGAGACCTAGCTTTGATATAGGACAGCTGATCACTCCAGAATGATAATGAAAATGCAGAAGGAAAAAGCTTCTGAGAATCCAAATTGAGAAAAAACAAAACAAAACAAAACAAAACAAAAAAACCCCCAAAAAACCAAACCACACCTTTGTTAGAGGATAATGATATTATAATTCTGACAGTTAAATAGTACTACCACATTTTTTAATGACAAACTAATTTGACAATTTTGTAAAAAAAAACAATTAATTAAAAAGCCAACAGGACTAATGGAAAAATGTAATTTTAAGTACCCTGAAAGTGTTTATGATATGGATTTCAAAAGAAATACTTTCTTCAATGTTTTAGCAGTGAATGGCAGCAATGAGCGCGTGTGTTTCTTCAATGACACTTCATTTTGACAAATGTTCAAGTCAGTGTCTAAAAAGACACGACCCAATGAGGTGATTCTGAACATTACCCTGCTCTAACACGAGTTCTTTAGGCACATATCTTGTTGTTTGAAGATGGACAGAGCACAGTTTTTGCTTCTTTTGATTTTTCTGGATTTGTATGATTTTAGCTGTGGACAGGGGGGAATCGTGGGGCCACAGCAGAGCGCCATCCTGCTCAGTGATGAGGGTTTGCTGAGATGTCGTATGAGCGAGCACATGCTTGCTGTCATTGCGGTGAACATTAATGCCTGCTCCTTTCTCTGCCCACATAAAGTTCCGTTCCTTCTCAAGTTCTCCCAGGTGTTTGGTTAATTGGACTATTCATGTAAAGTATACTATGTTTCATTACTTTATCTTCCATGGTATTTTACATTTTGGAAGGTCTGATTTGAATTCCTTTTCCACAGTAACATAATTTCACAGTGGCACAACCTTGAGAATCCATTACATTTGGCCTTTAAAACATTGCTTTGCATTTTCTTTCCCACACAGCAGTGAAGAGCTGTGGCATTTACCGACGACTGTGTTGTCTCTTTCCCTCTGTATAGTAATGTGGGATTCTCTTCCTTTGATTTACGTCAGAGCAACACCATTTACTTCCGAAGAAGTCATTATCTGCAAAGTTTTATACTAGGTACTGGATATATGAAGTCGAGGATATGTGGTCATCTCTCAAAGCTGTTCAAAAATCAAAGCCTGCGACTTTAGACATAAATATAATAAACAATGGGTTGGCAAGATGGCTCAGCAGGAAAAGGAGCTTGCAAAGAAGCCTGAGGAGCAGAGTTCAATCCCTAGAACTCATATGGAGGAAAGAAGGACCCCACTCCTGAAAGTTGTTCTCTGATATTCATACACACTCACACATGCACATACTCACACATGCACATACACGCACGTGCACATGATGCACACACTTGCATGTGCACACAGCCCTCTCTCTCACAAGCAGTAAATAAATGTAAAATCACACACAAATGATTTTAAATGAATTTTAAGCTATACCACACTGAGCCCTTAATCTGGGAAACTGGAACCCGGGACATTTGAAAGCTAGCCACTTATTGAGAATCCATCACATGGGTAGGATTTCTATTAATACCTGAGATGGACAACATTATTCCCACAATATACCCAGGGATTCCCGTTTCTAGGAAACCCTTCAGATACCAAGAGCCACAGCCCGACTGAGCTATTATCTGTCAGGAATTCAAGTCTGTGGCTCTCGGTACCGGGAAGGAAGATAGCATTACTGTAGAAGCATAATGACTCAGGATGGTTGTGTAAAAACATCAGAGTTTTCATGCAAGCACACTCTGGCTTTCTTATTCAGAGTGCTTTTTCTGTTCTTGACCCCTGTCCTTTGCTTATTTTTTTTTAAACTGTGGAATTAATTTTGTATGTAAAAGAACTCATGAAAATTCACGATCCATGAAGAAAGCAATAACTTTAAAAAGCTTCCATAAGCCTACTACCTGGGCTAACATAAAGTATCTCCTTGGACTAATTCCTGCTAAAACAGTCTTGGGTTTAATAATTCCCCCTAACGCTCTCTTCTTCTTGGTGATAATGGGATTATGGCTTGATGACCTCTTCCTCTTGATTTTTTTTTTTTTTTAAATTACGCAAGTAACATATGAACTAGCTCTACCTGTTGGTACATTTTCCCCCTATAACTTACTTTGTTCACTGTTACGTTTTGGGTATTCATTTATGTAAGAAGACATAGTTTATTCTCACTGCTTTGTAATAGGTTCTATTAAAAGCAACATAGCTCATTATTTTTTCCATTTGTAGTACGATGATGTTGCATTCATTTAAGAATTTTCAATTTGGGGCAATGCTGCTGTTGTAAGGTATTTGATCACATTGCAAACTCCAAGATTGTGAAGTGGAAAAATCTACTTCTTGTTGTGATGTGTCTCAGCCCCAGCACACACCTTCAATTCAAGAGCTTTTCGTTTATTGTGAACAGGTTGTTGTGAGGCTCATCCCTAACACACACAGACACACACACACACACACACAGACACACAGACACAAACACACAGACACACACACACAGACACACACAAACACACACACACAGACACAGACACACACACACACAGACACACACACAGACACACACACAGACACACAGACACACACACACACACACACACAAAGAGCTTTCTGTAAACAGGATTAAATAAAGTCAATGATAGGTCAAGAAGCAGAGCAAGCAACCAGTTGACAGGGGGTGAACATAAGGAAGTAGTAAGGAGGGACATTGAGCCGAAGGGTATTTAAGATTTAAGACAGCCTGGAGAAGAAGAAAGGGGCTTTTCCTCTGGGACACTGGTGGAGTAGCAAGGTCAGCTGGGTGCTTTCTCTGCCTCTCTGAGCCAGCAGGCTTTCACCACAATGTCTGACTCCTGAGTCTTCATTGGTAAAACCAGACATTTGGGAATTTTGCATTTTTAACAGCAGGCTGCTATGCCATGCCCATGTATATACTCTCACACCCTCTGCAGGAGTTCTCACAGCTGTACTGTACACTTAGAGTGAAACCATGAGTCACTGAGTAAACCCATGTGTCATTAGATATTTTAGTTAGTTTTATCACTACTGATACAATAAATATTTACTTGACTCACAGTTCCAGACTCACGGAACATCATTGTAAACTATTTCCTATTCTGCTCTTTCTATTCTGTTTTTTTTTTTTTTAAATTAATCATTCCATTTGTTTGCATCTGTATCCCACTTCTGGGTTACCCTCTCCACCAACCCCCCCATCCCGTGATATCCCACTTCTGGGTTACCCTCTCCACCACCACCCCCATCCCGTGATATCCCACTTCCAGGTTACCCTCTCTACCACTGCCCCCATCCCGTGATATCCCACTTCCGGGTTATCCCCCCATCTCGTGATATCCCACTTCCGGGTTACCCCCCCCCATCCCGTGATATCCCACTTCCTGCTTACCCCTCCTCTGGGTATTTTGTTTCATGAGTCTACTTATAGTTTAGACTTTACATTCTGTTTCAGAGACTACTTAAGAATTTCAATATTTAGACTTGATGTTTTTGTAAGATGCTAAACCTGTGAACTCAAGACTCTTAGCAAGATGGTGCCTTCTATGGTGGTTAGGAAGGACCTTTTTTCAAATGAATCATGACATCACTTGTGACTTGAGAGAGTCAAGGCTAGACCTTCCCTTTAAGGATTCAGTACTTGGAACACAGATTTTGACCTCCACAACTCTAAAAAACTACTGTTCAGTCCCATGGCTGTGATGCTATCTATCTTATATCACTTCCTAGATGATATTGTTATATCTTATCACTAAATTGGATTGGATAACACTGTATGAATTTGGTATTCATAATCACATGATTTTTACTGTGTATCTCTAATGTTATCGATGCTGTATTAGACCGTAAAATAAATTATAGGGTGGCATCAAATTTTTCATAATTTTATTACACATTCAGTCCACGGGTTTCCCAAATTATGTGCACTAACAAAAGGATTTATGTGTCTGTGTGTCTGTCTGTGTGTAAGGGGAAAGGAGGGTGCCTGTGAAAGCCAGGAAGGGTGTCTGACACCTTGGAGTTACAAGCCATCGTTAGCCATCTGATTTGGGGTGCTGGAAGCTAGCCTGGCTCTTCAGGGTAATCATCAAGGATCGTAGCTACCAAGCAATCGCCTTAGCTCCAAGTTTTGTTCAGCGTTTAGTGCTTACTATCTAAAAACCTGTCCTTTATCTCATTACTCTTGCCAATGGCTTGATAACCAGCTTTTTCTTTTCTTTTCTTTTCTTTTCTTTTCTTTTCTTTTCTTTTCTTTTCTTTTCTTTTCTTTCTTTCTTTCTTTCTTTCTTTCTTTCTTTTTTTTTT
>NC_034605.1:42021565-42030591 GCF_900095145.1 Mus pahari
TTTTTTTTTTTTTTTTGAAGAACTCTCTTTTCGTGGTTCATCTGCTCTGTATGAACCATGCTTGTTCTTTGCATCATGGCTGGCCTCCCTTCTACAGTCCGACACTTCATTCCGTGCTCGTTTTCATGCTGTAGGGTTTCATACCAGAACTGCTTCATACATGTTATTGTTTTAATAACGATATTCCATATCATCCCCATTTGTAATATATGGGTTGGCTCTAAATCTTTCATGGGCTGGATAGATGGCTCAGAGATTTAACAGCATGGACAGCGCTTACAGAGGACTGGATTTCAAACCCTACCCACCCACATCAGGTGACTCACAACTGCTTGCAGGGGGTCCCCAGCTGCAGGGGGTGTGAAGTCTTCTTCTGGATGTATTCATGTCCACCCCCACCCCTCCCCACAAGCAACTGTATTCATGTCCACCCCCCACCCCTCCCCACAAGTGACTGTATTTATGTCCACCCCCACCCCTCCCCACAAGTGACTGTATTCATGTCCACCCCCACCCCTCCCCACAATCGACAGTATTCATGTATAGCCCCCTCCCAAGAGATTTAAAAAAAATGTATTTTTCTTTTGAATCAACCCTTTGGTTTCTTAGAGCATTTTAAGCTACACCAACGTGTATTGTTTCCTTAGTTAGCTTTACCGTATGTGCTGAGGTAATTTCATTTTTATCAAAGCATTTTCAATGTGGTTTAACCGTTTTAACAGTTATTGGTGGGCAAGTGCAGCCTGAGATGTCTCAGCCACGGAGTCATCTGCAGACTCTGGTGGTTTCATCTACACTCTCACTGAGGTTTAGTTGTATAGTTCCTGCTAAAACCTCTCGTGACCGCTACAGTTTACAACATTTTAACTTGATATGCTTAGAGAGTGTTGTGCTATTTGGCTTCATTCAGATGCGGATTTGCCACAGCTTTCTGGTGAATGGAGGAGATTCCTTCCAGTTTTTAAGTAACCTCTGTCTCTATGGTGTATTTAGCACCAAGAAGGAATGAAAGACTGATTAATCACCAACCGGGCTGTTTAGAGTAAATAGGTAGGTGATCTCAGAGTGGCCTGAAAAGAAAGCAAAGACGGGATAATAATTTGAGTTTCCTCCTGGGACGTAGAGAAGGACGGCAAAGGCTTTCTTACCAGTCTGTCCATATGCGAGGCACATAGAGTGAACAGGAAATCTAAAAATCTACCGCCAACTACCCAGGGGGCTGCAGAGGGATGGCTTAGTAGTTAGGAGCTCCCACTGCTCTTACAGAGGACCTGAATTCAGTTACTAGAACCCATGTTAGCTGGCAACCAACTGCACTTTCAGCTCCAAGGGATCTGATGTCCTCTCTTGGCTTTACAGGAATCTATACCCATGTTAAACACACACCACACATGTGTATACACACATACCACACCACATACAAGCACACCACACACACCATATACATACACCCCTCCACATATACCACAACACACACACACACCACACACACACACACACACACACACACACAGAGGAACTTTTACTTTTATAAATGTCTATATTCTACGTGATTGAGGTTCCTGGTAAACAGAGCCGAATGGCTCAGATAAAATGTTGGCAGAAATTATGGCGAGAAAATGACCAAACTTACTGAACTATCAAAGTATACATGTTTAAGAAAATGAAAAACTCCAGAAAGATAAACATAAAGAAAATGAGCTAATCAAATTTGTGAAAACCAAAAGTACAGAAGGAAGCCCTTTCATAGGACAAATACTTCGTGAAGTGTTTGCCAGTCACAGTGTCAGTTAGGGTCCATCCATGGAGGGTTTGCCAGTCACAGTGTCAGTCAGGGTCCATCCATGGAGGGTTTGCCAATCACAGTGTCAGTCAGGGTCCATCCAGGATAAGGAACAACCATCAGAATCACTCAGGTCTGAAGAGAGAGGATCCAAAGATGTCAGGCAAGTGCTGAAGGCCACCCTCAGGCTGAAGAAAAGATGCAAGGATGGCAAAGTTGAAAGATAGGGTCCTTCAAAGAATGCACAATAATTTAAACCCCTTGAGTACAATGTTTGAACATAATTTAATCTTTTTAAAAAAATTTCAAAGGACAGATCAATGTTCCATCTATGAAAAATAGATAACTCCCTGAATTGAGCTGAACTGATATTGATACATTAAGTTCATATTGAATTATTTCACTTCCATATTTTCAAATCATAACTGCTAATGACATCTTAAGAGAAGGTAATGATTATAAATTATAAATGACTGGACACTTAGCACACATACCCCATAAACTGTGTAAACATCACAGGGAAAAGAGCTCTATTACTACTGCGTAATAATGTTCTGGAATCGCAATTCAACGTTCTAGAGAAATCGGCAGAGTGTATTGCTACTTCATCTGGAATGCTGTCATTGAACTCCCTGTCTCCCTACCTCCACTCTCCTAATGCTGGGTAACAGACAGGTGCCACCAGGCCTGGCTTCGCGGGCTTTGATGCTGCTTGTTAGCACAGGAATTGATTTTTTTTTTCTTTTAAACTTTGGAGACTATGATTTTCATTAGAAAAAAAAAACACTAGTGAGATTTCTGTTGCTATAACAAGATATCTAAGCAAACCAACTCTAAAGAGGAGGGGAAACGCTCTGCCTTAAAGATCTGTGGCAAGGCAGCACAGCCTGCTTATGGAGCAAAGATGCTCACCTCAAAGATGCTTACCATTTACCACGCCCCACGCCACACCTTCATCTCTGCTTCCATCTTGGCTCCACTTGACTTCCTCCACCTTCAGTGGAATCACAGGCCCAAAGGAGCTTTAAATTAGAGCATCGTAGTTATTTCTACCCTTCATCTCAGGCTGCCTCTTCTTCCTCCTAATTTCTGGCCCCTTTGTTATGATTCTATTATTTCTTTTATTCCTTAACCCAGATAAAAAAAGAGACTACCTCTTTCTGAGCCATTTCAGACCCTCTGGTGTGTGATTTCCTTATTTTTAGTCTGCTCTGTTGAGACTTCATGTATCTGCCTATGTGTTCCTTTGGAGAGGTGTCCAGAATAAACTCCTGAGCATAAAGTTTTGTGGGAATACATGTGGTTATTGACAGAGTAAAAGATAAAAGGTTTGGAAGATGTGTAACTCTATGATTAAAAGCTAAAAACAAAACTCAATATTATTAAGTTTTGGCTATGGAAAAGAGTGTTCATGCATAGCTCGACATGTAGATTAGGAGACAAAGCACGTTGATACTTAAAACTGAAACTAATGATAAAATGACAACTGGTTAAGGATGTGTTTCAGCCTGCAGAATATGAGTTAGCATTGGACCCGCGTGTCCTTTTTTTATGCTTCATTGACCTTGTGCCATGAATACTCCCTGGGCTGTGATTGTCATAACCCGAGAGATTTCATGTATCTGTTTCCCAAGATGTCTCTCTTTACACCATGATCTATCTGTTTTCATTTTATTTGGAGTTAAATTGTAATTCCTATTTTCTACATGGCTATTAAATATTGACATTTTAAGGCATTCTTTAGGTATTTATTGCCTTTGAACAGCTTAGTGTTTTAGTTCACTGTATCCTGAATGAAATTATATTTCAGGATGACCAAACAGTCCAGTTACTCTACTGTCACAGTGTTGTGACTTTAAGAGAAACTTGAAATGAATTCAAAAGGTGGAAAGTTCACTCAGAAAGGGAAGGATGATTTAGAAATGAAGAAGGCTTAGCTTTGCCTCATGGCAACTCGCCTTACTGCTAATGTGTGACCTGCTGTCTGTTTGTAAAAGGAGAAGGACTATTGTCTGTATGTCAGTTCCATGAAAACAGTATGAAACTAAATAGGCAAAAATATGTTACAAATAAAACATTTTTTGCTGACCAGGGATCAGAAAGCAGGACTTGAAAGACAAATTGAGAATGAGCTGAAGGCTGGAGAGATGGCTCAGTGGTTAAGAACACTTATTGCTCTCACATGGGATACAAATTTGGTTCCCAGCATACACGTGGTGGAGATTCAATGGTCTATGAATAAATCAAATATGGTATATCAATATAATGATATAAGGGAATATTACCTATCAATGAAAAGAAATGAAGAACTGATAACATGCTCCATCACTTATGAGCTTTAGAGACTGCCCTGGCTAGTTTATTGCCAACTTGACAAAAGTTAGAGATACTTGGCAAGAGGAACTCTTAGAGGAGAAGATGCCTCTATAAGATTTGCCTGTAGGCAGTGTGTTGAATATTTTCATTAATGATTGATGTGAGAGGGTTACTCACTTGGGTGGTGCCATCATGGGCAGCCAGTGGTCCTGGATGCTAGAAGAAAGCAGATTGAGCAAGTCACGGGGAGCAAGCCAATAAGCAGCATTACATCACAGCTCTGCATCAGTTCCTGCCTTGAGTTCCAGCTCTTAATTCCCCATGTGTGACCTGAGAGTTATAAGCTGGAGGAAACTTTCTTAAGTTGCTTTTGGCCATTGGGCTGGTTGGTTTTATATCAACTTGACACAAGCTAGAGACATCTGAGAAGAGGGAACCTCAGTTGAGAACTTGTCTCCATAAGACTAGGCCATAGGCAAGCCTGCAGGGCATTTTTCAAATTAGTGATTGATGAAAGAAGGTTAGGCCCATTGTGGATGGTACCATTCTTGGGCTGTTGGTCCTTAGTGCTAATATAAGAAAGCATGCTAAGCAAGCAATGAGGAGCAAGCCAGTAAGCAGCACTCCTCCACGGCCTCTGAGTCAGCTCCTGCCTCCAGGTTCCTGCCTGCTCAAGCTATTACCCTTACTGTTTTTGATGATGAACTGTTATATGGACTTGTAAGTGAACTAAACCATTTCCTCCTCAACTTGCTTTTGGTCGTGGTGTTTGATCACAGTGATAGTAACCTAAGACAGCCACAATTTCACCAAACCAAAAAACCATAAATATTTAAAAAAAAAAAACCCAAATGGTCCAACTCACTGTCTCAGCCACAACATTTTTAGTATCAATGAAAGCCAACATGTTTCACAAATATTTCAGGTGTCAAGTTAATTTTTTTCAAGTCAATTTTTGGCACACAGAGGTGATAAGATCTAAGAAGTCATGGTCATGGTATGAAGACACATTCATTTTTTTGTGTGTGGTAAACACACACACACATATATACATATATATAATTTAAGAATTTATATGCATATTTATGTATCTATATGTGTATGTGTGTATGTGTAATATAATCAGAATATATGTGTGTGCCTGTGCAAACATTTTTCAGAAACAGTGCTAAACACCAACAATGATATTGTTGTAAGGGCACCATGACCCCGGCCTCTGACACTGCTTCATAAGGATTGAACCGGGGAGAGGGGATATTTCCAAATAAGATCGATTGAGTAAGATTTTACTCATCACCGTTACTGTTGGATAACAGCTAAGGGTGTGTGGGAAACACCAGGAGGCCAATCCCCAGTAGGTGTGAACCAAGAAAAGAGCTTTCTGAAGCAAAAACAGATACACAAGAGCAGATGTTGCCCACGTAAGAAAACTCAATAGCAAACACATAGCAGAGATGGATAAAAGAAAGCGGAGGAGGGGTCCACAGAGGAAAATCATTGAATGTGTGTGACAAATATGAACGCCTTTTAAGACATAGCAATTCAACTTGATCAGGCCAAAGCAGGCAAACAGACAAACTCCCTAGCCACTGCGAGATGAGCAGCCACTTTCAGCCAGCGCTTGTCCCCTGTGCACTGTGCTGCACAGGTCTAAAGCACTGGGGAATCGTGAGAGAGGGCATGGGCCTCTCAATTGTGAACTTACCCTCTCTCCTCAGTGGCTGACTGGTCACATTACATCCTCAGTCAGGAGACAGGGCATGAACAGGAAGTGAGGTCAGACACTACAACTTCCAGATCCCCCCCACACCCCCCTTCACATTCAAACTGCAGCAGTGTCTGCCTGTAATCTGAGGAGGGACAACACTTCACAAAGTCATTCCCTCTTTACCGTCAAGCCTCAAGTTCCTGGTCCCTATGCTCTGTTCTCCCATCTTCCAGCTGTCTTGTACAATGGCTAGTAGGCTTGTAATTCAGGGAAGGGCACACTCCGCCCAGCAGTGCTTCAGCTGCTCCTCTCCATGTGGACAGCCATGATGGTCAGTGGTCTGTTGCTGCAGCCCAGTGATCGGGGCATCATGGGAAGATGGAGTGCATCCCAGCTGTTTTCTATTCCTGTGCAAAAGTAAGACTTTTTTTTTTCCCCTGCTCTACCCACAATTCCCTAACAAGTCATTTGACCTCACCTCTGAGGAGAGGTTGACCCTGACATGATCTCAAAGGTCCACCCATCATTCGGACTCCATAGGCAACCGACGAAGAAATGTTATCCAAACTTACTTCCCAGGCACCGTGAATCACATTTAGCTGGGTTTAGTGGTTCTCAGGTTTATAGATGAGTTATGTAATAGCTGTCACATAAACAATATGCTTGAGTCAGCACTGTGTATTTCTACGTCACGCCACTTGTGTGTATCTGCGTGGGCAGAAAACACCTTGGACTGGGTTTGTACTGAAGGGCTAAACATCCTAAGATAAGAATGAGTTGCAAGGAAAAAAATGAATGCCCTGGTGGTTTGCGCCAATCAGAGCATTATTTATTAATCAGACAAGGGAGAACCCTTAGCCCTCTCCCGTGTCCCTCTGTGTCTCTATATCGCTCTATGGTGCACGGTCCAATCATGAGCGGAGCTGTGTCTGGAAGGTGGGTCCGAATGAGTGGGCGGTGACGACGTCAGACATTGGGAGGCAACAGTGGGTGGTGATGACGACGTAGGGCGGTCTGACGACGCTGCATTCTGGGAGATCNGGGGAGCAACTCTGGTATGCCTGTGTGCCTGTGGAGGGGGAGTGGTTAGTGGAGGTGGGAGACCCCAACACAGCACAAATGGGAAAAAGAAATTAAGACCAAAGAGAAATTAGCCTTGAGACAGAGAAAAGGGACTTTAATCGAAAAGTACACTTGCACTTAAAAGCTAAGTGCCCCCAGCATTCCCCTGCAGATAGACATACGGCCTTGTACCTGCGTGGGTATGAGCACAATGTGTGGGAGATGTCAGACTGACAACCACTGTGCAACAGAAACCCATACCATGATTTATTGCCTCCAGCTGAGGACAAGGCCTACAGGAAATTCTAGGCCTAATTGACCCTGGGTAGGAAGGAGGCGGGGTCAGGAGCTGTAGGCCTTTGTTCTGTCTCTGTGTCTCTCTCTGGCTAGCCAGCCAGGTGTCCGGGTCTTTAATCCTCCTCTCACCACAACTGCATGTGTGTGAGCACTTAGCCCCTGCTGGTGGCTCTGGTTTGGAGGTTGTGGCCCCACCAGCAGGAGTGGGTTACTAGGGCAGAGATTCTGGCTCCTGACTGAGCTCCCTGCTTCCCACCTACTAGCAGCCTCTGCTCCATACTCTCAGGTCACAGACTCGGCCACGCCTTCTTCTTCTTCTTTTTTAAATTATTATTATTTTCTTTATTTACATTTCAAATGCTATCCCGAAAGTTCCCTATACCCCCCCTCCCCGCCCCTGCTCCCCTACCCACCCACTCCCACTACTTGGCCCTGGCCTTCCCCTGTGCTGGGTCATATAAAGTTTACAAGACTTTTAAATTGTTTTTTTTTTCTTTTCTGCAATGATTTAAAATTTCATTTCTTGCCCTTGCTTCATTGATGCTTCTCTCCCAGGATGTTTTGATCCTCAGCCCTTTTCCTGCTCCAAAGTCATCATTCCTCAGTCTTGTACCTGCTGATGCCCCTCCCTCCATACCACACACAAGCCTGTAGGAAGTATAATGTAAAACTCCTCTCTCTTCACCCAGCAGATTCCAGTTGAGTTCATGGATTCAGCTGTTTTGGAACCCCACCATAATATGGCAGCTAACATGATAGAATGCCTGATTAAAGCAGTGTGAGTGAATGGATTATTTAGTGGAGATAGCCAGTATAGCTCCAGGCCAAAAAAGATGGCGCCCAGTTCTTGTTGGAGGTTAGTTAACAAGATGAGTTCCTTTGGTCTCTTCCTCTGCCATCTCTAGACAATGACATTCATCCTCATTTTCTCTACATCATCGTTACAGGATAGTTGCTTTGGCTCTGGATGTGGTAATTTCATTCCAGGCAAAGGAGAGGTAAGTGATGAGCTATCCCCTTGGCATACATGTATGCTAGTGTCAACTCCTAGAGGGTAAGGTATGCTTATTCCTGAAAGGAAGGGGAAGAGGAAAAAAAGACAAGGAGGGAAAGAATTAAGGAGCTACTAAGATGGAAGAAGTAGAAGCCAAGAGACCATTATGGTGGTTGCCCAGCTGGCATTTTAAAGATGACAATTCTTCAACTTTAATGTGTACATGGATCATGTTGTCATAGAGATCATGAATTAGTAAGTCTGAAGTAGTCTATAAACAGTTCTATGTGATGATAATGATGCTGGGTATTGGACCACTATGAGTCTGCTAAGGTGTCTTTAAAAAAATTCAGTGTGGGACTGCCCACGCGATCTTAGGATCACTGGTGAATGGAACACAACTTCTGCTCCTAACCAATCGCGAACAGGACCTGAGACAGCACTAGGGAAGCAGAGAACCAGCCTGACCAGGGGCACAAATCCCTTCTGGTCTGCACCAGCANCGGGTCACCTAGGGCACAGATTCGGCGGACACCCCCATGGTCCCTAGCAGACTGCCCAAGCGATCTTAGGATCACTGGTGAGTGGAACACAACAGCTGCTCCAATCCAATAGTGATGGCCTGTGACAGCAAGAACAAGGACACCAGAGCCTTTCCTGACAAGAAGCTGAAGTTCCTTTTAATCAGTTCAGGTTTACCTTGATTTCAAACAGACCAGACAACTCCACGGTCCTCAAAGGAGACACCACTTCCACGCACTGTAACATGCCCAGGATCTTAGGACAACAGGATCCCAGGATAACAGGAAATGGGTCACACTAGTATTTGAGTTTCTCAGAGGAGCTTGACTGCCAAGAACTCAGAC
>NC_034605.1:42030602-42040471 GCF_900095145.1 Mus pahari
TGTAAATGAAGTAAATACCTAAAAAAAATTTGAAAAAAATTCAGTGGTGTGTGTGTGTGCGTGTCTATCTCTGTGTGTCTGTGTATCTGTCTATCTATCTGTGTGTCTATGCCTGTGAATATCCGTGTGTGTATTGTCTGTGTGTGTCTATGTGTGATGGTATGCATACAGAGGTCAGAAGACAGCTTGCAGGAAACTATTCCCTGTTTCCACCGGGGATGCCAGGGAGCTTGGGACTGAACTCACTTGATTCAAATCACAGGACAAGTGCTTTACCCAGTGAGCCATCTAAGCAGCCCAAGGACTCTGAAAAGTAAATTTCTTCCTAACACAAACTGAGCTTTACAAAACGTCTTAGTCTGATTTTCAAACCTCTCAGTGGTCAATACAAGGTCTTATTTCATGTAGGTTTTGCCTTCTAAAGGCCTTTGGGGGTTCAAACTGATTTCCTTATATCTTATTGACTTACTGAGGCGATTGTTCTTCACCCTGCTTGATTGGAAACCACTAGCTTGTCTTTCCTTCAGTGTGGCCATATAATCTCCCTTACATAGTCACCTTCTGCATGGTGTCCCTCTGATCTAGTCGCTTCTCTGGTCAGGGTGTCTTTCTCTCTCGTGTCTCAAGAGTCCATTAGAGTCTCCATGCTCATAGCAGCATTACTCTCCATTTTTCTCCCATAGGTTCTCACTGCAACGTGGTCAGCATAGATTAGATGAAAGGCATGTATACCACCACTCGGTCCTTCTTTGGTGGAATTCATCTTGTGCCTTCCAGGTCCAAGAGAACCTCACACGGGCCAGACCACCAGAGGCCAGATCACTCTCTATGAAGGGCTATTTCCCTGCCTACTATCAGGGCAGATACTCTGATATTGATTTCAATGCTTAAGTCAGACTCGAGAATATTGCCTACCTTGATACCCCAATCTCCCAAACGGTTCTAATATATCCTTTGCTCATGGGAAGTAAAGAGCAAATATGTATCATCTTTCATCTGGGAGTGGGGACACATGACTCTCTCCAAGGGAACCCCTCAGGTCCCAGCAGACCTCACTTCTTGGACGCTTTAGACATTTATTATCCACGTGTCCAATCTCCAATCAGCAAGCTCTGGTGGTGTATGTGCTGCTGTGTTTTACAGAATGAAAGTGGTTGGGGCTGAGCCAGGAGTGGCTGAGTGAGCCCAGCATTGTACAACCCTGGGTTTGTCTTCCACTTCTAAGGCACAGTGGGTCGAGACAGCGATGGCGATTTCCCTCCATTTTACACGCCCCCTCTCATCTAATGGCAGCTTATTTTGGCTTAATTTGCCTGAAAGTCTTTAGAAAAAACAAGCAGGCTCATGTTATTTGGAGAACTTACAACAAATTTAGAAGAGGCCACACTGCCCTGTATATATTTGATTTCTTTCTTGTATATAGTTGACCCTGGCGCTTGTCCATTCTATTGATTTTGAATCACTCACTTTCTCTGACTCTTTAGGAACCTTCTATTCAATGTCTAAAAATTAATATGGAACAGAAGGATTCAGTTTAGTTGTTCTTTTCTTTCAGATATTCCCCAGTCAACAAATTTTTCATAATTCTTATCAGTATTTCAAAACAAACAGACACACATCTAGAAACATAGGTTTAGCAGAATTTATTATTCTAAACTTCATTCCTTTGAATGAGATAGAGTAATTTTTATCTATAAAGATGCTTGTTGTGCCTGAAGACTTATGATAATATAAATTAGGCAAAGATTGTTGGATGAGAGTTTTTATTTTCTTTTATTATAAAAGTCTCTTTTGACATTTTGAGAATATAATTTTGAATTCTTAGTTTTTGAGCCCTGTGGACAAATATAGACAGACCCTGGGGAGACTGAAATTCTTTAAATTATCCCAATTAAGTGAAATGTTTTGAGCCTCTGCACATAGTGACTCCTTTACAGTTCTTGCAGGACCATGAGGAGGAACTGACTCTAGTTAGACCTTGACATAAAAAAATCTGTATAGATTTTATCTGTATAATTTCTTATTCTTCTCTGTAGAGCCACCAATGCCTATTCGACTCTGTATGAATAATCTTAGTTGACAATCAAAATACGATAGCCCCCAGTGACCCCAGAGCAATGAAGCCCACCTTTTCTTGTTTGAAGGCCATTTGGCAAACAGAAGGGAAATCTCACTTCTAGCTTTGGAGGCTCTTCCCAGTGAGAACTGTCCTGGGAGATGATTCCTGGATCTTAGACCCATGCTTTCTGGGTCAGAGCACCCTTTCTTTCGCTGAGAGAATGTATAGTAAATTTTCATTGTTTCAGACCTAACTTCAAAGGCTGCCTGGGCAGACAGTCCTGCTCAAACTAGCAAACTCAAAATTCTCTCCACCTTTGGCCAGAAGGGGGAAGCAGCCGACTGTATCTGAGGCTTGGCGCAGGGTTTCCCCGCAAAAACTTGGCACCTCAAATTAATTTGGATTCACCAAGTTAAAGATTGAAGCACTACACAGCACTCCCACGTCACTTTGTAAGACTATACGTGTGGCAGTCAGATACGTGGCGTGTTGTTCATTTACCCTTTGAAATGATGTGGTTTCTCTTAGGCTCTGGCTGTGTGAAACTCAATGCCTTGAATTGGAGCTTTTTTTACTGGTGGATCTGGAGACCAACGAAAAAGCAACCACAAAGCCAGCCATGCTGTTCTGGGTGGTTATGTTTGCTTTGACATGAGGCAATGGTTTTTAATTAATTTGTGGTTACATCCGAGCCCATAGCAACATACACCGCTCTATTTAGGTATCTCAATATGCACTTGAACTAAAAGTATATGCTACGTTGCTTGACCTCTCTCAGAATGTAGTGACTCTCTCTGTAGCTCTCTTATTATCTGTTCTAATAGATCTAGTAATACTTAAGGTTTGAAAAAAAACTATTTCTCTCAATAAGCTTGTACTTCAAAGTCCAAGTGAATTTGAACATTGGAGAATTTTTTTCCCCTGGGAAATTCTATTGAAAGAGGAAAAAAAAAACACCCAGCAGTGTCTGCTATTAGGCATAGAGGTTGGTGTATCATTAGGTTGATAATGTGGCATTTTTTATTTTGAGTGCTGCTAGATCTGTTTAACTATTGGAACTGTCTTATGATGTTTCTGTCCTATGATGAAACACCACAGCCAAAAGGCAAGCTGTGGAATAAAGGGTTTCTTTGGCTTACCTACTCATATTGTCATTTCCCACCAAAGAAGGTCAGGGTAGGAACTGAAGCAGGGCTGGGACCTGGAGACAGGAGGTGATGCAGAGGTCATGGAGGGGTGCTGATAACTGGCTTCCTTTCTCTGGTTTGCTCATCCTGCTTTCTTATAGAACCCAGGATCACCAGCCCAGGGACAGTACCATCCCAGCGGGCTGGGCCCTCCCTCATTGATCACTAACTGAGAAAATGCCTTACAGCTGGATCTTATGGAGGCATTTCCTCAACTGAGGCTCTTTCCTCTCTGATGGCTGGCTTGTGTCAAGTTGACATGAAGCCATCCAGTAATGTAACTGAAGGACAGATAGTCCTTCCAGGGTCCAAAGATGCTTTGTGGTCACTCAGCCGTTATAGAAGCAGGGTTGTGAGTTCTTCTTGGTTCTAGTTACAGATCTAGTTTTAACAGAGCAATGTAAACCCTGGTTTTCAACCATAATTTTTAATCTTCAAATATATTCAGCTTTTAAAAGTTTTTTTTCTTCATTTCACTGACTAAATTCTTACATGAAACATATAACATGTAGCCAAAGAAAGCTAACAATATCATTAGCTCAAAATCTATATCCGAGTGGCAAATTAAAGATGGTCATGAGTTCTTTGAGATTACTCCCCACAAAAAAAAAAAAAAAAAAATGGGACATGTATTCTCTTTCCTGGAATTCATGTGGGTTCTTAGGTGCCCTTGACACTTACTATATGTTAAAAATAGTACTGAATTGGCTTTCTGTTTATGGTCTTCAGATTTTTAAAACTCTTTCTTGTTGCCTCTTGGATCACTGGCTCCTGGACTCAAGCTGTCACGCAGTGAGCAAGCCACACATGTGAAGTGTGGGGAGGACCAGATGGAGAAATGAGAGGTCCTAACCGAGCAGCAACCTCTATGATTTCCTAAGTGACTATCATGGGAGCAATCCTTTTCAGAAGCGTTTTTACTTTCTCAGGCCAGCTCATATTTTGGGACTACTAGAGAAAAGTCGCCCTTGTTAATCCTTGCTCAAATCGCTGAAATGAGCCAGATATTGGTGGCGTGTGATAAATTTTTTTTTCTGGGGGAGATGCCATGCACATGACTGCTCATACTAGTTAGGGAAATTATGCCAGACAAAAGCGCAGATGCCACCAAAGTTATTGAGGCTACTTGCAGGAATTTGGGTGAGAGGTTATTTAGAGGAACAGAAATTGCCCTGAGACAGATGTAACACCAAAGACTACCCCAGCCTAGGCATCAGCTTACAAAGCTGGGAACCTGGAGCAAGCTGCACAGCCTGCAGATACCTCAACGGATTGGAGAGTGTCCTTTCCAGTGGCTGAGTTGGTCTAAATCCCTTAGGTAGCTGGTCTGGTTTCAGAGTCTTCTTTGTTTCAAGTCAGCTTGTCTGAATCTTCTTAGCTGCTCCGCTTCCTTTTCTGAGGGGAACTCTTAACTTTTATTGCTTGCTTTGGCAGAGAGGGGCCTAGTAAATCTGTTCAGTTTCAGGGACTTCCTGAAGCTAATTTGAATTGTTTATCTTCTGGCCAATGAAACTTCTTGCAGAATGAAATAGTTCAGTCTCCATGGAATCTTTTACACAACAAATGGACTTTTGCTTCTAGCCTTAAAATTTTTGGATAGTTTGATATACAACATTACGCACTGAATATAATTATCCAACACAAAACAATCTTATTTCAAAGATGCTGCTTCAAGACACATGACATTAATCTGACGGGTCTTCACATGCCTCTGCTGCCCAGGAGGAAAACGAACAACCAGTGTTAGGGAAGAGAGACGGTGCTGATGAGTTTTAAGCCTTGTCTTGCACACTTCAGACTTGCAGTGTTAATTGCTTTACTGTCATTAAACAGAACCAGTATGTTTAGAATTTGTACACTATAACCAACATGGAATTGTGTCATGCCATCATTTATGTTCAAGAACAGCAACACTTTATGGGGACAAAAGGCTTGGAAGGCATTTTAGGAACACTAATGAACAAGAACAAAACCTCCTTATGTATGGTATAGTAGTGTTCAGAGCTTGTTCTCAATGTCTTGAATTGGCAGAGGACATGTAAAGGGAAGAGTGGCGAGAGCTGAGCAGTGTTTTTCTGTTGTTCACTGAAAGGGCCGTCAGACTGAGCACATGGACATACTTATAAAATAACTCTTTGAGAGCACAAAGATCATGTTTTCTACAACTTTAACAGGCTTCAGAATCGCCTGAGGGCCGACCCAAATACGGACTGCAGAACTGAAGAAGTAGCTCAGTGGATACGATCACTTTCAGAGGACCTGGGGTCAGTTCCCAGCACCCACGTCAGGTGGCTCACTACCATCTATAGCTCAAGTTCCAGGGATCTGATGCCCTCTTCTGGCCAGTGGGGGCACTGCATCCATTTGGTAGACATATCCACCAATCAGGTGTGTGTCCATACACAAAAATGAACAAATGAATGAGTCTTCAAAATAAAAGCTGCATAGGTTCAGTCCTGTAGATTACGAGATGTATAACAGGAATTTACATTTTTCTTTCTTTCTTTCTTTCTTTCTTTCTTTCTTTCTTTCTTTTTTTTTTTTTCTTTTTTCTTTTTTTTTTTTTTTTTTTTTTTTTTGGTTTTTCAAGACAGGGTTTCTCTGTATAGCTCTGGCTATCCTGGAACTCACTTTGTAATGTAGACCAGGCTGGCCTCAGAAATCTGCCTGCCTCTGCCTCCCGAGTGCTGGGATTAAAGGCGTGCGCCACCACGCCCGGCAGGAATTTACATTTCTAATAAACTGTCAGGCAACGCTGATGCACACCAAGAGCTACTGTGTTAAAAAGAAATAAGGCACAACAAATGTTAGGTGTAGTATCTGTTATTTAGAATTTGAAGGTTAAAGTTAGGCATGGTGGCATGTGTCTGGAGTTGCAATTATTTGGGAAGCTCAAGCCAAAGGGTCATCAAAGCCTAGAAGTTCAGGACCAAATTGCTTCACACACACACACAGACACACAGACACACAGACACACACACACACACACACACACACACACACACACACACTGGTGGGAGGGAGGTTGCATCATTAATACGTGTGTTTAGTGAGACATCACTCATACCTCACTAAATCAGAAAAGCCCTTTTTTTCATTATGTGGAGAAAAACACACAGACCCCCAATCAGTCAACACACAGAGATAAAAGGCCTTGGAGTACTTAGCCCTAAGGGTCATTTATGTCACATTTTATGCCTGGAAGGCTCAGGGATCACTGTGGAGGGGGATAGAAAGATTGTAGGAGTCAGAGATGGATGACTACCAGAAACTGTTTTCTGGATGCAACAGGGCAGCTGCACACATGAACTCACAGTGGTTGTGATGGAACGGATGCACAAGACCAGTGCAAGCTCAGGCTAGACAAAAATCCCAGCATAGATGGGGGAGGTGGACATGAAGTCCCATTTCTATCTGAAAGCTGTCAGCAGCTGATCACTGCCGGGAGGAGAGTCAGTGTTCTTTAAGGGTGAGCACTTGGTAGGTCAACCATTGGGTGTGTTCCCGTTCCCAAGAGAACATCAGAGTACATATAGCCATTAATGACTGCAAGGATGAGTTTCAATGTTCTTAAGAGTGTGTGCCTGGTAGGTCAACTATGCTCCAAGAGTATGTGGCAAGAACAAATTGGGTTTAAATAAAAATAGTACATGAATTAGATGGCTAGGAAAGTGGGATAGAGTTTGAAGACGTTAGGAAGGGGAAATGAATAAGATCAAGATACATTGGATGAAACTATTAAAGAATTAATAAAATATTACTTCCATGGAAATAGAAGATTAGTGATGGCCGTTACTAAAGTACCACCTTTAGAATTATTTGCACACATCTCAAACGCAAACATTTATGGACTCCTGAGAGTCAGACACTAAGCCAGTTGAACAGCAACCACCTCCTCTTGGGATTCATGGGATCCCTGCTGTAGGAGGTGACCCCAGAGCTGTGCCGTGCTCTGATATGACAGAGTCAGCCGGGTCAGTAGAAGCTGGAGATCATTTTCCCTTTATTGTTTTTATTTTCTTATGGATAGAATACCAACACATATTTATTTGGTAAGATGTGATATAATAAGCAAAATGTGTAATTCACATACCTATCACCTTGGAGGTTGTCATGCTGAGTGCATTCAGAATACTCCAGTTACCTTGGGATGTACATTGTTGTTAACTATGTGTTTCTACTGTACAGGAGATGCCAGAGCTCATCCCCCCTGTCTGATTGTGTAGCTGTTGATCAGTACTTCCCACCTTCCCAGGCCCTCGGAACTTCTGCTCTACTTTTATGCATTAGAAAGGACACCATGGACATGGGAAAGGCTGACCATCAGTTTCTACTGGGAAGTAAATGCAGAGGGAGGGTGGGGAGGGAGAGGAGAGAGAGAGAGAGAGAGAGAGAGAGAGAGAGAGAGAGAGAGACAGGCTGGTGCAGTTTTGGTTCTGAGCAAGTAAATTTGAGAAAAGAAGGAAGATACTGGTTTTAATGAAGAGTGTATAAGGAATTACTTTTAGTCATCATTGACACTTCATTGTAATTTACAAAAGTTTTTCTCCACAGCAATTAAACAGAGAATAGAGAAATAGGTGAAACCTCCAGCAACACACCCTTATTGTTCTTTGGCAAACTATTTCTAAATGCAGTTGTTTTGGAAAATTCCTTTTTTGTCTCAACTACTACACGCTGCCAAATAGAATGTCATTTCTCAACAAAACTTAAGTATCGAGAACTCTCAAAGCACATCAGTCAATGAATATGCTGACGTTTTTATATCATTCAAATCTATGTCCTGGGATAACATATTACAAAGGAACTGACTACTCAACAGATATGATCATTCTAGGAAAACAACTTCTTAGCCCCCCCAGATGATACATACACACACACACACACACACACACACATACACACACACACACACTCACACACTCACACACATCCTATATATAAATACCACAGGTGAATTAGCAGGAACTGAAAACAGGTTCAGCTACCAGATAAACAGGTTGTGAAAACAGAGAATGTGAAGGGACAACTAGAGCTAACATCAGTCTCTCATCAGGTGACATGAGAAAACAAATGTATCTGTTTTAAGAAATCTATGGGAAACGGATATCTTTGATAGTGAAATCATCCAGTGTTTGAAGAAAGTAATTTTTCGTTAAACCCAGGAAGCCAGAAAATGGCTCAGAAAGAGATCTGCATTTCAAACAATATAAAAACCTAATAAACAGGAAAAATGTATTCAAGCCAGGTTCTGTGTACTTAAACATCTTTTGTTCTCAATGCTCAACAGGGCAGAACTCCCGACCAGGAAGGGCATGACCTTTGTGTCTTAATATGGCTTCAGTTGTCGCCACTTACATCTTTTATTATAAATTGCTGACGTGGACACCATAACTCCGTCTGTGATGTACATGGCTCAAGGAACAGCCATGCGCCTCTTTCCTTTTATTGCGATAGAACAGACTTAACTTTTTTTACATTTTTTTTGCCCTGTCTGCCGTTCTATGAAGCTCGAATAATAATACTCCAGAATCATGGCAACTATTTTGTTTTACATGCAATCAGTTTAATCCAAATTCAGAACCCCAAGAAGTCCTGGAAAAAGAAAGGACAGATCTTTCACTGTGACGTCATCCTGGAATGCAGACCTTAATCCTGTGCTTAAGTAATGTGCGTGTCAAGATAGTGAACCGACTCTCTGTAAAGGACGTCTCTGAACTGGTTTTTGCTTGCGGAGCTGTCTTGTGCACTGAAGAGTGCGCACCTGTCAAGGCGTCTCCCTGACACTCAGGTGAGTAACTGCAGAGCTCATTTGACTTGCCCTGAGGCCAAGCTTTAAGTTAGTGATGACTAAGGAATGCAGAGTGAATGTCAGAGGGGTGTGTGTGTGTGTGTGTGTGTGTGTGTGTGTGTGTGTTTTGCTCTGAAGCTGCTGTTTGGGGTTCACCTTACTTAATTACAAAGTAAGCATGAAGCAAGGCCACACACCCTTTTATGTCCCCTTCCTTCTAAGGTTTAACATCCTGTGAAGATCTTTCTCTTCTCTTTAGGTCTAGAAATAGTTACATAAAAAGTAAAATAAATCAAGCAGAAATGTGAAAATTTTATATAATGGACATCTTTTTTTCTTTTATTTCTTTTTTTAAAAAAATATTTATTTATTTTTTACACTCCATATTTTATTCCCCCTTTTCCCTGTTCCATATCCCTTACCTCCCCCAACCTCCATCTCCACATGGATGTTCCCAACCCCACCCCACCTGACCTCTAAACTCCCTGGGGCCTCCAGTCTCTTGAGGGTTAGGTGNATCATCTCTGAATGGGCACAGACCAGCCGTCCTCTACTGTATGTGTGTTGGGGGTCTCATATCAGCTGGTGTACGCTGTCTGCTTGGTGGTCCAGTGTTTGAGAGATCCTGGGGGTCCAGATTAACTGAGACTGCTGGTGCTCCTACAGGGTTGCCCTTCTCCTCAGCTTCTTTCAGTCTTCCCTAATTCAACAAGGGTCAGCTGCTTCTGTCCATTGGTTGGATTCAAATATATGCATCTGACACTTTCAGCAATGTTGATTTTTAAAAATTTCCTACTGCATTGTAGACTCTTAGAATTTTAGAATTCATGGA
>NC_034605.1:42040715-42079028 GCF_900095145.1 Mus pahari
ACATAACACATGATCAATCTTGAAGTATTTCTTTTTTTAGATTATTTTTGTAATTAAAATTCAGTCAATCTTAATAAAGAAATAATTTTCTAAGAATCATGCTTATATATTTTATATGGCTTAAGTTGTTAAAAATTATGTGTCATAAATTTTGAGTAGACATAACTCAGGTGGTTTGTGCTTGAGAATACAGACAGATACAGATGAAGCTGTAACAGCCAGTGGGGAGAGCACCTCAGTTATGCCATAAATTGTGTGACTTTGGAAAAGTTTTTGTGTCTGTGTAGTAAAGGAAATTACCTAGGCCTGCAAAACTCACCTTCTGACAATTCTACCATTGGTTCAGGGAGAGGGCTCAGTGGACAAGAGAGCATTCAGGGAAATTAGGAACCACTGGGTTTAAATCTACGCATCCATGTAAAGGCTGGGCATGGCTGTCCCTGTAACACCAGTGTTGGGGAAAAGGAGAGAGGTGCATCCTGGGAGCTGGGAAATGGAGAGAGGTGCATCCTGGGAGCTGGGAAATGGAGAGAGGTGCATCCTGGGAGTTGGGAAATGGAGAGAGGTGCATCCTGGGAGCTGGGAAATGGAGAGAGGTGCATCTTGGGAGCTGGCTGATCAGCCTAACTGAAATGGGGAGCTTCAGTTCAGTGAGAGAATGAGTCTCAAAAGAATGAGATAAGTAAGCGTCATAGAGGAAGAACCTGGACATCCTCTTTTGTCCTCTGCATAAGCATGCATGGGCACATACACACATGGGCTTGTACACACACACTAGGTTCATATCACACACATACAAATATAGGTCACACACATGCAAACACGTACACACATGAACATGTCTGTAATTAAAATTCAGCTTATCCATTGGAGGAAAAGTAATGTAATACAAAGTCTTATTTCCTTTCCTTCCTTTCTCCTTTCCTCCTTCCTTCCCTCTTTTACTTCTTAATTCCTTTCCTTTCCTTTCCTTTCCTTTCCTTTCCTTTCCTTTCCTTTCCTTTCCTTTCCTTTCCTTTCCTTTCCTTTCCTTTCCTTTCCTTTCNCCTTTCCTTTCCTTTCCTTTCCTTTCCTTTCCTTTCCTTTCCTTTCCTTTCCTTTCCTTTCCTTTCCTTTCCTTTCCTTTCCTTTCCTTTCCTTTTCGTTGCTGAGCTCATAAGTCCTTCCTCTAACAAGACTGAAGGAGTCATATGAAATTGGCTACGAACAGCTAATGCTAGATGCTTAAAAGGAGATGGCAAGCATTAAGGATAGAAGTCAAAGAAGCAGCGACTGTCTGGGATTAGGGATGGTGTTTCTGGTTTAGCTGTTGTCTAAATATTGTCAGGACTCAAGATGCTGCTGCTCCGTCAGGGCCGGCGTCAGGACTTAAAAAGCCATCATCCGCATCGCCTCAGCAGTGACTGAAAAGTGAGATCAGATGCTTACAATCGCCCAGGTCACAGCCAGCCACGACTCTGTCTTTGCGGGCAATTCCTTATGTCTAGAGCCCAGTTCTCATCAGAGGGTCCTCCTCAAAGACAATTACTTTCATGCTCAGGTTTGTGAGAGGAAGAGAGAAAGCAAGAACTAGCTTCTCTCTGGCTAAGAGAGAAGCAGAAAGTGGGTGGTGGGAGAGTGGGCGTGGTAAAATCCATGGAGCTGACATTGTGTAAGAGTTGGTTGATACCAGCAAGGTCTCGAGAGTCTTGTGGCTCCTCCACCACAGAGATAACAAGATGCTCGCTGATGTCCTCACCTAGCAGTGTTGCGAGACAAAGAGGAGCAACCTGCAACTAAGGGACCAGTGTTTTCCCACCTATCAAAGATGGGCAAGGGCTTTTCCACCTACTTACTACCAAAGCGTGGGTGCTCTTGTGTCTGCTACCACCAAAGAACAGGTGCTTTTTCCATCACTTTTCTTTCCTTTCCCTTCTCTTGCAACTAATCTCTTTCCCTTCCTGTCATCATTGGAGATGTAGAGGTTTCCGAGATGAATGCCCTCTGAAATCCCAGGCGGCCGGACGTGTTTGGCTCTCTTGTTTCTCCTTCACAGAACCCAGTTTCAGTTCCCAGCACCCTCACAATGGGTCATAACCATCTGTAACTCCAGTTCGAGAGGATCCAACGCCTTCTTTTGACCTCCATGGGCTCCTGCGTGCATGTAGTATGCATAAAAGCATGTTAGCCACAGGAACATAACAATAATAAATAAATCTTCAAAAGGTTGGCTGATGATATTCTTTTAACTTGTCCTTAAATATTTTCTAATGCATGAATGTCTTTATTTTTCTGTTTTGTTTTAAATATTTTCTGTATGGCTATTCAAAATAAAAAAATGATTAATTTTTTTAAGCTCTATAGGAAATATTTAACTTCTTGAAAAACTCCTGTACTTTCTTAATGCATTACTCCCAAAATATCATTATTTTATGGTGGGTATCTAATTTATTTTGTATTTTATGCTTGTCTTAGAAAAATAAATAAGCAATATGCTGGCAATTCGTTTCCAGAGTTATAATAATCTACGGCTTTTATTTTATTATGGAGGAGTTTTATAAGATTAGTTTCAATTAATGATAGCATTAACCAAAATCATCTATGAAGTATTAAATCTTTAAATTAAGATAAAATTAAGTGCAAGGCTTTAATTCTAACCATTTTGGAATTCATTATCTTCGAAAAATTCTGCTTCTGTGAAGCTTTGATAAGGACAGCTAGCTTGCTTATCACTTTTGCCTTCCATGAATTCTTACCCATTAGTGATCTCCAGAGTTTAATTTCATTATCACATGTTCGAGTTTCATTTGTGTTGCCATGATAAAATATCCCAACTTAGGGAAGAAAAATTTTTTTCTTTTTTTTCTTTATTATTATTTTCTTTATTTACATTTCAAATGCTATCCCGAAAGTTCCCTATACCCCACCCCCGCCCCTGCTCCCCTACCCACCCACTCTCACTACTTGGCCCTGGCCTTCCCCTGTGCTGGGTCATATAAAGTTTACAAGACCAAGGGGCCTCTCTTCCCAATGATGGCCGTTTAGGCCATCTTCTGCTACATATGCAGCTAGAGACTCGAGCTCAGGGGGTACTGGTTAGTTCATATTGTTGTTGCACCTACAGGGTTGCAGCCCCCTACAACTCCTTGGGTACTTTCTCTAGCTCCTCCATTGGGGGCCCTGTGTTCCATCCAATAGCTGACTGTGAGCATCCAGGGAAGAAAATTTTTTATTTCATGCTATAATTGCAAGTTACAATCCATCATTGTGGGGACATCAAGGCAGAAACTCATATATAACTAGTCATATTTACAGTCAAAATCAGAAAGAAATTAATGAACACGTATTCACCTGCTCGCTTGTGTTCAGTCATGTTTCTCCATTGTTACACAGCTCAGGGCACTCTGTGTAGGGAATGGTACCACCCACAGTAGAAAGAATCTTCTCACATCCATCAGTGAAGACAACTCCCAAAGACATGCACATAACCCAATCCTATAAAGACAATCCTTCAAGGAGACTCTTCCCAGGTCATTCTGGATTGCGTCATCTGATGCTAACCACTACACCACAGCAAGTTTCTGTTAAGGACAGACTGTCTTGCTGAGTAATTTCAAATGGTTTGATCAAAGTGACAGGCAAGTTTCTTGCAAAAGAAAGCGTTGGCCAGGAGCCTGGTGTTGGGATTTAACTGAAAGGGCTTTAACCTTTGTGCTAGATAAACAACAAGGCTCAATCTAGAGAAAAGCCAAAGGACAGGACAATCAGTCACTACCTCCCAATAGTGCTCTCTATTGGTTGCCATGGAAAAATTCCAAAACTTTCAACATGAATTCTTCACAGTGAATTTCATCTTGAGTAGCTTTCCACTTTAGTTCTTTCTATTACTTGGAAAAAGGCACTTCAGCCATTCTAATTAGTAGCCTTTGCTACTGGCATCCCCCCGCCCCCCAATAAAAAGACGTCCAAAATACACCCTGGCTCTCAATCAGTTGTTAGTTGCCAGCAGTGGTCCCCTCCTTTTTCTCTGAGCTCAAGATTGTTCCACAAGTTAAAAAGCAAAAAACAAAACAAAGGGACTGTAATGAATAAGAATATGGCATATCCTGGAATGCAGAAGTATAGCAGGCAACTAACTTTTAAAACAGAACAAATATTCTAACAGATGAGTCCAAATAAATCAAAGTATTATGATAGAATTATTACTTTTAAAAGTAGTAAATAAAAATTCACCACTTTTTCCCATTGACTGTATTTGTCTGAATTTGATACAAAGAAGCTGGTAATTGAGATCTAAGTCCACTGTCTCCTCGAATAGGAATTTTAACTGGGGTTGGGAATCCAGGATTAGGGCTGATGTTCTCTTCATGTGTAACATACTGCTGGAAGAGTACTGATTGTCTAAGGCACTATTATAATCACTTTCAAGGTGGAGAAACAAAAAATTTACCCAAACAAACTAAATCATAGTCTCTCCCCACAGGTAACAAAATGCACCGATTATGCCAGACAGTTAGTTGATATTTCTTAAGCATCAATTTTAGGACAAAGCAAATAACAATCGATGTGTATGCAAAAAGGATAATAGCATGGGTATTTTTATATTTTTTGTAAAGTTTCATGAATTACTTTCCATTGGTCTTTCTGGTGATGGAAAAGAGACTTCATTTCTGGGGACGCAATTTTCTCATCCTTACTGAATGCTTAATACAGGTGACAATTCTGAGTGTTTTGTGTGAGATTTTTAGGT
Source organism: Mus pahari (assembly GCF_900095145.1). Classification (NCBI taxonomy): domain Eukaryota; kingdom Metazoa; phylum Chordata; class Mammalia; order Rodentia; family Muridae; genus Mus; species Mus pahari. Next base: position 42,045,445 of record NC_034605.1, read on the forward strand.
ATGCTTTGCAGAAATGGGGAAACAAAGGTTTTTTTTTTCCATTAATTTATTTATTTATGAGGAACTAAAAAGCATCCCACAAAGAAAGCTCTAGTTTTTCCAACACTAAGTCTATGAAAACACGTGAAGAGAATTGAAAAAGGAAGCCCATTTACGGACCTTTTCTTTAAGAGAGGCATCATAAAGCTCTCAAACTCCAGACAAGATATAAGAAAATGTATTACAGCCTGATGCCCCTCAATGATCTCAGATGCAAAATGAATTAAGGGAAGTTCCAAATAGAATCCGCAATCATTTTTAGAAAGCATAATATAGCCCGATCAACTCAAGTTGATCCTGGGAATGCAGACAGTTATCAACAATTAAAACACAATGCATGTAATTCTTCATGTAGACAAATCACTCTTTCCACTTCGAAGAAAGGAAAGGGAATTAGATGAAGAACATAGAACTTGGTAGAACTGGGAAAGCCATTGACAAACATAAAATATTGACAAAACCACTTGGCCACCATATTTTCCCATAACATTTATATTTTTATAAAAAACTACAACTCCCAGCATTCCTGGATGTTACTTGGTCCGTGAGAAATGGTTTTGTCCACAAAAGCCCCCACAACAGGTGTCTTGGGGGTCCTGACGAAAGTCTGTTTTAGTCAGCATTTAACAAAACTTGATTCAGATTTGGCTCAAAAAATTAAACATTGACTCCTGATCAGTTTTTAGGAAACCAGAAAAAAAGAAAATATTGCTTATCCTGACAAAGAGACCCATGCAAAACCTCTGGCTGTCATCAATATTGAGGTTTCATGTCTGTTGACAGGTCTCACTAGTTTTATAAAGCAGGACAAAGCAAAGTCAGATTAAAACTGAAACAGGAGGTGAATAAAATACACGTTTATTTCTATAGTTTTGCAGTGAACAATTAGAAATTAAATAATAGTGTTTAAATGAACATTGAAAGAAAATATTTGGAGTTAAATTAAAAAAAAAAAAGGTCTGAATGCCATGCCTTGAAAACGGAGGAGTGCTGTTGACAGAGGTTCTCAAACCTAAATGAACTGAGAGAAAGAAGAGCAATGTTCTTGTCTTGGGAACGCCGTATTCTTAGGATGGCATTTTCTTTAAATTGATGGATAGATCCAATTCAATCTCATTCAAAATCCTCACAGACACTTGGCAGAATTTAACAAACTGATTTGGAAATGAGTACAGAGTCAGCAATCACACAGAGCAGCCCCCGAGCAATGATGAAAACAGCAAAGTATATATTGGAGCTGAGGAATCTTTGTTCTGCTCCCAGTCTCATTTCTTGCCACAGTCAATGCCACATAGTTTGGCAGCAGTAGCATCTTCCAAAAGCAAGTACTGTAAGCCAAACCGTGTGGCATTGATTGTGGCAAGGAATGGGTGAGGGGACCAGTATATATGATCAAAATATTTTCAGCAGGGCTGGGTCAATGGAGATGGGATAGTTCCTACAACAAGAGATTTGGGCACTCACTCAAGGTGACATGTAAACTTCACCCCAAACACCCTGGCACTAAGCATCTAAAAATACAAAATGCCTAGAGGTAGACACAGAAGGAACTGTCTGTGAAATCGAGATAGACATTAATTAGACTTATCAACAGCATAATCCAAGAAAAAGAAAAAACCCAGCTAAGTTGATCTCTATCACATAAAACTTATTTGAAAGGAACTGTCAAGAGAATGCACTGCGTCGGCTAGGGCATCACACATGTAGACTTACAAGTAAGGAAAGCACCAAAGCACTTACAGCCAGGCATGGAAGGGACTCCCAAATGCAGCCATGACAGAACGAGCCACACCATTTAAAAAAGCTAAAAGATTAGAGCTAAACGTTTACTCAAAAGATATAAGAAACAGACACAGAGCCTATAAAGATGTGCCAAACCTCATTAATGATTAAAGAAAGGAATATTAATATTACATGAAGATTATAGTAAGAAGAAAGACTGATACTAGCAGGTTGGAAAGGAGCTTGGTCAGTAGACCATTTGCCTGGGACGCATGCAGAACTGGGATTGATTCCCAGCACTGAAAAATTGAATGAATGAACAAATGAACGAATGAACAATCAATAGGGTCGGTGAGAACACTGTGAAACTTGATCCGGCACGCTCCTCTTAGGTGAGTTTAAAATGAGAAACTACTTAGGCAGTATCTTGGAAATTTAAATATTCGTTTGTGTGATTTTTAGAAATTCCATCAAAAGAAACAAAAGTGTATGTTGATACAAAGACTTACTCATAGCAGCCACTGGAAAGAACCCAGGTACTGGCAAGTAGGCGAATAAACATGTGGCGTGAAAGTGGGTTGGGGAGCAGAATAAAGACTCTTCAGCTCCAGCATATATGATCTGTATGGTCATAAGATGGTGCAGCAGGCTGGCTCAGTGGAGAAGGGATAGCTCCTATAACAGTCTTATAGTGGAATAGCATTTCACAGCAAAAGAGAAGTTGCTCACTCTTTACCAGCTCAGGGAATCATAAGAACCATCCATCGGCTACCGGAAAGAAGCTGTGTGATGCTGTTGCTAGGGAATTCACACTCGAGGCAGAAAACAATACCAGACATGGTTAGAGAGCAGGGTGGTGTGGCGTGGGGGCAGTGGAAAATGATAGGGATTAAATGGTAACATGGGGAAACATTCAGGCTGGCTAATGGGTATTCCCACTGTGTTGACTGTGGTAGTGGTTTTATGGGGTGGGGGCACGTGTGTCAAAGATATTAGGTTTTACATTTTAACTTGTCATATTTGTTACATGTTAAAGTACACACAGCTAAGCATTGAAAAAAAACTGATGGTCTCTTTAACATACTGTAAGTCCTGAGTCATAAATGTAGGCTTGTCTGAACCCGAGCTCCCAGGTCTTTGGCCTCATGGGCTGCTACTTCACTAAGAACACTGGGCAGGAGAGTGAGCTAATCATAGTTCCCCTAATTGTCAGTACAAGAGCAGGCATAAACCAACCCCAAATAAAGCACGGGAAAACAAAACCATGTTGGGGTCCCCTCCAGGAAGCTGCTCTTTAAATCTCACTTTTAAGCATTGCCAATTTCAGGTAACAATTATTTCTAATAATTAGGGGATCAAGACATCAATAAAACAGTATCTCCAAAGGGCTATATTTCTACACTTGTGGTTATCCATTCGAAATGGACACCACACAGCTTTGGACCTTTACATATACATAGCCTTTGGAAGAGATTTTGCAGGGTCAAAATTGGTGCGATTCAATTTTATTACTTTTTTTTTTTTTTTTTTTTTTGGTCTTAGAGAAGGACCATTGGCATCTGAGGCCCATGCGCATCTAACTTCTACCTCTGCTGTGCTAAGTGACTGGGACTGTCTTAGTCAGGGTTCCTATTCCTGCACAAACATCATTACCAAGAAGCAAGTTGGGGAGGAAAGGGTTTATTCAGCTTACACTTCCACATTGCTGTTCATCACCAAAGGAGGTCAGGACTGGAACTCAAGCAGGTCAGGAAGCAGGAGCTGATGCAGANGCCATGGAGGGATGTTCTTTACTGGCTTGCTTCCCCTGGCTTGCTCATCTTGCTCTCTGAAACCAAGACTACCAGCCCAGGGATGGCACCACCCACAAGGGGCCCTCCCTCCTTGATTACTAATTGAGAAAATGCCTTACAGCTGGATCTCATGGAGGCATTTCCTCAACGGAAGCTCCTTTCTCTGTGATAACTCTAGCCTGTGTCAAGTTGAGGGGTCACACTTACCTGATGTCTCCAAGATACAGCAAGCTTTTATACAAGATCCCTGCTTCTTCCGTATAAAGAATCACAGCAGGAGGGGAAAGTTTCACCTTGGGATCAGGCAACTTGCCTCTAGATTAAAGTGTGTCCATTTCTGCAAGAGGCTGGTACTGTATATGGCCACAAACTAAGCAAGAGGGGACTTCCTCGTTAAAAATTACTTGGTGACATTTGTTTTCCTTGCTTTCTGAAACACAGAAAACTTAGGGTTGTAATTGTTTATTTGACATCTATTAAGTGGACGATATAGACCTTGATGGAGAGCTACCTCCCAGTGACTAAAACATATGAAACTAGAACCTGGATATTTTGCCAACAGCCAAGTCTTTTTTTTTTTTTTTAATATTTATTTATTTTAAGTATATGAGTACACTGTAGCTGTCTTCAGACACAACAGAGAGGGCCTCAAATTCCATTACAGATGGTTGTGAGCCACCATGTGGTTGCTGGGGATTAAACTCAGGACCACCTGGAAGAGCAGTCAGTGCTCCTAACCACTGAGCCATCTCTCCAGCCCAGACCAACTCTTGTTATTGATCCTAACAGGAAGATCCTGCTGAGAAATTACTCGCAGCCAAGAAGAAAAGCAGCAAGACCTGGGCATGGTCGGGTGCAGCTGGCAGAGGTCTTAGGACTGTGCCCCTCAGACTTGAATGTTGTCACCCAAGACACCTCTTAGCACACAGGCTCTGTTTCCATAGGAACTTTCTGCTGTACTGACAGATGTTACCGTTGCCAGCCAGCGAACCGTCCCAGGAGGAGCAGCGTCTTGGTTGGTCTTCCATTGAAGCCATGTATCTGCCATATGAAGATTTGTTTTTCTAGCTTGCATAAACCTAAAATCACAATTACCAGTCAAGGCGAGAGTTTTCTGTATGTGGCTTAAACACGGTGATTTCTTTCTTCAGGCAAATTGTACAAGGCTGCTGATTGGCGGCCACTATGATGTCAGGGACTAAGATGGCTATTCAGGTGAGAGAGGTTAGTGTTAGCCGATTAAGCAAGAATCATCCAGGAAGTGGGAAAGGATGTATTTTATACCTTTAATGATAATTTTCTAGAATCACATACAAACCTTTGTACTTATGTCCATGCTTAGATAAACAATGACCAATGTACTGTACTTATCTAAAAACTAGGTTTTTGTTTTCAGGCAAGGGGGGCTGGAATCTTGAAGACCACATGCCGCTTCTGCCACACTTCCCCTGGGCTGATTTTGATGACAAGGGCTATAGTTATCAATGCATTGAAAATTCAGTCCATTAATCAGTCATGACCTTGACTTGACCTAAGTCTCCCCCCCCCCACACACCATTTTAAAAATGAAGGCCATGGGTCAGGAGGCTGACAGGGCAGGGAGCTTGTAGGGGAAGGAGCGGAACAATCAGGCGATGATAGAACCCCGGAGGAGGCACATGGGTCTTGCTAGGTAGGAACATGTTCTCCTGCTTGCAGAGGCGGCTCCTGTGTGTCATACTTCCTGCTGATGTCTCCCATTCACCCTGCTTGCAATACACAGTATGTCTCATTGTAGGAATTACTCCACGGTTTTATTTGCCCCACGTCTCTCAACAGGGGCAACACTTTCAAAATGTGAAATGCGAAGCAGTGAATGAATAAAGGAAACTGAATTTTGAAAGCGACTCTTTCCCTTCTCTTTTGGCGCTTGCTTCCCTGTTTCCAGCCACAAGAGTACTACTTTCTTATAAAGGCTGAAGCGCAGCTCTTGGGAAACACAGGGGAGGGTGTGGCTAGTTTTGTCACGTGGCACCATCTCTCCCAACCAACGAGGAAACAAGACCGTCAAGCCTTGGGAAGTCTCAGTATATTTATAGCTTTTGAGTGTTAAAGGAAGGGATGCATAAGAATAATATGTGATTTAAAAAGGAGTAAAAAGAAGTTATCATATGATGGTCTATTACATGTTTTGCATTAAGTGTGTGATGTCCCATAAGATGCACAGGATCTCAGAAAGGCTATATTTTAAGTAGAACGCACTGGAGCCTAATCTAGCCCCCGCTCCTGTCTTTAGATATGGTTTCCTTGGAGGTTTATGCAGGAGTGATCCCGTGTAAGGAAAGTGTGCTGTAAATTACATGGGGTCACCTTACATCTTCTGCTATAAGGAACCTGGAATTAGGAATTAGTGAGCTCTAAAAACCCAGTCTTCCTTGCTGACTCACGAAAAAGATAAACCTCTCATAAAAAAACTCATGTATAAAATTGGAAGTTAAAGAAATATGCTTCTGGATTTTAGGGTTTTCTTTGACATTTAGAGTAATAAAAAAGAATTTTTAAAATCCATCAACTTCCAATCTTTACAAACTATACAAACACAAACATTAATTTAATGTAAGGTGAAAGCATACGTGTATTTTTAATCTATTAAAAGAATCACTCTATCCTTCAGAAAATAGAAAACACAGGACGGTCTGCGCAAATGAATCAAAACCAAGAAACACGATGTATGCGCGTGGGAGTCCAGGCCTGTCATCTCAGCTCCCTGGGAGGGCTAAGCAAGCTTTCACAATTTCAAGACCTGCTCAAAGCCAGTTAGATAACAGCCAGACTGAGACCTTAAGAGAAGAGAATTGGGATTATACTTCCTGGCATGTAGGAGACTCCAACATTGCAAAAATTAAAAAAAAAAAAAGAAAAAAAAAAAGGAAATAAATGAACGTTATAATTAGCTGCCGTACGTATGATGTTAAAGCTAGGTGTGCTGGCACATTCCTCCAATCTCTGACCTCAGGAGGATGGGGCAGGAGGCCTGAGAACAAGAGACTTGGGCCATGTGCCATACCACCGTGGGCTAGAGATAGCAAGAACGTCTGATAAGTGGAAAACATCAAACAACACAGTACCAACAAACAAGAATCATAGGGGCTCCTTGGTAAGCGGTTGATAGGAACACAGAGAGAATTCCAGGCTTATCCTGTGGCTCAGGCAGGTGCCCAAGGAAGAGCTGACACAGCAGAGTACCTTTCCCATGACCAGGAGAGCAGGTGACTGGCTGGAGAAGATCACTGATTGACAAGCAGCAAATCCCTGGCTGGGGTGCCAAGGGAAAGCATTGGATAAGTGGCTAGCACACCAGGACCTCTAGGGAGGCACTGGGCTGCTTACCAGTCTGTCTGCTGCGATGACGGTTCTGGCACCAGCTGAGCTCGCTGCGATGCTGCCTGCAGGGCTGCTGCCACCGAAACTTGGCGGGTAATTTAGCACCAAGCACATTCCCTCCCTGGCTGACAATTGCAAGAGAGGCAGGAAAACACACAGCGGGCAGCCCTGGTGAAGGCCTGCGGACTTCTCCTCCAATGTCTGTCTCGCCCCCTCTACTGGCAGTGCCTAGAATTGCATCAGTAGGCTCTGGAGAGATGCTTAGTGGGTCCAGCTTCAGGAACAGGGCAGGATGAGTGAGGAAGGGTAATACATCTGACAGGGAAAGGGAGCACTGCTAGCTAGCAAGACCACTCAGTTTTCAAAACTCAAATAACTGAAGAAAAATGTAAATCATTAACATTGAGAAGGCAGCGTCTGCGCAGCTCTAATCCACGCAACAACCATAGTCAGCCGTGTTTGGAAAAGTAACATCGTCTAGATGAATTCATGGAAGCATCCTATAATTTTAAAGGTAAACATCTACAGTATGAAATTAGAGCACTTCACTCAAATCAAAACCTTTTAACTTGAGCTACTATACTACTCAGTCTAGTTACATCAGTCTAGAAATTACAGGGAGAACGAAATCCAGACTAATTCTAGGACTTGTTCAAGACTGCAGAGTTAGAAGAAAGGGAGCGTTTGACTAGCGAACACTTCTCAACTGGATGCTGGCAGGTGCCAAGTGTGGTCTCGGGCACGGGGATACGGTAGCCAGCACAAGGGGCTCGTCAACGTGCTCACAGCACTCATGTTTCTTATTTTGTATTTTATTACATTCTGCTGTGTTAGAAATTGAACCCAGGGCCCCACATGTGCAGAACGAATGCTCTACCACTGAGCTACATTTCCCACTGAAGTGGGCACATTACTAGGAGGGAGTCAAACAGTAAACAGAAAGGCGAACCACTGTATAGCAATTCATCCCAGTGGGATGGCCTAGAGTGATGGTGGCTTATCAGGAGGAGTTGGCGTTGTTTGTGCTGATGCTATTCAAAGAGAGGCAGTCTGCTTTTACAATCCAAACTTAATATGGTTTCTAGTTGCCCTTCGTATACGGGCTGGCTTTTTTTTTTTTTTCCTGGACGAGCATGCATTCATGTCCTTTTTTGATAATCAAAGGTTGGCGAGCTCAGCTATCTCTGTTTGTCCGTCTTAATTTTACAACCGTGACCCCTTTAAGGTATAGCTTGTCCTAGGGTAAGGCTCTGGAAAGTCAGCAGATGTTGCTTGCAATGAATGAAAGTCAAGTGTTTTCCAAAGACAGGATGACCGCATATTTCGGCAAGTTGTAACTGGCTACAGGGTCTCTGGTGGTTCAGGAAGGGTTCACAGCCTTAGGGCAGTGTTGAAAACCATCCATCAATGATTGGTCTACATAGTAAGCCCCCAAACATGCCTTAGTTATATGTGATCCCACTGTAAACGGTGACTACGAGTTGCTAAAAACCCCATTGATGATAGCTATTGGAATTTAGCTTTTAGAAAGGGAGTCGAAAGTACAGGAATCAAACCAGCAGATAATTTCCAGGCAAACAGAGCTGATTGGAAATTCACACGCTTGACATTCCTGCCATCCCGGGAAGCTTCATCTCTGGCCACAACGGTAGACAAAGACATAAAAGGTTTTGGAAGTCTGAGTGAAAGCAGGTCTTCCTGAGCATTTTGAAGATGTCACTAAGTTTTTAATGAATTGCAACTGGAGCTACTGAATTCCAAACTGAAAGATGAAGGAAGGAATATGTAGTCTCTCCCTTTTTTTTTTTTTTTTTTTTTCAGGGTGGGATGGGGGTTGGGGTCTGGTGTACATCCCAGAATAAATGGCTCTTGACCATAGATTCTCAAGCCTTGGGTCACTACCCTCACTGGGGCTGTGTGTCAAATATCCTGCAAATCAGATATTTAAGTTATGATTCTTAACAGCAGAAGATTACATTTATGAGGAAGCAACGGAATAATTTTTAGTTGGGGGTCACCATAACTAGAGGGAACTGTAGTAAGGGACACAGCATTAAAAAGGTTAGCCACCACTGTTCTTGACTGACAGATGTGGCAATCTTTGAAAACTGTTGTGCATCTGAATGACATTTTTACCAAACTACAATTCCTTTGAAAGAGTTTATGTTAAGATTCTGCATTGTCTATGGGTATTTTTCTCATCAAATTATACTTAGATTATGAAGGTCTTGCTGAATTCCTCTTTGTAGGTTATATATGAATGCCTGTGTTAAATTTAGTCACAGTGGGAATATGACTGGAAATATTTTATATGTGCTTATCTCCTTATTTATGTATTTTAGATGTACATTCTGTCCTTTCTTGAGCCACAGTATGTGAAAGAAGGCTAAAATCCGAGGGAATGCCATGTGTTATGTGGTGGAAATAATCACTCCAAAATATTTCTTTTTTCCTGTATCTTTTAACATTTCTGAACATCAAAATTTACTTAATTTCATTATAGTGTTTACCACATAATGATCCAAAAATGAAAAATCATTTTTTCTATGATTAAAATATATGTATAGGCCAATGAGATGGATGGGTGGGTAGAGGGACTTGCTGTTTGGCCTGAGAACCTGAGTTCAATCCATAGAACTCACATCATGGAGGAAGAAAACCTGTGGCTGCAGGTAGTATGGTGGCCTCACCATGTCACACACGCACTGCCTGGCATCTCTGTCTCTGTCTGTGTGTCACCAGGAGTTCCATGTCACACTTGCACTGCCTGCTATCTCTGTCTCTGTCTTTCTCTCTCTTACACACACACACACACACACACACACACACACACACACACACACACACACAAAATAAATAAGAACAAAAATACTTTTACTATGTCCTTAAACTGGTAAGAAACAGGATAGGCTACTGGAGAGCCTCCCGCTACAATTGTCTGCTATTTCTTCTCTGAACACATCTTCAGTTTGTTTTTCTGAGGAAACCAGGAGCTAAGTAAATGTGCCTGGAGGCCTCCTGGAGTCATCTGCTTGCCGTCCTCCAGGTGTTCACAGAACCTCTTCCCCTCTGCTGTGCAGTGCGAGGCAAGCACTTGGCCCTGGATTTATGTTAGCCGCATAAAGGAAAAAGAAATATTTTTCGAAGTGAGTGCCAGGCACGAAAAGGGACAAAAGTTTGAAGCAAGTTCCTTATCTCTTTTTCAGTCTCAGATACCTTCTGTTGAATAGCCAGATCATTTTATTATTGCAAATGCCAGGGCTGTAATCTTTTATTGCTTGCAGTAGAGGCCTACAGCATTAAGTTAGTGTAAAATTACATATAGTTTAATATATCTGTACAGCACCTTAAACAAGCTTCTGTAGGCAGGAAGGTTATCTGTCTTATAAATCTATTATTCCATTGTACATCTTGATAGGCTAGCATCGCTCCTAGCCATGTTTAAGCATTAAATAGTGTATTATTATTTCACATAAATCAACCAGAGATGTGTGAATTCATAAATTTTGCATTTGCACAGACAGTATTTTAAACGTTTTACTGCTTCGTGGGAACTCGGAGCACAGGGCTGTACACAAATCAGGACCTGTGAAATCTCAATAAAATTTAATATCACAATTACCTCTTCTCAAAGCCAATGCCTGCATGCTTTACAAGTCTTTTAACAGAGTCCAAAAGTAAAATTTGAAGAGTGGCCTTTTTTTTTTTTTTTTTGTGGGAGTTTAGTATAATAAGCTAATAACCACCCTGGGCTTTACTCTTTATGGCAAAATCATATAAAGAGGGCAACCAAGGCCAGACCCAATTGTGAGATGATTGAAAAATATGTCACAATCAGAAGTATTGGTAATTGTCTACAATTTATTAAAAGCAGTGTAGAGGATAGAAAAAGAACCATAGCCTATGTTACACTCAGTATTTAGCTTTATAACTGAATCTAAAATAAGTTAAAAATTCACAATTCAGGCTCTAAGTTACACATGGGTAGTTATTTTCTGGCTCCTAAGTACTTTTATTTCACATGGAAGGTATACATATGCACATACACATGACGCACACACACACACATACACACACACACACATACACACACACACACACACACACACACACACACACACACACACACACACACACACACAATTACTACGCATGTCTTTCCCAGAAAATATTGGTTTAATGTGAAAGTTTTTGCTTAGAATGAAATGTCTATAGAATTTAGCGAATAGGCGTTATATTCTTGGGGAGATTTCTGACTCATATATGTATGGTGAAAATTATACTCCTGTGGAAACAACTTCTAGTGCATAAAATTATCTACATAACTGCTGTAGGAATTTGAAACTGGCATATTTATCACCTAAAAGGTGGCGATACAGAGAGATCGTCTAATGTGAATGTAGAGTCGCTTCTAATTGTAGCCAGATCTTGAACGCTTAAAGGGTAGAGGAGAAAAGGAAAAAAAAAGAAGATATTCCCATTGACTTCTTGACTATTCTCAACTGGAATTCTTTCTGTGGCTCACGGCAGGTAATGCCCGGGATAATGAATTAGGAAAAGACAGGTCAAAATATTATCACACCATAGCATTTTCCTTCAGCGAGAAATGGTTTTATGAAGAGAACTCCCATATTAGGACATAGACTTCCTCTATCCTTCATAAACTTCAGATATCTTCTTTCCTAGTTTGTATCGTGCCCTAGCCTCCTTCCTGGACTAAAAAACTCTATCCTAAGTCAACGGTAGGTAAAGGTGTTGTTGTTGTGTTGTTGCTGTTGCTGTCCTCGTTGTTTTTGTTTATATATTAATCTCGCCAGCAGGACAAGTAGAGGAGACCCACTGAGCCTTTAGAAACCGCAGCATCTGGGAGTAGTGACAATAGTACTGTACTGAGGGCAGCGTCTTAGCGTTAAAGCAGACCTCATTACCATCCATAAAAACGCTAATGGACGCTTCTCTCTCTTGCTCTGGTGAATGTTGAAAATGGACCAGCTGAAATTAAAAAAAAAAAAATTCACTTTTCTGATTATGATGCCTGACTATTTAGCATTCATCAGTTTGGGGTTCATTTAGATTCTGATGGGGTGGTTATTCCTACATTCTTGTCCTGTCTGTGTGTGAAAATTTCATCTTATTGTCTAGATTTCAACTTGAAAGGATATAACAGAAAAATGATTCATCACAGAAATTACATTTCTGAGCTAAGCCAGAAGGCACTATCTTTACTTTAGCTTGTATAAGCAAGACTTAGTGTTATGTATGTATTTTATGTGTATATAATGTTTACTTAGCGATATATGTATTTATGCTACACAAGTGGCCCATAATACCATTATGTAAATCCCTCTATTTTTCAAAGACTATATGGAAACAATTGATGGCAGAGGAAGGAATACGTATAAACAAACATGCTTAAAAGTCTCAGTGTATGTCAGCACTGTCTAAATAAGATGATGTAATTTTTTTTCAACACAAACTTTATTCGTAGAAGTAAAATTAAAAGAAAAAGAGAGACAGGATATTGAATCAAGGATCAGAATACATTTTTTTCTTCTGTAAAAAAAAAAAAATCTGGCTGCAAAACCAAGTGTTTCTGTTTGAAATGAGATATACTTGGCTTTAAAACCATACTCATGGATTTAATTTCCATTGGGTAAACCACAATTATCCTTTTGTTTGTTTGAGACAGATTTTGCCATATGTAGCCCAGGCTGGCCTCTGCCTCTGAATCCCCAGGGCCGGGATTACTAGTGCTTATCATCAACACATCTGGTCACAGTGGTATAGTCTTACTGAATATTAGCACAACATAGTCAGAGCTATCTCTGTGATTCTTGTCCCACGGTGTGTGTGTGTGTGTGTGTGTGTGTGTGTGTGTGTGTTATTTACTATGGACAAATGTTCAGGTTCAAGGATATGTCAAGATGGTAGGCCAAAAATAATCCAAAAGTTGGTTGATCTCAATTTGCATACATTTTGCCTGTTTTCTTTGGCATCCTCATTATGATGCACTAGAAGCTATTACAGTGAAAAGTGCCATGTCAGACACGACTTATCACCACATGATGTATATATATATATATATATATATATATATATATATATATATATATATATATATGTGTGTTAGATTTTTATTAAAACTTCCACAATGGATGGTAGTATTGCATTTATCTTTTGTTCAAAGTAAAATGCTTTATTTTATAAGCAAACTTGATAGTGGCAGAATAAGGGGCAGTATTGTCCCCAGCTTTCTCCCGTGGAGAGTTGTTACAGGCTGCTTGTAACTGCAGAGAGGTAATTGAAGTAGAGAGACTCAGGCTTTAGCATTCCAGCCCCGTGTGTCTTTCACATCATAAAGTGATGGCTGGTATGTGTGCCCCCACCCCGCCCTCACATATGGCCTAGTGTCTTAATTATTTTACTCACAGCTGCGACAAAGACTGGACCAAATCGACTTTACAGGAGGAAAAGTTGTTTTTGGCTTACAGTTTCAAGGTACAGCACACAATGGTGAGAAATGTGTGGTTGCAAGGAAGTTGCTTGCGTAGTCAGGAAACGGCGAGATGAATACTTGGGTTCCGCTCGTTTTACTCGTTTTAATTCCGTTCTGCGTCCCAGCCATGGCTCATAAGAAGAGAGTCTGAGGCAAGGTTCTCAATGCTGGTACTAGAAGAGTGCAGATTCTGTACGGGGGAGATCTATGGGGTGGGAAGAGGAGTGATGGACAGTCACATGACAGGCTCTTCACCATAAGCACTGGCCCTCATTTTACAGCAGGCAAACAGGAAACATTGTGATTGATTTAGGAAATTTATCTATCTGCCTAGCAGAGGGCTGTCTCCAGACTGTTTACACAGAGGATTCATACCCTTGTCCAAAGAAAGAGAGGTGTAGCCGCCAGCACACTCCCTTCTGTCCCTGCCAGCATCCTTCCCTGTTATGCGAAGTTCCTGCGGAAGCACAGGCCTTTCTTCCTTTACTTTTTGCATCGCATCACCTGGGGGATGGGCAACGTAGAGCACCCTGTCTCATACCCAAGTATGGAAATGACTTTCAGGCATGGTTGCTGGATTCTGGACTATTAGAAGGCAGGACCTGCAGGTTTTGGAGTTGATCTCTGGGAGATGGGATGAGCTATGAAGCTCAGGGGCTGAATGGAGGGTGCCGCTGCACTTAGAAAATGCAGCCAGTGGCGGGGGGGGGAGTGGAGACAGGTGTCTTATCCAGAACTTTTCTGTCCACTTTTCCCTCCACATAAGTTCTTTAGATGCTATTGATGAGTTAGGCTCTAGCCTAGATGTTGGACAAGTAGCGATGCATGAAAAAAATTAGAAATCATCATCGTCATCGTCATCTCAATCTTTGTAGAGTGTGATGGCTAGTTTTGGTGTCGACTCGACTAATGTGAGAAACCCCTAGAAAAGATGTAAAACTGTCCTCTCTGTGTGTGCCTGTCAAAATGTTTCCAGACAGATAATCATCTGGGTGTCAGTGAGATGAGCAGGGGCCGACTGCTGTGTACCTAGGCAGCAATGTACAGAAGCCAGGGAACCTGACCGAACGTGAAGAAGAAGGAAGCTTGCCCGGCACACATTGGACCCTTTGTGAGCAGGCACACTGTCCTTCTTACCTGTGTGTATCGGACTCCGGGTTCTTCAGACTCTCTCCTCAAGGTTTTAGGCAAATATTTTGTATTTTGTTTTCAGTTATAGTCTTATACATTAATAAGTGATTATCAACCCTTAAGATACAGTCTGCTGCTCAGTGATTGTATGTAATGTGTAGTGATCACACGAAGGTGAAGTGTTTGATCTTTGTTGCTGTGGTGGTCGTTGACTTTTTTTCCCCCCAAATAGCTACTTTGAAATACAAAGTGAAATGTCGTCATCCTTAGCCCACTCTGCTATTGGAAAGGGAAGTCGTGCTTCACATCTTCTCGGGGTCCTTTTAGATTTCAAAATAAGAAAATTTTGAGTTTGAAAGGGAAGAAAAAAAAGTATATCCTATGACATCCTTGAGGCTGGGCTAAAATATCAACCTTCAGTTTTATTAATCTTCTGATGANTCCCTTCATTACCATTATGTAAATGTTTATCAATTATCCGTAAGAGACTAACTTTTTCCTTGCTTTTATTTTTATTTATTTTGTTTCTCAGTAATAATTTTGTACGTATACGATGGCATCCTGGCCTTTCTCCAGGTTCCCTGGCATCTAGATTTACAGATGAAACCAATACTCCTCATTCTTCTTTCTCTTACAGGCTTCCAATGTTTTAGGTTTCCTCTCAGTCTGTGAAGAGTTACATTTCACTATATTTCAAGAACCCCATA
Organism: Mus pahari; assembly: GCF_900095145.1. Lineage (NCBI taxonomy): Eukaryota > Metazoa > Chordata > Mammalia > Rodentia > Muridae > Mus > Mus pahari. The sequence continues at coordinate 42,060,696 of NC_034605.1, forward strand.
AAGAAAATAAATTAGCTTGCTCAAATTTCCGTTTCATTTTCCATATAAAATTTTATTTCTTCCTTTGGTCCTGGAAATTCCATTATATTTCTTTGACTATTGCCTCTCCTTTATTCCTTTATTTTCTTACTAAATCCATATTAGCGACTATTTTTATATTCTCTAAAAATCTATTTACACTAAAATTAGTATACATATTTTAATCTTTCTGACCTATTTTTATGAACCACCTCCTATTACCTGATCTGTTATTTAACTAACACACTGAGTTATCTAGAAAAAAATCAAATAAATTGAGATAAAATATACAGGCAACAAAGCACATATGTTATACATGTAGAGTTGATATGTTTCAAGAAATGCATTCAACCACACGATTGTTCCTGGATGAAGACAGGATTTTTTTTTCACTGTTGCAGTAAGTTCTCTGGAATCGCTGACAGAAAATTTCCCCTTCTACCTCTTCTATACTACCGTTGATCTTATTTATATCACAATAAATTCACTTGAGTTGTAATATTTTATACAAATGATAATCTTGCTTTCTTACTCCTTTTCACTTACCCGTTTTCAAGTCGACATAGTGTTTGGAGGTCAGTTCATATCATTATGTTTTATTACAAATGCATTCTGTTTTAATGCTGTAGAACACTGAATTAATATTAATTAACAGAATTAATATTAATTAACAGAAGCACTGGGGATTGAACAGAAACCTCATGCTTGCCAGGTAAGTGCCATGCTATGGAGCTATAGCCCCTGTCTATTTAAAATATTTATTCTATTATTTGTAATTATGTGTATGTGTGTAGGCCTGTGTGTGGGTATGCAGACATGAGTTCCAGTGCCCAAAGGAACTAGACAAGTGCCTCCAATTTCCTGGAGCTGGGGTTTCAGGTGGCCCTGAGCCATGTCACCTGGGGGCTAGGGTCTGGGTACAGGTTCTTTGAAAAACCAGTACCAGTAAACCGCTAAGCCACTTCTCTGGCTCTACCTCTCTCAGCCAGTTTTGCATTTTTTATTTTGAAACATGATCTTGCTCAGTTGCCTCGCTCAGACCTGAATTTGTGATCCTCCTGTTTCAGCTCTCTGAGAAGCTGGAGCGAGAGGCTGAGCCAGGAAGCATTGCTTTCCTTTTATGAATATACAATGAGAGGAGTAGAAGCCGGATTTTATCTTGCTCCAGATATACCTCCCTAACCAATGGTGTATAGTAAACCAGGAATATAATTAAATTCCTCATACCATGTTACGCTTTTAGAATTATTAGATTGAAAATAACCATAGTGTCCAAAAAAATGTAATCAACAAAATTCTGGAGAACGTCTGTCTTGTCTGATATCAGAATGTGGAAGAGTGGTAGAAGTGACTTAAATATTCCTTATAAAATGCTAGATGGACTGAGACAATTGCGTCAAGCAAAAAAAAAATCACTTTTAGGAGAAAGAGAGAGAGAGAGAGAGAGAGAGAGAGAGAGAGAGAGAGAGAGAGAGAGACTCTTTGTGTAGCCCTCACTGTCCTGGAACTAGCTCTGTAGACCAGGTTGGCCTTGAACTCATAGAGATTCACCTGCTTCTGCCTCCCAAGTGAAGGGATTAAAGGGGAACACCACCATCACTCAGCTACAATTTTTAACACAGAGCTGGGATTTTGTATTCCATTGCACTGTCTACAGGTAGATGTGTTGAAAGGGACAGAGATGGGACCTGTGTGAAACATTGCTCTCAGGGGAAATCAGATATACACAGGAATAGTAGTGCTCCTAGAAGATGTGGCAGTAAATGAATGTGTGTGTGTGTGTGTGTGTGTGTGTGTGTGTGTATGTATGTGTATGTATGTGTATGTATGTGTATGTATGTGTATGTATGTGTGTGTGTGTGTGTGTGTGTGTGTGTGTGTGTATGTGTCTGTGTCTAAAGATTCTGTAGAAAAGAAAGTGGAAAAGTGCCAAGAACACCTTGTCTTCCCCATACATTTCCATAAAATATTTATAGTCTAAAAAAGTAACAGGAGAGGGCACTCTTAAACTAGTAACCCGTGCATGAATTAAGTGGGAAGCAGGGGAAAGGTGTAATAAGCAAACAATTTCATGAGAAAACAATTTCAGCTGCTGAAGACTTTCCAGAAATAATCACAACTCCACAAAGCATTTGGATTTCAAGTTTGAAAATTTAAGTTATATGTGTGTGTGTGTGTGCGTGTGTGTGTGAGAGAGAGAGAGAGAGAGAGAGACAGAGAGAGAGAGAGAGAGAGACAGAGACAGAGAAACAGAGAGAGACAGAGGGAGAGAGAGACAGAGAGAGACAGAGAGACAGAGAGAGAGACAGAGAGAGAGACAGAGAGAGACAGAGAGACAGAGAGAGAGACAGAGAGAGACAGACAGACAGAGAGAGACAGAGAGAGACAGAGAGAGAGACAGAGAGAAGTTGAAATGTTAGATATATTTCAGGAATTAGAAGAAAAAAATGAAGAGACTATATTACAAGGTGCACAAAAAGAAGAATAGATTCAAGTGTTAGTGGTTTAAAAGACTGTTTCTGTGATTACACCAGAGGAACCCCAGATAAACTCCAATGTGCTCGAGGTGAGGGGATTTTGTGTAGCAACAGCCAGGACAGAAGAAGCGAGGGGTGACTGTAAATGCTCAAAGGATGTGACCAGAAACTCTCCTCTGTCCACAATCTGACGCCTATCTGTACCTATAGGGAATCCATGGGGAGTAGGGGTTGCCTCTGTCTTTGGTGCCTTAATCACAGACACCATCACAATTTAGTTTCCTTATCAAAAGGAATCCGTATCTTTAAGACCCTGGCATCTAGACAATTCTGTTTACTTTCCAATGAGGGCACTGAACGCCAAACAGAAGTGATTGACCAGTGAGCAACTTGCTGAAGGGTGAAGGGAGGAACTACTTTATGGCATTTGTGTGGGAGGCGGAGTAAATGATGAAGGGGAATAGATACTAAGAAAAGCCCTTACATTCCAAAATCGGTCCTAAACCAAGGCAAAGGCAGGCAACTACTAGGAGAATTTAGTACTTATGGTGTAAAGAACAGAATCATAGCCCTGTCAAAACACATCAGGTGCATCTAAGCTCTTGACTGGGTTAATTCAAGTTCCCACAGTAGTGGACTGACAGTCATTCATAATAGGTTACTTTTCAAGGAGAGGTTTAAAGGTAAACAAAAACCAGGAGGGGAAAAAAGTCAGTGTCAACAGACACAACAATCAACAGAATTAGACACAGAAGTGAGACAGATGTTGGCAAGATCAGATCCAAAGGGTGGCCAGGATGAAACATGAACAGAGAGAAATAATAAAGAGTAGAAGGGGAGAACTAGAACCTCAGAGATGTGGGCACAAGCACACATGGCATGCTACCACAGGTGAGGCATGCCCTCAAATGGGTCAGCCGAGGAAAACAGCACAGATAGGAGTCAAGAAATGTTCCTTAAAGTAGTCTGGACTAACACACAGATAGAAAAGGTGGAAGAATCTATGAGCCATGGAACACTGAGACAATCTAACATATAGCACATGTATGATATTTGACATTATTTCATAACTCATATGTTTACTTAATGTATGTATCATAAAAATTTCACAGCTAGCTTCAGTTGTCACTTTGACATACCCGGGAAGGGGAGTTCTTAATTAAGGAGCTGCCTTCATCACGTTGATCTGTAGGTAAGTCTGTGGGGCATGTTCTTGACTAATGATTGATGTGAGAGGCTCCAGTTCACTGCATGTGGTGCCACCTCTGGGCAGATAGTCCCGAGCTGTATAAGAAAGGTAGCTGAGTGATCCAGGGAGTGGGCTACTAAGTATCCTTTCTCTGTGGTTCCTGTATCAAGCTACTGCCTGAAGTTCCTGCCTTGGCTTCTCTGGACAGCTGACTGTGAAGTATAAGCTTAAATAAACCCTTTCCTCCCCAGGTTACTTTGGTCAGTGTTTTGTCACAGCATCAGAAAACAAACCAGAACAATTAATCACACACACACACACACACACACACACACATTTAAACCTATATATTATATGTACATTGTTTTGTTGTTCACTAATTAGCTTTGAACTTATTGTATAAACCATACTGGCACTCATCTCTTTAAGAATTATAGTCATTATAGTCATTAACCTTTCACTGAGAATAATTTTTTTCCTTTTCATCTTTGTGTGTGTGTCTGTGTGTGTGCATGTCTGTCAGATAGAGAGAGAGAGAGAGAGAGAGAGAGAGAGAGAGAGAGAGAGAGAGAGAGAGAGAGGACTTTAATTCTCTATAAACTGTAGGAGTTTTCCTTAGGAAAAAGGCTTGCTGATGTTTGATCATGGACTTCCAGTTTCCAGAACTGTGAGAAAGTAAGTTACTACTTAATCCCNTCCTCCTCCTCCTCCTCCTCCTCCTCCTCCTCTTCTTCCTTCTCCTCTGCCTCCTCCCCCCTAAAGTTGTTTTTTATAAAGTAATGATACTTGGGAAGCATTTGAACATTTTTTTTGTCACCATGGATGTATGGATCATAATTAAAGAAATGAAAATGTATCTTTTTTTCCCTTAAAAGTGCCAGTCTCTGGCATTTGACAGACAGAGGCAGGAGAATCATATACCTGGAGTCAGCCTGGGCTCCACATTGAAACCCCACGCCACTATTTACTCAAAAATTTCAAGAAGTTATTATTTTCTTTTTTTTTTTTTGAGCAGGAACAGGCCCAGCACATTTGTGATAGTAGTTTTGAGGGGAGGGGAGGGGAGGGGAGGGGAGGGCTTCACCCACACCAGTGGAGAAATTCTCCATCTGACACTTGCTCCAATCTATTCACACACTATTAAGAATCTACATTAGATCCTATAGATTAGAGGCATGGTCTCCCCTGACTGCCCACCCCCCAAGTCTGTGGTTCATGCTTCTAATGAACCTATGACCTGTAATTTTCATAGTATCCTCCTCGGAATAGATGACGTTCTTACAGCCATGGGTATATTAATATGCTGGTTTAGCTTACAGAATGAGGAAAACTTCTAGGTTTATTATGAAGGGTGTTAGAAAAAGTTCAGACAAAAAGCCAAATTCGACACAAGCATCCAGAGACACAGAGATGGGACACAGAGCTACTGACTTCTTGTGCCCCCATTAGAACCTCCATCCTCCAGGAATCTCCTGTGTGTTGAGTGATCTGGATAGTCCACTTGGGCTATTCATGCCAGCTTCAATCATAGGCATTTTTTTTGATATTTTCTTTATTTACATTTCAAATGCTATCCCGAAAGTTCCCCATACCCTCCCCCCGCCCCTGCTCCCCTCCTACCCACCCACTCCCACTTCTTGGCCCTGGCCTTCCCCTGTGCTGGGTCATATAAAGTTTGCAAGACCAAGGGCATAGGCATTCTTGACTAAGTCATTGGCTATTGGTGACCGTGTCTCCTCCCTAGTGCTTGTAACATGGGACAGAAAGTTCCAACCCTTAAATCCTGACTTGGTCTTTCTGATGACTGCCCCCTGTCTTGTAGTTATTGAAGAACTGCCGAGCCACAGTGATCGCAGTAGCATAGGAAAGACACCGCCCTTACTGAGGGCTGAAATAATCAAGGCTTTCCCTTAGGCTCTGATGTGTGGAGAAGGATCACAGATCCTTTTCCAAAGCCAAACATATGTGTGGAGAAGCTGGTTATGGCCTGGAGGCAGAGACTTGGGGGAGCCAAGACTCTTCGAGGCTCCTGGGCACCTACTTCCTCCCTCTAAATGGCTCTGGTTATAAATCTCCAGGTTACTCCATGCTCAGTCTGTAATGTTCTTGAGATACTTTGTGTTCCCTTTGTGCGGTATTGTTGGACTAGCTGCCTGCCGACTTGATCCCGTTGTGTGATAGTTTCTGTTGACTTTGTTCTATTTTCTTCCCCGAGAAAAGAATGTAAAATGTCATTGTACTTCTTAAATACGCTCGCTCGGCACACGACATGGCTGGTGCAAGACATCTCTGCCACAGCTTTCGGTGTTCTTCATCACTTGGCCGTCCCACTTAGGACCCTGTGACTGACGAATGAACTGCTTGGTCCAGGCCATTTCATCACGGTGCGAAATACTAAGAAGTTCAGGATCGGTGTGCCAGGAGACTGCCTGAAGACAGAAGCAGCGGAAGCCTAGGTCACAATGGCCGTATGCATGCTTTCCCGTCAGCCATTATAACCAGGAAAGCTTACATACAGAGATAGTAAAGCGGCCTCAAGCATCCTGTTTATCTCAGAAAAGGAGAATAAGCACAGCAGATTTCTCGACAGGATCTTTGAGATACAATCTCCATCCTGACTACACTCTCCCTCTACCCCTATCCTTTGAAAAACATTTAGAAGTTTTTCCCCTCCACTATTAAGGAATTTAACAAATTGGGGAAATTTACATAACAATTAGAATTATTTTTTAGTATTATAAACTTCATTAAAGTTATACTCCCTTATTTGCATAATCTCACTTCAGATGCCAGAGCTTTTTTCAGCCATGCTGCTTGACTGAAGGTCCGGTGGGTGGGACCTGGACTAAGAGCGGTTCTTGGTGGATGCCTAACGTGAGAAGATTGATCAGCAGAAACTAGGTCATGCATGACTAAATAGAGAGCATTTTAGCCAAATTTTATGTTACAGTGCCCCAAATACCCAAGAGAACAACTTAAAGGGGACAGGAGATTGTTTATTTGAGCTCAGCCCTTCAGTCCATCCTGGTGAGGGTGGTGTGGCAGCGTAGAGTGGTTCATACTATGGCAGACAGGAAGCACAGTGGCAAGCAGTAACAGGGAGGGACCATCAAGATACAGTCCTAAGGACAGGCCCTACTCATTTGTTGACTTGAACCAGATCTTACCTTCCATCATCCATCCCTTCCCAATACTCGGCCCAAACTTTGAGTCCACTAATGGAGTGAACCTGGGTCCGATGGTCTAATTGTCTGGGAATCAGCAGCCTGGACAACCCAGAGGTGTGCTTTACTGAACTCATAGGCATTTTTCAACCCAATCAAACTGACGATCAAAACTAACTCTCCCGGCAAACATCGAGGTACAGAGGAGGACAACGGCTCCCTTTCAGTATTCCCTTACTGTGGTAGAACATTTTAATCCCAATCCAGGGTTTCCACCCCACCTTTGATCTTTTAGTTCCCAGATAAAAGACTCGCACAACATTTATATTTACAATACGCCTTAAACAACACAAGAGCTGAGCAGATATCTACCCTCTATGCTATTAGAATCTACTTTCCTGTCGATAACCATGAATCATCACTATGCTGCTTCTGGGCTGCTCTTAACTCCATTTGGTCAGCTCATAGGATCACCTAACCCATGGTGGCTTCTCCTTCCTCCTCCTGCACTTTCTTCTCTCATGGTCCTCCTCTGACCCCTGAACCCTGGAATCCTAAACCCCATCTATGTTGCTTTTGCCCAGCTATTGGCATCTTTATTTACCCATCAGAAATAACTTGGGGACAATGTCACACAGTGTTACTTGGTTCTAAGTACAGATTCTCTTGTCTCTGTAATAACCAGGTCTTGGGGACCCAATAGTAGCATTAGAATATATCAGGTTAACCCAATACATCTTACAGAGCTCTAATTTCATTAGCCTATTAACTAGCAGTATAAGGATGTAAAACCAGCATTGATCACGTTCCCAGACTCCACAGGAAAGAATGACAGACTATGTACTTAAAACCCCACTAAGTGCCATGTAAGTCTTACTAAAATTCTACCATATAAGAAGTTTTGAGATTTTATATACAAAAGAAATGACATGAGGAACCAATAGTTATAGGTATAATCCTGAAATTAGCTTAAAAATTCTAAAAAATTAGTACAAATAAATCTTTGAAAGGGGAGCTGGTTATACATATCTGCATTTTTCAACCAGTTATTTGCAAAATTTAAACAAGTACCATCTTTTGATGATTTCCATAGAGTAATTTCTACACTATTCTAGGAACCAACAGTGAATATTTCCTTTGGAGACATAAATTTAGCAACATGCTTTGCTGTAGTCTTTCTATCCTTTAGGAATCCTCGAGTTAGATAAACAAGGGGAGATGTTCTGCATTGGTAATTACAAATAGATCCAACCTTAGTTCATAACTTTTTGAAAAGCTAATTAACAATTTGAACTAGGCACAGCATCTACTGGGTATTCATTCCTGTTTAATTCACAAACCAGGTGGTAAAATATTCTGGTGTGATTTTCTCTACCATGATGATCTATTGAGCCAAACTAAGAGGGATGGGCTTACAGAAGGGCACATTATTTTTGTGATGAATTTCTATAAAGAAGAACTTATGGACCCAGATGAGTGTCCTTCATTGTAATATATGTTTGGTTGTCCTGTAATATTACTGCCCCCATTCCCTATCAGAGCACCAGAATCCTGACTTCAAATCAGATTGTTAATGGACAGCAGAGAAATAAAATGAGACCAAATATAGTCTTCCTGTTAATTGTTAACTCCCAAGAAGCAAATAGAAGACAACTTCTTAAGGAAAAATAGAAAATCATATTCTAGATGATTTTGAATGAGTATGCCCTGGGCCTTTTCAGGGAGAGAATGAAAGGGATGTATGAAGTTTAAAAACACAGGGGAATGGAGAGCCACTTTTTTCTGCTTACAGAGAATGAGAAGGCTTGTGGTTCCCTGCACACAGTAGAAGCCTGTGCTTCTGTTGACCGGGGATTTCCTTTCTCTTAATAACATGTAGGGACTTGAGGGAATTTCCATAAGCATTTTTTTTTTTTTGCAGTGGAAATACTTTGGTGTTCATCTTACTGAAAATATTGAGACATTAGAGTCTGAAATGAAGTGGAGACCCACACCTGTCTTTGCTGAGTGCGGCCTGAAGGTAGATAATGAGTTAAAACACTTCGGGAAGAGGGCATGTCCCATGCTATGTGGGTGGGATCTGGGAGGAGTTATGGGGGGGATAAGATCAAAACACATTGTATGCAAAGATGAAATTATCATGTAAATAAAAATGTTATGTTAAAATTACTTTATATGAAAATCTTCCACTCTCTACCTGAGAGTGGAAGATATAAGTCTAGGGCATGTCCCACATTCTTGAATATATTCCTTGATCCGGCTGACTCCATTTGTGGCCAAGACACAGGAGCACAATGGTGACATTCAGGAGGATATAACTTGGGTTACAAAGACGGAGATGTCAAAGACAGCTGCTAGAGGGGATAAAACCTTGTAAAACTCAGTTTCCCCAAAGGGTTCCAGGGAATCTTATCCACAGATGGCCACTTTGACACCTCAACCTCAGTTTTCTGCGCACAATTACAAGCCTATTTCCTTGGATGCTTGCCTGGTTTTGATTCCTTTTCAGGGCTGTGTTGTTAAATCTCTTCTTGAAAAGTACATGGCCAACGTGTACTTACAAACCTATTTTTATAAGGTACAATTTAACATTTCCTGTATCAACCTGAGCTCATTCTGAAAAGCTAGTTTTCCATGATGGAAGGCACGAACTACTGGGCACTTAAAGGTATTTAAAACAATTCTATAACCTATAATAAACACTACTGAGAATTCTTATATATTAGGATTTGCTGCAATGATTTAATATGAAATATATTCCCCAAACTCTTTTTTTTATTATTTTTAAAAAGGCACATTTCCTATCAAAACGGTTTAAAGGTCCTTTATTAGTTATTTATTTTGTGGTATTAAATAATTGTTGGATATATTTGACAATCTATATCTAATGTATTAGAAGAACCAAGAATTTCTTGTTTTGATAAAATAGGACATTTTGAGAGAGAAAAAATGAAAATGATTTCAAATATATAGCACTGTTTCCCTATGAGCCTTTTTATTAAAAAAATAAATGTCTGAGTGGCCATCTGTGCGGCAGCTGAGGCTCCTCTCTCCTTGGTTTGCATCTACATAAAAAAAAAATGTGTAAGGACTACAGGAGGAGGAGGATAAAAGCAATGGACGAAATGAGTTTGTAAAAAAGCAGGACACTGGGTGTTGGATGAATAAGAATAAGGACTTCTACATCTGAAAGTGCCACGGATATGTGATATGAAAGCACCATAACAAAACTTATCACATGGATTCAGTATGCTAACCTTAAATATGAACGACAAGTCAAAATACTGCTATACAGAGAGAATGAAAAAGTACTGTATACTAGCGATAAATGAAAACTCCTGTCTCCGTTTTCATCTGCATCAAATATTCAGCCCTTTGACATTGTCAAGTTAAAGTACCTGTGTGAATCTGCTTGGCTTAAACAGTGCTTCAGTTTACTCAACATGACAGAAGCCAAGAAAGACCGTCAGACAGACAGCGAAGTGCAATGGAACCTGGGATTCCTAGCTTGATATTCTTAGATGGCAGCCCTGGTAGTCAGCCATCCATGATGAAGCCATTTGGTGATGTTATGCTTTGAATGTGAAATCTCTCTCCCTCGCCCAAGTAGAATCACATGTTTGGACACTTGGTCCCTAGCTGGTAGCACTGTTGAGGAGGGATGTGGAACCTTCAGGAGGTGAAGCCTTACCGGAAGAATAGAGTCCCTGGAGAAGACCTTGCGGTTCAATCTGCTTTCTGGCTGCTGTTGTAGCATGACCTGCTGGCTTCTGGACTGTACACCTGTGCCTTCCTCTCTTGTGACATGGTTTCCCTGACATGATGCAATCTTCCTCAAATGGTTGTCCAGTATAAGCACTTCTTCCCTTAAGTTAGGCATTGTGACATGGCAAGAGGAACAGCCACTGATTCAGGTGGCAAAATATATTCATTTCTTCTTGCAGAATTTCTCATTGGATTTTGCGGCATGGCTCTCTGATTTAGACGGTGTCTGGGATGGGGCACTGCATGTAGCATCTTCAGAGTGACTAGCCTTGGCTCCTTTTTACAGAGAGATTGCAATTGGTGTATTGTGAAATCCTTCATAATCCACACATACAGCCACCAGCGGCCACGGGTCACTGGGTTCCTGAAAGGAAAGCTGCGAATGGATGGGAAGGACGGCGAGAGAAATGAGACAAGACAAATTTCTCTGATCAAGGCTCAGTCTTTAATTGTAGGGACTTGAATTTAAAGGGGGGGGGGAGACCCATCCCTCACTTTGCCAGGCTCTCATTACTTTGTCAGGATTTCATCAGGAGTGCAAGCCAGCTGCTCAGAGGGTAGCTTCGTGCAGGAAGCTGCCAGATGTGGCACACAATAGTCTTTACTGAGGTCGGAAGACTCCACCCTAGGTGGGCTAGCTGACTGTGGCAGAAACAGGGCTGATTCAGCTCACTCAAGGCTGAGGGGAAGGGCACACACACCCATTTTTTTCCTACAATGAAAACAAGCAGGAAGAGAGATGAACAACTTGTACTCAGAGACAGAAAGGTGAGACCTTCCCTAATAAGGAAAAGTTTCTTGAATACAGTGGTCTCTGTCTCTATTTGGATAGGTGATAATATTGTAGGTTAAATCTATGAAACAAGCTGTGTTAAAAATACTTTTTTCTCCTTATTAAACAGTAAAGAAAACACAAGGAAAGAACGTTACAAAGAAAACAAAACCCACACAGGGCAGCAGGACCCAGAAAGTTCATGAAGTGGGGACCTTATTAAGTCTTGTCTCATGTTCTAGTTCCCCACAGTGCTGAGGATGGAAACTGCAAGAACACCATGCAAGAACTCTCTTCCCCAAGCTGCTTCCCAGTCTTCCGTCCAGGACAGACAGTGTCAGGGTAGAGTTGCAATAGGAGATCCCGAGGGACACAGCTTCTTTGGATGCACAAAATTATCTAGCTTTTGTCTGTTTGACAACATTTATTCCGAATTCCACCTTTCCACTCTCTACCCTCCCAGGGGTTAGTGTCAACTGATGAATGATAATATCACAGCAAGTAGACAACAAATGGGATCAGGCACTCCTGAGCCTAAGACTGCTACTGGAGGAAACCTCACCGCTGACAGCAAGAATTGATAGCATAGAAGTGGGATGTAGAGATGCCTCACGAAGTGCATCTCAGTACTTTGTGGTAAGCCAGGACTAGAAGCCAGGTCCTCCTTCAGATCTTCAGACTGCCAGGTCTACCATCCATCCATTGTCCCAACTTGGCCAACACAGGATCTTGCTGCATACTGGATGATCATTGGCCATTTTGTCAGGGTGATGCATGTGGGGGTTGAATTGCATGTCTAGGGCTTAAGAAGACCCAGCTGGGACACTAGGGGTGGTGACGAACAGGAAGAAAGAAGTTTTTAAAAAAATAACACTATGTAACTTTAAGTATTTTTCTTGCAAATTTCTGTCTAGACCTCCCTCTATTTCCCTCCAGGTATAGCTTGGCGTACACTTCCAGTATTAAATTAGGTAATTAATCCAGATGAATTTGCATCCAAATAGAGTTTTCAGGATTGTATCCAACTTGGCTTTCAGATTTTACGACCCATGACTGGTTACATTCAGTGCTTATATCCTGTGAAATATTGTTGAAAATTATGCATTTCATTTTTGGGTTATATATGGTGTAAAACAAGTCTAGAGGGCACATGAAGTTATTACATTTAACACTTTTTTTAATATAAAAGAGAGGAATAATTTTGGTTTATTTCAGCACTCAATATTGAAATTCTAGGTGATTCTAACATAATGAAAAGTTTAATTTCTTAACAATTATTTAATTGTTTTTGATAAAATTTATTAACTTTGTAATATGTGGTGAAGAAGTCATTTGTTCCTATGGGTTGTTTAGTAAAGTATGGCGAGTGATTATAATAGAAAAATGAGAATTATCTACAGTTATCTCTTAATAACGAACAGAAAGAAAAACGAAAGCTTCAGTGTGGAAGAATAAATGGCAGGCAGCATTCCTGCTACCAGAGATGATTCCGCCATAATGTTGGAGTTCTTCCATGGAGAGGCAATACAGAAGTCATTAGCCTCACTTCATACATCACCATGGAAACCAGCCTGCTGATCGCTCTGACCTTTCTGACCAACGAATGCTTCTCAGCACATGCCAGCCATGTTTACGTAGAGTTTTTCCAGTGGTAAGCCAAGGCCACTGCCATGGGGATGCTCTGTGACCTAAACCCACCTAACTTCTACCACCGCTTCTTTCTTTCTTTAAAACATTCCCAACCTGATTCATTTACTGTGCAGTTAAAAATTGAGAATCTAACATAATCTTTCTCATTTTAAAAATTAGTTCTTGGAGAACTTTGTACAATGTAGTTTGACTATATCCACTTTCCTTCCCCCATCTTCTCCCAGACCCATCGCCTTCCCTGCCCTGATTTTTGTGTCCTTTGTGTCCTTTTTGTTTGTTTGTTTTTTTAAACTCAACTTCCATTTGTGCCATGCATACATTCATGGGTATGTGGCTGTCTAACGAAGCATGGTTGACCTACCAGGGGCTGTACCCCAAAGCAAACCGGCTGTCCCTTTTCTAACAGCTGAAGTTGCCAATAGTTCTTTAGCTGGGGTGAAATTTCATGCTTGCCTCCCATTTCCATGCTTGGACTTTGCTTAGCTTGAGTTTACATAGGGTTTGTATCTGTTTTCACAACCACTGTGAGCTCCTATGTACAACTGCCCTGTTGTACCGAAAACATTATTTCCTTATAGTGATCCATCAGTCTGGCTTTCAAAAATTGAAACCTAATAATGCAATTTTTAAATTTTCATAATTTGAAACAATATATCCAATGGGAAAAATCTTCAAAACCCCCCCAAAACAAAAAAAACCTCACCAATCTGTCTTGATTTACTCTGATTGGCACTTAGCTAGGCAATGATTAAACTTTCTGTACTATTCCCTTACATAGTTGCCAACCAGATTTTTCATTTTCTCTGATAAAATATTTATTCAGAATAGGGTTATGATATTTTTGGAGCAAATTATTCAGACAATCACCCTGTTGCATGTATATTTGGACAAATGAACACACACAACTATCACATGAAAATTCCTTTGTCTTATTTCATTTTTATTTTATTTCATATTTCATTTATTTTAATTCATTACAACTTTTAATTGCTTTTAGAAATAACCTTTGTGGCCTCAATTATTTGAGATACACCTCAAGTTTCAAATTAAACTGAGTTTGTGTGTGTGTGTGTGTGTGGGCGCGCGCACGTGCACGTGTGTGAGCAAAACACCTCTCTATAGGCTGGTTGAGCATATTGTAAGGAGAACTGCTCTTTTTTTTTCATTCTTTAAATTACAGCTCATTCATTTAAAGGGATACTTGTCAAAAAGAAGGCTTTAAGTAGTGAGTTAAAAAAGCACTGTTAAATAATTGAATTGACTGTGATAAAATTGCCTTAGTTTAAATAGACTAGTCTGTTTAATGAATTGTGCTTTTATGGGGTGAGATAAATCTATGTGAACTCAAGTGGTTATCCCAGGAACACCAAGTGTGGCTAGCATGAGGAAATATCCAGAGGAGCTGCTTGCAGTTACCTGGTTATATTTTATTAAAGTTATGTTCAGGAAACATTGCTTTCTGCCAGGTTAAAAACAACAGAGGGAAAATTTATTATCAAGCTGGCACATGTATTGCATGTTTCTGATCTTACTCTATTTTTCTCCTCTTTGAGGACAGATCATACCTCGATGCTTAATTAGGAACACAGCACCTAATTTCCAATGTCTAGGAGGGCATTCGACTTAATAATCTTCAGCATTGGATGAAATTATTTTGGCAAAGAGACCGTGGTGGGAAATTAGTTTCATGTTTTAAAGTAAATTTGGCGGGTTGACTTTCCTGTTTGGTGTTGAAAAGGGTTTTTTATAACACAGGATTAAGCTATCATGCAGGCAGTTTGTGTAGCAATGGGGTAGTTATCACTTCAAATGGGAACCTCAGGTGGAATATTCTACAGCCCTTGATTGTACTCCCCCTGCTAAGTGTTGAAATACATTTTATGTGCTTAAAAACAGGAAGGCGAAAATAATCTCACCACACAAAGACAAGTACCGACATAAAGCTCTGTTCTCATCAAAAAGGAACTGCAAAGTCAGACAGGAATGGCAAGCTTTTCCTCTATTTGACTGAAAAGGGGCAACTGTTTCTTTGCTACGCAGGTCAAGGCTCACTGAGTAGTGGTGAAGGGCGAGAGGATCAGTTCATGCATAGCACTGAACAATACTACAATTTAAGACCCATAGCATTCCTATTTTAATGCAGTTACCTGAGAATAACTTCTTAACTGAAGTCAAGATTCCTTTCACTACAAGCACAGATGTCATCATGGGTGGTCATGCTATTTGAGAAATTTTGAAGGGTTGCAATGAGATATTGAAAATCAAATTCAGCCCCCAAAATAGACCCAGAAACATGGAGTTGAGTTTTAAAGTCATGAACTAGTTTATATTATCAAAGATCCAAGAATGTTGCTGTAACTGATTCATACATAATACACAACTTAATGTCTCTATTTTTAGGATAATTCAATTAGATTTCTAATTAAAATTATGATTTGTGGTGTCTGTCTGTCTGTCTGTCTGTCTGTCTGTCTGTCGTCCAAAGGCACATGTGTGCTATAGCATGTTGGGAGATGAAAAGGGCAAGATTCAGAAGTTAGTTCTTTCCTTCCATGGAGGCTTGTGATGATCCAAATCAAGTTATGAGGTCTGTCTGGCTAGCTTTTTACCTATGTAGCCATCCCATAGCCTTTAAAAACAAAATATTTTTATTTCTTATTTCAGAATTTATACATGCTAGCTATTAAAGTAGTTAAGACCTGTAAATGTTACTTTTATTTCCTCAGGTGACTGGATGAAATGACATCTATACCTAAGCTGCGCAAATACATGATCTGACTGAGGCCAGAGTATTTCTTTCTCTGTTCTCATTATCCCTTAGGCCTAGGTCTGGAAGCTTCTTGCCTCCATACATTCTAATCTTCTAAGCTGACTGATTCATTCCAGCTTCTTTCGGCTTCTGACCGAATTGCTTTGCTTGGCTTTATACTAACTTTGGCAGTTAGGAATCTTCTTGATTCTTGTCATTCTCTGGATCTTTCTGTCTTCACCTGTGTCAAGTATGATCTTTCTGCAACCTCTCTGAATAAAATTGTCACAGTAAAATTGCCACATACATACCACTACCACCACTAACCTCCACCCCCCACCTCTGTCTAGGTTGATCTCTCCCTGCAGTGCTCTTAAGTAGCCTCCTTTTCCTGTCCTGTTTTGTGAAAGTAGGGCTATCATGTTTGCGACTCATGATGTTAAGCCTTTCTATGATTCATCATTTTGTCAACCTCTCCATTAGAAGTCACATTCAAACATGGTTGCTTCCTTCTGCAAACTAACCTTACCTTCACTATTAGGGATTAAAGGTGTATACTGAAAGTGTGTCTGTATTCCAGCTGGATCACATAGACCTAGAAGGTCGTTGCATACGATTCCTTTTCAGAGTAGCCATGTTGCTGGATTAAAATTCCTCTAAAGAGGCTTATAATTCTCTACATTCATTGCCATTCGTAAGTAATTTATTGAGTGTCTGATAGGTACACCAAACATTTATTGAGTTTGTGATATTTTCTTACTATGTGATAGCATAGTAAGAAAAGAACTGACTCCTGAAACTTGTCCTCTTTCTTCTATCTATCTATCTATCTATCTATCTATCTATCTATCTATCTATCTATCTATCAAACATGAACGTATATGACTACAATATAATTAACTGCTATTCATGTACCTGAGGGTACATGTAGGAGAAAGTATTTTCATCTGGAGAGACTGGTGCTATCCAACATACTTTTTATTCTGAAGGAGAATCAAGGGTGATACAAAGAATGAATGAGAGGAGAACATTAACCTAGAAATGGCCAGGTTCCAAAACCAGATGGCTATTGGCCTAGTCTAAAACAGGGCATCGAATATGGCATAGTAGTAAATAAAAAGGAAAGAGGCAATTTGGAACAAGAGGTGAAAAGTAGATTGTGTGAACCTTACACATCAAATGAGCTAAAGAACAAAGATGAACAGTAGTGTTTAGTAATAATATGTTGTCCTTTTTTTTTCTTCTTTAGCTACTTAAAGATTCAAGTATTGTCATAGTCCAATGGTTCTCAACCTTCCTAACACAACAGCCCTTTAGTGCAGTTCCTTATGTTGTAATGGCCCTCAGCCATAAAATTATTTTTTGTTGCTACTTCATAACTGTAATTTTCTTACTGAGTGATGTCTTAGTTTCTAGCACCACCAGAAATATGTTTTCCAAAGCAGCAGCCCACAGGTTGAGAACTCTTGTCATAGTCTGTTTTCTGATTCTATATCAAACACAACTGAGACTGGTAATTTCAACACGGAATCTCATTTGGCACATGGCTGTGGAAGTCAAGAAGTCCAAGAGTGAGATACCAGCATTGGATAAGGGTTTTTTTTTTTTTTTTGCTGCGTCCTCACAAAGCAGAGCACAGCACAATGCAATGCAAGAGAGCAAGCATGCACCATTGCACCTGTATGTGCAGTTCCGCTTGAGGTTACAGTCCCACGAGAGCCATTCTGGGGCCCCCGCCCATATGACCATATCCTGTTTAGTCACCCATCAAATATACCATACATAATATATGAGTTTAGCTATTAAGTGTAAGTGTGAATTTTGAAGAAGACATTCAAATCATGGCCAGCATTTGATGCTGGTTATGATGTGTTACTCGTATTTACTTTGTAGCTAGCTATTCAGTTTTCATTAAATGTTCTCTTATGACAATGTATTTGAGTCCAATTAGTCTCACAAAGTGGAATTTTTATAGTTTCCCTCACCACATTCTTAATTTGGACTCTTGGCATATTGTTTTCTTTGAACAATGCTCAACAACAATGAGAGATGATGGTAGCCTTGTAGATGTTCGCTTTCATGGACCCATGACTACTAAATGCTTTAAGAAAAATTTACAAAGCACAAATAGAATTGCTCCATCAAGAGATAAGGACATTTGAAGCTTTTAATATAAAACACCAAACTGTCTTTTAAAAATGTTAGAACAATCATTTCCAGGGTTCTGCAGAAAAAAAAAAAAAAACTTGGGGTAGATATACTTCTTAAAATTTAGATGATAAAGATCATTGGGGAAATTTTCATTTTTTTATACATTTGACTTAAATAGGTATTTTCATGACTAAAACCTAGCTGTCACAGAATTTTAAAAATTGCTGTCTTCCTATCTGGATGCTTTTAGTTATGTGACACATGTCACCTGGGCTGTCTTTGCATCATGATGATTTATCTGTAGCCAGTGGGTGATGTGCAGGCTTGACACCTGTGCAGGAAGTAAAAGCAATCACACACACACACACACACACACACACACACACACACACACACAC
>NC_034605.1:42079038-42138190 GCF_900095145.1 Mus pahari
ACACACACACACACACACACACACACACACACACACAGACAGACACACACACACACAGACACACACAGATACACACATAGACACACACAAACACACCATGCATGCGTGCTGAAGAGAAAAACATGAACTCTCGATTTCAGCTGACTTATTGAAAAGAACAACCATCTTCCAGCTGGTGCTTAAAACCACAGCGGATAATAGAATCCAACACAGAAACAAACACAGAACCTGTGGAGGTAAGTGAGCAGTGTATATTTTCAGTTACATTGATGCCTGGCTTCAGATGCTCCCAGCTTTGTCAAATGATTGTTCCACACTCTCAGGTGCCTTCATCCCAGGCTTTCTCACTAATCCCAGTTCTGAGTCTTGACATCATCCCAGCTTCATCTGCCTTTGGCTCATTGTCTTCTACCCCTGAGTCTTGTTTCCTGTACTTTCACTCATTGACATCCTTAGTGGTTTTGGCTTTTCTGGACTGTCTTGAATTTTGTACTTTGCATGACCTCTGATGGACAGAAGTCCCTCACACATAGTCCCCATTTCATTCCCCAAGAGTTGCTTGGGAGACATCCTCCAGTTGTTATTGCTAGGGCCTCCCTGGACATGTTCTTGAGTTTCAGGAGCTATTTGAGTAACTAACTAACTAACTAACTAACTAACTAACTAACTAACTATGTATATGTCAAGTTATCAAATATTTATATTATCAAAAATCATATATATGTACATATAAGTTTCCTTAGTGAGACATGGCAAAAACAAATATGAAGGGTTGGGGAGATGGTTTAGTCTATAATGTTCTTGTCATGAAAGCATAAGTACTCAATTCCCAAAACTCATGTAAAAAGCTAGGCACAGTGACATGCTCTAATGTTTATTTTCTATAATATAATCCTAATGCTGGAGAGACGGAGTCAGGATCACAGAGGCACACTGGAGAGCCAGCTAAGCCTAACTAAAAAGTCTTAGGTGCAGTGAGACACTCTGTTTCAATAAACACGGTGGAGGAACATCAGAGATTGACCTCTAGCATCCACATGTACACATGTAGACACAACACATATACAGTTGTCCATATACAAACATGTACATACATGCTATAGTGATTTGAGTAATAATGCTCCCACAGGCTCATATATTTGAATGTAGAGTCACCAGGGAGTGGCTTTATATGAAATGATAGAAAGAATGTGAGGTGTTCCTTGTTGGAGAAATTTCACCATTGGAGGTAGGCTTTAAGGTTTCAAAAGCCCATGCCAAGCTTAAGCTTGCTGTTCTTTGTCTCTGTCTGTCTCTGTCTCTCTCTCTCTCTGTGTCTCTCAGTAACTGCTCCAGTACCATGTGTTCCACCATGCTCCCTGCCATGATGAAAATGAACCAAACCTCTCACTCTATAAGCAAGCTCCAATTCAATGCTTTGGTCATGATGTCTTTTCACAGCAATAGAATACTAAGATAGAAGACTAAGACCAGGGACTGAGATGTTGCTGTGGTAGGTCAGACGATGCTGTTAGTTGGAGGAATATGGAAGACTGGACCAGGAAAACAATTGAATACTTTAACCCGGGCTTAGTGGGCCATCCTAATAGAGTGATTTGAACCTTGGGGGCCCAGCTCAAGAAGTTTCAGAAGGGAAGAATATTAGCAAGTGGCCTAGAGACCATTGCTGTGGTGTTTTGGCAAAGAATGTGTTTGCTTTCTGCCCTTGTCATAAGACTTTGCCAGAAGTTAAATTAAAGAGTTTTAGATGAATGTTGTTAGCAGAGCAGACTTCAAGACAGCCTAGTACTGAATGTGCCATGTGGTTACGAGCAGCCACTCTTATGCAGAGGTACACTGAAGACCAGCAAATTCAGCAAATGGGGCAAGGGGAAATAAATGTAGAGTTTGAGGAGAAAAGGAACATCAGGAAATATAATGGTGCTAAGTCCAGTGCTGAAGGAGAGAAAATATGTTTTAAAAGCCTGATGCTAAATGGAATAAAGGGAGTAGTGACCCCAGGACAAGACCCTAACCAGTGACAAGGAATTAAAGAAAAGCTTCAGCAGTGAAGGACTCCATCAACAACAGAAAGCCGGTGAGAATGTAATTGAATAAGGAGAGCAAGGCCTAACCCCATCAAGCAGCAGAACTTGCAGCTTGGGCTATGTGGTTCTGGTTTTAGAGCCTATCATACAACAAGGAGGCTGAATCTCCCCCCCAACCCCCACTCGAGGCTAAGGAAAGCCACTGAGGTCAGGCAGGTGTCAGGGGAGTCCCTGTATCCTCTGCCCAGCAGAGACGTTATTGCCTGAAGCTATTAAGCCTGGACTTTATTGGAGACCCTAAGATGCTGGAGATGCTAGAGTCCTGGGCTACCTGGAAAGAGAGAGCTGAAGACCAGCTGGGGAAGCAGTCCAAAAGAAAGAAATATGTTACAGTCAACAAGGCTGGAATGAGTAGGAGATCTGAAGATTTCCTTGGCAGCAGGACACGGAGATGCAGAATTTGGAATTTGCTCCACTGGTGTTTGTTCTTGTTTTGGTACAGTATTTCTTCATGATGCCCCTTTTCCTCCCTTTTGGAAAGGTAATGTATATTCTTTGCCATTGTATGTTGTAAGTACATGATCTGCTTTTTGATTTTACAGGGATTACAGTTAGGAGATTGCCTTGAGTCTCATATGAGACTTTGGACATTGAGTTTAAAAACAGTGTTGAGACCATAATAGACTATGGGATATTTGAATGCATCTTTGCTTTATGATATGGCTATAAGTCTAAGGAGGGCAGGGAGTGAAATGGTGTGGTTTCAATAAGAATGGCTCCCATAGGCTTATATATTTGAATGCTTAGTAGGAAGTGGCTCTATTTGAAAGGATTAGGAGGATTAGTAGGTGTGGCCTTGTGGAAGGTAGTATGTCTCTATGGGGTTGGGGGGGGGCTTTGAGGTTTCAAAAACTTATGGCAGGTCCAAACTTTCTCTGTTTCCATCTATCTCTCTTTTCCTTTTTCTTTCTTTCTTTTTTTTATCTTTGTCTCTGTCTCTCTGCTCTATGTCTGTCTCTATCTTCTCTGTGGATAAGGATACAATGCCTTGTGATGCCATGCTCCCTACCATGATAATAATGAAGTAAATCTCTGAAACTGTAAGCAAATCCCCAGCTAAATGCTTTCTTTTGATAAGAGTTGCCTTGGTTATAGTGCCTCTTCACAGCAATAGAAGAGAAGTTAAGACACATACACTTTCCTTAAAAAAAGAAACAAAACAAAACAAAAATACTTCCATTGGTGGGAGAATGATTTACAAAGTATCTCTTTGTTTATTTACCAAGTTGAAGCATTCAATAAAACCTCTTTCCATCCAGAGACATTGTTTATAGCTGTGGTTTTTTTTTTTGTTTGTTTTGTTTTATGGTTGACTATTTAGTTTTAAGATTATGACATAATTACAACATTCCTCCTGTCCCTTTTCTTCTTGTAAACCCTCTCAAATACCACTTTTCACTTTCAAACTAATGGTCTCTTTTTCTTATGTGACTCTCTCTCTCTCTCTCTCTCTAAAGACCATGTAACAAGACCACCAATGCCAGAAATAAGAAGTCCTGTTTTGAGTTGTTGGCTAGGGATATCCATGAGACTCTGCAGACATCCAGCCATTGTTATACACTGGAGGGGGAATGTTAATCCTATTGCTGAAGACACCTTACACTTCAGAAATGGGGTCCAGAGGCCCTTGATCAGGAGCTGACCTGAATGACTCCTCCAAGAGGACTAGCTTCCATGGTAGCAGAAGATGCCATGCTAGCTTCCAAGGAAGGGAGACCGCCAACAATCCTACATAGCTATGATATTAGTGACCAGTGTGGCACGATGATGGCCTTATTATCCTCCCTTAGTGACCAGTGTGGCACGATGATGGCCTTATTATCTTCCCTTAGTGACCAGTGTGGCACGATGATGGCCTTATATATCCTCCCTTAGTTTAGCCTTGTTCAAGTACCTGGGAGGCCCACACAATAAGACTTTGAAAAATTATTTTCCGATATAAAAAAGATATAATAGAGAAAATAATGACTTTATCTTTTTGTGATTTTTTTTTAAATTATCTTTTATTTCTGACCCTTCATTCATCTTTTTTGGTCATAATTAAAGATTTATAAACTTTGTTACATTTTCCAATGATTAAAATCATTTGAACATGGATTTTTTTTTTTAATGGTTTCTTGATTGGCCTCTTTCACTCCATCTTCCCTTTCCAGTGCATGCAAAACATCTTAGAAACATATATTAAGGTTACTACTTTGATTTCATAACACTTCATTAAAACTCTTTATGGATTTTCATCATCCAAAAAGTAAGATGCTCTAGTCCAGCAGAAATATGTTCCACCCGTACTCTCTAAGGCTGCTTTGACCCACTTAGTGTTCACTAAGTTTCAGTGGAACAATCATACTATTCTCTATGTAGTTTCACAGTATGGACTGACATTTCAGAATGACTCCCTGTTTTGCTAGATAGTGCTGTGTAGACCCCATAGCTCAGCTGAGGTTCTTAAAAAGTATTTATTATCATTAATGGTATCCACAAGACTTATTTCCATGCCTTCACAGATAAATTAAAGTACCTCGTGACAGTGACAGTTGGTCATCTTTTATAGTGCTCAGATATCTGGTTATTTCAACTAACAGACAACTCCTCTCAAGTCGGGGGCGGGTGTGTGTCTTGTCTTCACTTTTGATCAGTCTATAGTCTCACATGGTAGGGGACTCAATTGAAGATGCTCATGTCAGCAGTGCTGATCACCCAAGGAACCATATTCTGAAAACATTCAACTCCAAAGTTATAAAGTTGAAAGTTCTGGCTTCTGCTTCATCAGTACCTTTTATGGGTCTTTGTGCCTGTCCCATTACAGGAAGAAAACCCCTGGGAGGTGGATAGTTAGGATCCTTTCCATACTCTAGATAACCAAGTTACTCAAGTATTTTTCGAAGACAATGCTATTTATCTGTTGTCACAGATCTTGATTATTCAGAAGATAATATGCAAAAGACCATGTGTACAAACATCTTTACGTGCCTGGCATTATGTAGGGTTGTGGGGCCCCGAGTCTTCTCTGCCACAGGGCACAGCTGCTTGGGGAGGCAGGACGAGGGAAGTGTTGACTGTGCTTACCCCACAGTGTCGTTCGTTGGTCGTTGGTTGGGTGTTGGGCCAAAAGGAAGCCCCAGAACACTGCTCCAGGGGTGGGAAAGCACAGACTGAGCATGAGACAGCCGGAGCTAGTTTGGGAGTCTCTGGGTCCGTGATGATGGCCGGGGACATCTGGTTCTCAGGCTCTTGGACATCCAGGCGCTGCTGGGAGCTGTCAAAGAGCTGAGAAAGAAGTGGGAGCTGCAGGCTGGTTCTAGCCCTGGCTGGGGAGTGGGAGTGAGGGTTGAGGGGGAGAGCAGAGGGAAAAAGGGGAGCTCCAAGTCCTTGGCTCAAACTTGGGAGGCTTGAACTTGGTGGAAATGGTGAAGAGACCTTCTATGGGAGACTAGACAGTGGCACTATAGGTGAAGGCCTTCTCCATGGCTCTCCACGAAGGATCCTGAGAAAGAAAGCAGTTTGTGGTTTTAAGACATTTATTGTCATGGTGAAAGGTGAATGAGTGAAACCATACCCCACTTCTCAGGGTGGGCCTGAGGTTAAATACCTTTTACAGGGAGGACTGTCTGGGAAGTAAAGCTTATTGGCTAAGCCCTCCAGGCCCCTAGGTACCTCACTAAAATGGAGATCTGTCTTGAGCCTAATGACTAAAGGTTGTGTCCTTGTCTTAGTCAGGGTTTCTATTCCTGCACAAACACCATGACCAAGAAGCAAGTTGGGGAGGAAAGGGTTTATTTGGCTTACATTTCCATACTGCTTTTGATCACCAAAGGATGCAGGACTGGAACTCAAGCAGGTCAGAAAGCAGGAGCTGATGCAGAAGCCATGGAGGGATGTTCTTTACTGGATTGCTTCCCCTGGCTTGCTCAGCCTGCTCTCTTATAGAATCCAAGACTACCAGCCCAGAGATGGTCCCACCCACAAGGGGCCTCTCCCCCTTGATCACTAATTGAGGAAATGCCCCACAGCTGGATCTCCTGGGGGTATTTCCCCAACTAAAGCTCCTTTCTCTGTGATAACTCCAGCTGTGTCAAGTTGACACAAAGCTAGCCATTACAGTCCTCTACCTGTGAAGGGGTTTAGGGTGTTGTCCTTGTGTGACTGACGGTCACAAATCTATGAGGGGCTGAAGCTATTGACAGGGTCCCGGTACTTGGGAATCAGGCGAAGTGCCTATAAGGGTTTCTGGGGCCTCAAGCCTTAGCCCAACTGGGAACCAAGATACCTTTCATGGTTCCACTGCATTATACTAAGTATTTTCCATATAGTCACATGATAAATTATGGACACCATTTTCCTGAGCTGAAACTGGAAGCCTTCGGATCAATATCACAGAAGAAGTCTCTGTTGGCCAGAGAAGAATTCTGAATGGTGCTGAATTACAAGCTTCTATTTTCCTCAAACCTTCTCCTCTCAAGAATGTTTCTCATTAGCCCAGGTTAGAATTCAAGAACTTTTGAAGAGATGGAAGAAAACTCCATGATTGAGAAGGAGAATCATTCTTTTAGGTGAGCGCATAACCCCCTTCATTGTACCAGGTAGGAGGATATGGGGAGGCAAGCTGTCCACAGGTAGACAGAGTTTATTCTTAAAGTATGGTGGCAAAGGCAGGGCATGGCCGATGTGACACCTGCTGTGTACTTGGCCTCTTGCTCCCAGAAAGAAACCATTCTTATTTCCCTACCCTCAGGCACAAGATCATTGATTTCACAGAAGGTGCAGAAGACATAGGAAGTAGAATGCCAAAGATTAGAAATACCAGGACCATTTTTAGAAAATTGATAAAACAAAAAGATTTTTATTATCTTGCTTCTTCTTCTTCTTCCGTCACCACAAATGCCTTTCCCTCTGTGAAAGAATTTATCTTTCCAAGTAGGAAAAAAATGATTTTTTTAAAAGATAAGCCTTGAAAAAATTAATTTAAACTTAGCCATATTAGGATAGCATTAAGGCACTCCCGGGTACATTTTATTGGTCCATTAATATAGGCCCCGAGTGGTTGAAAACACCTTAGGCATGTACTGTATTAATGAACCAATAAAACATGCCCTGAAGTGTCTTAATGATATATTACAACCATTTCTATTACATACATAAATGTACTATTTGCCTGCTGTCTTGCATGGTTTTCAAGAAAATCTTCAATTAACAAAAAATATTGCATCAAGAATTCTTGCCCACAATAAAAAAGGAGCAACAAAGAATCCTGTAATTAACTTACTGGGGCAAGTTAACTGTGAAGTGACTGTGGTTTGATTTAGTATTCGAAACTTTCTAGAGTTAATATTTTGGATAGACCTGGCTTGTTGGTTTTTACAGTTGAATACTTGTGGAATAGACAACCTTTCTACCACCTCCCCCCCCTTCAGATACTCAAAACTGAGCGGTGATTATAAGATAGGCCAGAGAACAATGGCTGACCCTCCACTGTCTGTGCACACTTTAGATGGCTGTCTTTTAGGTATTTGAGAAATGTTCTGCAGAGTGATGAAGAGACCTAGTCACATAGGTGAGCCTGAGGGACTGAACTCAATATACAAGAACCTGTAAAGGAATCTTCTAATAGACACTGGGTCTCATTTTTGGTTTTGTTTTATTGAGATGGGGTTTCCTTACTTAGCCCAGGCTGTTTTCTGTGACAATTCTTCATTCAGCCTTTGTAAGGCAAGTATCACTGGTATATGCTCCTATACCCAGCTAGGTTCTAGTCTCACTCAAGGCGCACTTAACCTTGATTTTTTTTTTTTTTTTGTAGAGTCACGAAGATTGATGCATAACTGTACGTGGAGGAAGCACAGGGAGAGAATCAAACTCTGACGATGACACTGCTGGGGTGGAACACACCTGTAATTGCAGAAATTGGGAAGGTTTGACAAGAGGAGAGACTCTTTGTGAGTTCAAAGCCAGCCCGGTCTACATAATTCATTTCGGGTCAACTAGAACCACTTATCAGACTCTGGTTCAAAACACAATGTTGATGATAGTGGTTATCATTCACTATCATTAAATATCAAGCAGGGTTGTAATTATTGTGGCATTACTTATCTCTGCAACACCCCCATGAAGAAGGTAGGAGTATATTTATTGGGTAGATGAGGTATCTGAGGTCCAAGTAGAATCTTCGAATGGTACAAATTAGTATTGAACTTCAACAATCTGAATCAAAGTCTACACTGGGGTAGATAAAGCCCAGTGTAGTCACAGGGGGAAGCTGAGAGTGATGTTAGATTTAGGCTATTTCGAAAAAAATTCTTTCCAAAGTTTGTACGTCTGCACATTCTGTTTTATGTTGTATCCTTTCTGTCTCTCCAGTGGTATGGGCATGTTAAGGAGAGAGAGAGCTCTCATGAGCATCTTCTGTCCTCAAACAGTGATGCTGAGGATCCAAACTGGCCCGTATGAGGCAATTGGTAAGATCTAATGGGAAGGGAACATCCCATTAGGTATGGACACCAAAGGCCACAGCAGGTGAAATGGGACTGTGTAGTCATGTGACTCAGAGGAAAGATGACACCCTTCTGTCCTTACTGATGGTGTGCCCCTGAGGCAAGTCTTTGCAATGGAGATGGTGAAGCCTTGGGTAAGGAACAAGTGGGGAAAGTCGTCTGGATACTCCTCTGGGGCGACAGCGTGGAGCACACTGACACGTTCTCAATTTGACCGCTGGGCAGAATGAAGGACAAAGATGAAAACTACTTGTCGTAGGAGAGATAAAATGAAAACAAAGCCTTAGTGGGTGCGTGTTTAAGACCTCACTCAGGTTTACATGCTAAGGGATTACTCATACGTGATTGTACTGACTTGCCCTCCTACAGATTGTGACTTGAAATGCGTCTAGAAAGGCCACGGAAGTGACTGGAGCTATTGTTCGTTTCAGGGTTACAATTCAGGAACTAAGTTATCATACAATTTCTCTTTCCTGAAAAACATGATTGATCAACTTGGTTTTGTGTGCATGTGTCTCTGTGTGTCTACTCTCCACCTCAAGGCTGGGGACAGTTTTCCTCACTGGTCTGAGACTCACTGATTCGGAGAGACTGGCTGACCAGTAAACTCCAGGTATCTGTCTATGTCTGTCTCCCTAGTACTGAGATATGAAGAACAGTCATTGTGCTTGGTTTTTCATTGGCTGCTGGGATTTGAGCTGTGGTCATCATGCATCTAAGGCAGGCACTTTATAGAGCGTGAGCCATCTCCCTGACCTCTGGTTTTCTTTTGTTGAACTGCATTTTAGTTCAGACATATTTTTTCTAAACAAAACGAAACAAAACAAAACAAACTGCCATTATTGAGAATTTCATTATTTTGCATACTTTGAGCTAGCCAACCACTTGGGTCTCACAGTCTGGAGAACAGTGGTTGGAGTTTGTTCTATGTTTATTTTTTGTTTGTTTTGTTGTCTTGTTATTGTTTTGTTTTCTAAAACAGGGTTTCTCTGTCTAGACCAGGCTTGCCTTGAATTCACAGAGATCCACCTACCTGCTTTAAACATTTCTGGAGACCCTTCCCAGGTAACATTAACTTGTTGGATGCTTCCCCCAAAGTCTATGATATAAATGTGGACCATATGATTCTTGTCTTTAGATGAAGAAAT
This sequence comes from Mus pahari, assembly GCF_900095145.1. Lineage (NCBI taxonomy): Eukaryota > Metazoa > Chordata > Mammalia > Rodentia > Muridae > Mus > Mus pahari. Next base: position 42,088,762 of record NC_034605.1, read on the forward strand.
GATGTCTTTTCTGAAATCAATTATCTTCTTGGTGGGAGAATGATTGCAATCCAGGATGCCCTATGAACAGTCAGCAGCCATTATTTGTTTCATCATAAGACATGTTATCAACACTTTGAAGCACAAGAGCGTCATAAATTGAAATTGTATTAAGTTGGTGATATTCTATTGTTTCTAGCCTATAAGAACACAATTTCGCATGAATCAATTTAATACTTAAATCAATCACATGCAGGATTTGTGGACCTGAGTTAGGCAGTTGAAGAGTCTGGTGGAAGCCAGTGAAGCAGGGACAAGAAAGAACATTACAGAGGGTCAAGGACAAGAAGGAACATCACAGAGGGCCCAGGACAAGAAGGAACATCACAGAGGGCCCAGGACAAGAAGGAACATTACAGAGGACTCAGGACAAGAAGGAACATTACAGATGACCCAGGACAAGAAGAAACATTACAGAGGGCCCAGGACAAGAAGAAACATTACAGAGGGCCCAGGACATGAGACAATGCACTTGCACACAGGGCCCAGGACATGAGACAATGCACTTGCACACACACAAAAAACCAGAACAAAGCAGAAGGTGTTAAAATAGTCCACCACAGCACATTTATTCAGGGAGCCAATGTTTAATTTTAACTGTGGAATAAACTTGAGATGGTCTTGAGTTAATGAAGGCAATAGATTGGAACTACAAGAAAAATCTATGAATAAATGGATCCATGATTTGAAGCTGTGGTAAGATTTGCAAGTCACCAATTTATAACCAAGATTTTGGATATCTTGGCACATTGGGTCAATAAATCTTGACTGTAATCACACAAGATCCTCATAGTACAATAGAGGTAATTACTCACAGCAGTAAAAGTAGGACAGCATCATGGGGCAAGGATGAGACCTAGCTTGACACCTAACATCAAAGTCAGCCTAGTGACTCAGGTAAGTCACTGAAGCACTGTGAAATGTGGAGATGCTAATGCACACCTCTTAGAGGTGTGTAGAGGGCTCGTCTGTAGAACATGGCATTATTAGTCCACTAGTGGAACTGAGCAGATCCTTCCAAACCAAACCCAGGAGTTTATGCACTGTCTTCTGTACATGGCAGGGGACAGCCTTCATCAAGACTTTAAATACTTAAAGAAATCCATAAATTGTGAATGGTTGAGAGATGCCCTCTATTTGAGAAGAGTTCTTTGTGAAAATCTATATAAATATTAGGACTCTCAAGGATAGAGAGGCAAAGCCCCAAGTAATAATTTTCAATGAGACAAAAATGAATGTCTTTAGATAGCTTGAATAGGAATTCCATATGATAATTTGCTTAGTCAAATTTCCATAACACATAAATTGCTTCTAAGGACAATCACTTTCAGTTTTAATGATTTTAAACACAGGCATGTCAAACAGTGCTTTTGAACATATCTCAAGGACAAGGAAATGTTTTTATACATATTTGAGGTCCTTCCATGATTTTCCTTAGATGATGTCATGGAACATTTTTGTGAAAGATGAAACAATTTCCTCTCTGGTTCTAAGTAGGTAAGTAGCCTTCACTTTTACTGTGACTTGTTTTGGTTAGCATAATCAAGGCAGAGCCTTCCCACCGAGAACTGGTATTTGGAATTTTGGTCACTTTGTGGGCACTGTTATATTTCTATCTCGATGGAAACTCTTAAGGAAAGGTGTAAGAAGGTACACAGGGAGGGAGAACTGGCATCAAAAATCGTGCTTTTGAAACTTTCCCAATTGCTCAAGAGTCAGAACAGTAGTGATAAGACAGAATGGAGCTGGGCAGGAGAGCAGTTGACTTGTGATTTTCATGTATGGTTGCTTTTTGAGACATAAAGGCGCCATTGTTGAGGGAAAGTTCTGAGTGTACACAGCGCTTGGAGGAGAGTAGCAGTTAGATTCCCAGCCTCATCCTTGATAAGGCTGATTGTAGAGGGAACCCTGGTTTTTCATGAAGACCTGTGACAACAAATTGACATTTCAGTGACAGAGTTGACTAAACCAGACACAATAGCATGTGTCTGTCAGCTTCCCATTAAGAAACACCAAACTTTACTGGTAGAGTCATTCAAGGAGTCTTAACGAAGGGACAATTTACAAAGATGTTTGGTGATAAACATTCAGTATCTAAGATGCAATGAATCCCAAGATGAGGAACAGTGGTCTGATTCATAAAATATGACTTACCTAGAAAGACTAAGTCTTACAGATGGGCTATGCTGGGAAGAAACGTAGGCTTTCTTTTCTATCCTCTCTGTTCTGTGTTCTTTTCCTTTTCTCTGATCCTGAGGATGAATTTGGTTATCTCATGGATGCTACTAACCCTACCATCGAGTTATACCGTCGGCTCCAGAGATGTTTTCTTCGTGGAAGAAACCAGAAACCATGGTGATTTCACTGGGAGTGGATCAAGAGGATACAAATTCTCTTTTTATTCATCTCCCTCTTTCGAATCTGATGAGAGAGGGCATTGGTGTTAGGCTTTATCTAGAAGCTAGAGGGCAAGAAGGAAGGCAAGAAGGCAAATTGGTACACGCCAGCAGCCAGCTGTCTGCTGAGCCCAGGGGGAACAGTGGTACTGTCAAAATAGACAGTTTCTACTTTGGGTGGTGTAAGATCCCACACTTTTGTTTCTTATTCATGCTCTGTGGCTAGTGTGGGCTAGTAGAGAATCTCTGATATCGGCCTTGTCATTCACAACTTACCTTAGTGGTGAGAACAGATGTGACTTTGAAGTATAATCAGTTACTTCAGTGAAGCCCAAAGAACCACAGGTGAGATCCCATGCCAGCAATTAAGTACTTTGGCTAAGTAATTTTATTTTCTTTGTAATTTTTTCCTGTATCAGAATATGATGCAAGCCTAAGAGTCCCAGGAAGTTGGATTCTTTCAGGTGCTGGGATAGAGAAGGAAGCAGGTACCCTGAGCAGAATGAAGTCTATCTTTCAACTTCTTTATTAAAAACATGTTGATCTTTATATTAATCCAGGGTAGGGATCTGTGGAATGATTCAGGCAGAATTCAGTTTGAAAAAAAAAAAGTCTGAACCTCTGGTCTGATGCTCAATAAGGTCAGAACCTCAGAGAACCAAATATATATTGTCAACTGCAATAGCCTCTTAGAAGATTTTCCAAACACTTTTAGCATCAAAATTTTCACATTTGAATTTGAAAAGGGGCTTTAGTGCATGACATGGCACTAAGCCTCTAGTTAAGGGGATTGAAACATCTCTACTTTATAGTCTAAAATAGACAGCCGTGACCTGAAGAAATGCAGCAATCCTCAGTTATCTGTGAGAACGTTATCCGTACGCAGAAAACGACATACAAACATTTTCAGAATAATCGATTCATCGCTCAGCATGGAACTCAAATATGTCCCTTCCCTGGTGGCACATTATTCTCATTTATAAGTGGATTAAAAGCAAGCGCTAGGAACATCTAGGACTTGGAGAGAGGTGTAACTATCACGCTTAGTGGGCCTAAAAATCCCATCCCATCCATGCACGTTTAGAATGGATAGGGCAGAGGTAGAGCAGAGCTTTGCCTACATTTCGAGACAAGGTATTTTGTTTCTTCTATTTTGTTTTCCCTGTTGCTTTGGGGGTGGATAACGTGTCTCCACTGGGCATGCAGAATTACACTTAGTGGCTAATGCTTTGGTATCAAAGAAGTGGTATTCCCTTTCCCTGATTCCAGAAAGGCAATGGCTGCTGGAAACAAAATCCTGAAGATTAACTCGGAATGTTTCCTGGATTTTAAGGGATGTCTGTGGGGGTAACACAGACCTAGAGGAAGAGTATTTGTGGGCTCCTCTGGAAGGGAAGAACCAGTGCTCTGTGCACATCAGGGGTGGCTGTACATATACATAAATATATAGGTAAAAGGTCTTGGACTCTTCATCCGTCTTTTAATACGCAAAGATTAGTGGTTGTGCTTTAGGTTTCTTAATTATTAGCATTTTTTTTCTGCTTCCACCTCATCAACCGACAAGTTAACTATAAAATCATCCTACTCCAAAGACAGAAAACTGTGAGCCACACACTAGTTTGTAGAGATTGCTAAAATGTTGAGATGTCCCTGATGAGTCCCAAGATTCAGACTTTTGGAATAACCTTGACCTTGTCCTTGTCTTCCGTGGCTCTGGGTTCTGCTATCAGGTGGTTTCTTATTCATCTGTTATCTGCCTTGGCCATCGTAGTGGGTGAGAGATTTGGAGTTTTGCTGCCTGTTTCCTGCCCATGGGAGCTTGTTGGTGCAAGACTTGCTTTAAAGCTCACTCAAAGGTGTTTAAATCTTGGCATGAAGTTGTGACTGTGATTTTTGTTTTCTTTAAAATTAGTAAAACCTTTCAACTCTTTGCTTCCAATATGTCAGAGTCACCCCTACATCCACAAATCTTTCTTAGATAGAATACCTAAAGTGGTAAGATTTCTTAGCTTCTCCTTTGTCATTCATGTTTTTTTTTTTTTTTTTTTCAGTACAGATACCACAAAGTCAAGAGGCTTGAGCTGCAGCAGACTTGGGGTTTGTCAAGGGGCCACATCTTTACTTTATAAGGTCTTTCCTTAGAGTTGGAGACAAGCATGCCTAACACTTCAAGGCTTAAAATTCTTTCTTGTTCTGCCTCATTTCCATGTGTACGATGGGTGATATTTTATTGTGCCTATTTCTTCCTCTGATACCTTGCCAAACAAAACTAGTAACATTGTATGTCCCTATAATTCTGTTTTCCAGTTTCCTTTTCTAGAACTACTGGCTGGAGAGATTAGTGGTCTCTCTTTTAACATGTAACGAGCCCCTTGCTATCAGCCTTGGCTGTTTAGCTTAGGCTTGTACAATCGCCACCTCAGATGCAGGCTTCCTGCCAATCATAGATTTTCATTGGTTCTGTTTGCTTTCTGTTCACCCAGGATACCAATGCCTATTTTGAATAACACCAATTGAGGACTCAAATAAACGTTGAAATCTAATAGCTCAACCCTAAAGAAGTTTGTTTCTGGCTCATGGAATACCCAACACCATTCTTCTCTTTCCCATTTCTTTCTCTAGAATCCACAGCGGGTGCCTGAAACCATGCATAGTACCAAGTGTGCATACTTTGTCGTCTCTCTATACACAAACACACACGAATGCACACATCCGATGCTTTTCCATCTCAACTAGAGATCCCATGGCTGTAAATTTTGTGGTCTGAAACTCGCGTTTCTTTCCACCTCCAAGTTTTGTTAATCGATCCTTTCTTGCTATTGATATTAGCAACATCAACTAAGTTCATCTTTCTTCTTTAAAAGTCATATCTTCCTACGTGTTTGCTTAAAGGACTCACTTTGAAGTCTATTATCAGTGTTATGACTCTTGTGCTTTGGGGCGATTATTAAGAAAAATAAAGGCTCCCTGAGCACAAGTTGTGCAGAGCTGTGGCAGAGCTGTGGCAGTCTATAGAGCATAAGATTGTGACGAGTATTTGGTATAGACAGTGGAGATACGCTGGATAGAGGGACAAGCCACTTCCTGGTGGGATAGACCAGGACTACAGAAGGTCATTTCATGTGCCTTTAAACAATGCATAAAGACTTATGAACTGATTGTTTCTGGAAACTTCAATTTACTGTTTTTTAGACTGTGGCTGGACACTGGTGATGGCAATTTTGTCAAGCAATATGGGAAAGAGGGAGATGTTTGTCACCAAAGGGCTGAGGGATCTGTTTTAGCAATGTCCCGTCATTTTCACACACACACAGTGCTCATGACCTGATGCCACTGGTAACCAGCTTTGAATCTGAACTCCGAAAGAGCATTGTTAATGAAAGCTATCTATCCCTCCCATCTGACTCTGCCAGTAGTTAGTGCTCAGTAGTACTTGAACTCAGTCCAGCGCAGTAGTACTTAGAGCTCAGTCCAGCACAGTAGTACTTAGTGCTCAGTATACCAGCACAGGAGGGGGAGGGTCTTCCTGATTTCCATATGGCTGTTGAGTTGGGTTGGGTTGGGTGAGAAAGGGGAAAGAAGGAAATGGCAGTGGGCACTCTGGGGGCCAGGAGGACCTGAGGTCATCAAGGAGATACAGGAAGGTGGAGAAGCATCCTGTGGATACTGAGAGGGGGAGGAGCTGAGAGACACAGGAACAGAATTCTAGTCTGACACAGCGAAGCCACAGGGACAGAATTCGAATCTCCATTCCACTATTTCATGATTTTTAAAAAATGTGGCAAAGAGACGAACGTTCTCAAACTTCCTCCACTTTCTCAAGCATTGGGAAAACTACACTTTTCTGGCTTTTATTTTTCGAGAAATAGTCTAAATGTTTTGCATCATGAATTCAGACTCAGTCTGAAGGCAGCACAGGGTCCGTTAGGACAGTCGGTCTAGCAGGCCAGCGTACAAGCCATCTCAATTAAGGCATTGTCTCCAGAGCAAAAATAAGGTGGTAAGGCACAAGCAACTTTACTTTTGGAGAGATCATTTTCATGAAGACAGTAAAGGCATGATAAATATCTGCTTCCGGGAGCACAGTCAGTCACACGCAGAATGACTTCCCAGGACCTGGCTCATGGTGGTTCTTATACTCTTTGGGGGCATGCTTGTCTTTTTGTTGTGAATGGTATCATAATTTTCCTCTTGCCTTTAATTTTTTATTGTAATTTTTTAATTCTGTGGTCCCGTGAGTATTCTGAAGGGCCATCTTTCTTGAATAAAAATTAAATAAACCTAGAAATGTGCCACATACCGTCTCATCTTTTTTTTGTTTTTTGAGTTTCAGGGTCAAATAATTTCATGTTTTAGGTATGTAAGTATTTTCAGAAATACCAATGGTAAAAGTTGAATATTCCCCATTCCAGTTTTTAAAGTCTGGGGTAGAGAATGATTAACTAATACTTAACAATTTTATTCTCACCCTTTCCCCACTGTGTTATTCATTGATTATTCAAATAATTTCTGAGCTAAGGTGTTATGACCATTGTTGGCTGAATGCAAACATCCATGAAAGTAATGTTTTATTCTTGAAACCTACTATCATCTTGGAATGATAGATATCCCACATAAACTTTCCAGTGGGGTCAGTTTATTAGAGTTACAAACTACATAGCATTAAAACACGGTGACTGACTATTGTCCTAGGGATGGTCCGCTGAAGGAAATGAAATGAGGAAATGACATTGGAAATGGGTCTTAAAAAGCAAGTGGGTCTTAACTGGTAAAGATGATAAAGCACACAAGGAAGGCATGGTATGAGTTCCGTGATTAAATGCAATGCAGAATGGTGTTGGGGCTTGATAATAAAGGGAATGAAAAATGGAACTCCAGTTTGGTAAAGTTTGGGTCTAATTATGAATCCATAAGGACTTTCAGATAAGAAATCAACATAATCAGATTTAAACATTAGGGAAATAATATTGGAATTAACATTGAATTAGTAATGGAATAATCTTGAAAATAGTACATGGAATTAGAAAGCAAAACCTGTTCAAAAGTCCACCAAGAAAGTGACAAAAATGGAGAACTGAGGTCTTGAAGATAGGGTGGAGGACTGGGTTTAGGATATTTTTTTTGCTAGAGATCTCAGAATATTTCATTCTAGATTTTTATAAAGGAGACTATAAAGTGTAACAAAAGTGTGTGCGATTCATAATGAATATTAAAATGACAATTGAATTTTTAACTTTTAACAAAGAATAAATTTTCATCTGCTAAGTAGTTTTGCTTTGCAGATCTCATTCAGGTAAAAAAAAACACTCTTTTGGTTAAAAGAATTTTCATATTCACTTTAACACTATCCTAAATACCTGCAACTTGGATCCCTCTATCAAGTAAATATAGACTCTGTATTGATCATGTATAAACATATTGTGATCTCTGGACCTGCCAAAGCCTTTGGTATTTGAGACAAAGCAGTGCACATAAGGAACATCCATTTCTAAGGTCTTCACCAAGCCATATCTCACACAGTACATGTTACAGTGACCTCTTTTTTTGTGTGTGTTTTATCTTTCTAAAAACATGACACTAAAGTTGAGTGGATCTGGAGGTGGGGAGAATCTGGGAGGAGTGTGGGGAGGGAAAACATGACCAAAATATATTGCATGGAAAGCAATAATTAAAAAATGTTCCTGTGAAGATTAAGTTTAGGATAAGAGAGTTTTTAAAAATGGCTAATAAAACTGTTGATAAAATTCTAATGCAGTGGTTCTCAACCTGTATATTGAGCCCCCTTTGGTGGTTGCATATCCTGCGTATTTACATTGTAATTCATAACAGTAGTACAATTACACTTGTGAAGTAGCAATGATAATAATTTTATGGCTGGGGGGGGGATCACGACCATCATGAGGAACTATATTAAAGGGTTGCAGTTTTAGGAAGGTTGAGAATCATTGCTCTAAAAAGAGTCTGGATTCAATGTTGCCTTATCATCAGCCCTGAGGATTTGCTCTGCTGAAAAGATACTGAAGTTGGAAATTATAGATCTTTCAGTGTCTATAACAATGATGCTGAACTCAAAACAGAGACCAGGCCTTGGAGACCCTGGCAGTGTGTTATTGCTAAATGAGTCTACATATAGGTATTTGTTTTCAGATAAATTATATGACTTTGAATGTAAGATGTCAGTTAAAATATTTATAGCCTGGTGTGTGTGTGTGTGTGTGTGTGTGTGTGTGTGTGTGTACTATAAAAGGAAAACAAGCCTTTTGGTAAACTACATTACAGCCTTCTGATCTATAAAGGTGTCGAAGTTTTAGAAAGGATCTTTTCCAAAGTTACCACATTTGGGCACAATGAATGCAAGACACATGCTACTGAAGCCAGGAAGTGTGGTGGGACAGTATCTGTGCCCACAGGTTTATGGCACCCTAAGGTGCATGGATCCATAGTCAACAGACAAGCTATAGCAGGTCCCATCCACCCAATGGGATTCATGGATTATTCTGCTGAATGAGTGGATGGAAGATGCTTCATAGCTGTCCTCAGATTTTATAGCTGGAGAGAGCCGGGACCTTTAGCCTTGTGATGGGACACTCATAGCTACCCATATAGATTATGATCAAGACAAACATACTGATTCAGACAGCAATTTCACTCTGCTTCAGAAGATATAAATAAAATTTCCTCATAGCCTTTGAGAGGTTTCTGGTCTTGAGCTTTTTGTGACAATGAGTTGGGCTAAAAAGAAAGGAGGTCTACTGAGGTCACAGTTTTGAGACTCAAGTATCTCTGTCATAGGACAGGCGTGGAGGATACTTTCAGCTGTGTCACTTCATGATGGGGAAAGCAATATGGGGTGAACATGTTGGGGTGAGTGGTTATGCTGCAAGCCAGAAAAGAAGTAGAAAGAGATAGTCGCACAAGTCCTCCACAGGCACACGATATAAAATGATATAAAACCTCCCAATAGAGCCCACCTTATAAAGGTCACTATCATCCTAAGACCACCTCTATAGGGACATCTCCAAATATGGAGCTTTGATGGATATAGAACATCTAACCCGTCACAAGAATGGTGGAGTACATTTAGTTAGGCATATTTCTGAAGTTTGTTTAAGGAGTTACGTGAATTTGAGCGAGCCTTGGTTTTTGCCATTACTACTTTCAAGATGTGCTGTGAAGTAACTGGTAGGAGAGTCTGCGTAGACACTTCTAGAGAAGTGTTAACTGTGTATTGACGACAGTTGCTGTTGTTCACTTGCATGCCCAGAAGTTCTGTGTGGAACCTAGCTTCAGTGAATGAGAGTCAGCCACATTTCACTTACGAGTCCCTCCATTTTGAAGCTGGAGAAAAAAATAAAAGTCGTTAGACTTTTAGATGCTGCACGTTCTGTTTTTAAGAAGATAAATTTAGGTTCCAGTGTTGGCCACAAATGTCCACATGGTGAATAAAAATGAGTTTGCAAACATTACAACCTCCTCCCCCCCCAAGTCTGATAAGCCCTAGAATGAAATTAGTTAAAGTGACCTGACAAAGCGTCTAACCAGTCAGGACCAGGCCTTTCCTCTGAAGATAAGAATGAGAAGACCAGGCTACGAAATGAGAAGCCTATGCCAAGATGCTGGCTGGTCACATTCTGCGTGTGGGAGAATCCTTTATGACGCAACGTGATTCTTCACTGTCTTTCTTCACAAGTGTTTGAGCATGGGGCAAGATGGGTTCCAGTACCAGTGAGTCTTGGTCTGAGAAGGCCTGTGTCATGACCTTGAACTCCTTCACCAGCATCCCAAGCAGAGGCATGAGAGCAGCCCACCCGCGGAATAGCACTAGGAATGAAGCAAAGGACTAAGAAAGACAACCTCTACCCGTGATGCTCTCTGATAATTAGGCCTGTAGCTCAAGAATCCAAGTCTGAAGAGTCAATCCAAATTGCAACCCCTTTCTCCTGGCTTCCACATCCCTCCTTGTCCTCTGATGACTTTAAGACTCTCAACATTTAATGACCTTCTAAGGTATTTCTACTGTGCTATTTCCAGACAGTTTTCTTTCCCCTCTGGAGGATAGATTGGACCTTTAGTAAGGCAGTGAATGAAATAAAATAGTGGAGGTACAAGAGAAACCAGCGAACAGCTGAAGATCTGGCTATAAAATTGTAGCTGACTCTGAGATCTACAGTTTTCTCTATGCAGCCCTCCTGCCCCTTCACCCCCCAGGGCGAGCTCTCTAGCATTGGCCTATGTCTTCTGCTTTCATGTCCTTCAGTGTCAGGGCTCTACTCTGCTGCCCAGTTGAGGTACAGGGTCCACTCACGTGAGGGATTCAGCCAGCTGGTTAATACCTTCACCATCAGGGCCACCTGAGTGCTACAGCTGCCAAGGGGTGGGGCCATCTCTTCCACTCTCATGAACTTGGGACCAGCTCTCCCCGCTGTCTCAGGTGTGTGGGGAGCATCTCCCTTGTGCGCATGCCACCTCACAGCAGGCCAGTTCTCATGTGCCCATACTGTCAGGGCTGGCTCATTCCCATTGGGCCTGTGCCACCAGGGCCAGCTGTACTGTGCAGCCCAGGTTAGGTGCAGGGCACAAGCCATGTTTTTTCTTTTTTCTTTTGCACTGTCATGGAGACTTGGGTAAGACAGTCTAGCCATCAAAGCCTTGTTTAAATTAGAGATGATTCTTTGGGCTAAGGAGAGGAGAGGCACTTCTGAGATAAAAATGTTTTTTAATCGAATTTGGTTGACATGACTCAATAATTTTATATGAGAATCGAATGGGATTGTATAGGTCTTTCTGAAGTTTCATGTTTACGGATGAATGAACTGAGCCATGTGCTTCACCACAGACGATCAGGCAAACTAAGGTGTCCTGACTTCTAGAATGGAGCTTTGTTCCCCTCCAACTGTCAACTCATGATTGTGGGGGGAATAGCCTATTAGGTATTGCCACATTCCTGGAACTGCTGGGCTGGTGTGGGCATAGTTACAAGTAACATTTACATAATACCTGATACAGAAGCCTCAGTGTCTCGGAATAACTATTTAACGATGATGCCTTTTGCTCTATTCAGACCAGAGAAATGAGCACACATTTCTGGCTCCATTTAATAAATTGCCTCCTTGAGGGCATCACATCCTGTTCCCCTGGAAAAGTTCATTCACCGCACATGGGTAAACTAAGTGCTTTTCCCTTATGAACCCCGGTGTTTACTCTCAGCCCATAAGCAGCATAAAGCCTCTCTTACATTATGACTATTATCAAGAGCTCAGACAGACTTCATTGCAGAGCTGTCACTATTGCAGGTGATGGGTCAGCTCGGCTTTAGAGGAAGGAAGAAGGGGATGAACAAATATGGAAGAGTAATCGTGAAATGAGTTTAATTGTTTTAGCTGAATGCTTCTGCATCCATGGAGAGCTTTCAGGTCTGGTGAATATTACCTTTTGGAGATGCTGCGGCTGGTTCAAAAAGAAAATAACCCACCTCATTGCTTGTAATGTGTCTGATTCTTGGAAAGTGAGAAGAATGCAGGAATAAATGCACTGGGAATGTCTATGTCCACATGACATGCCTACTTCCTTATTGCCCTCTTCCTACAGTTCTTGGATTCCTCCAAAGTCTCAATTCTAAGGTAAGTTATACAAAAGAAAGAGTGAAAGGGGGCGTTTGTGAAAATAAAAAAAGATTTTTAGTCACCTAGACTATCTGTTGGTGTTCTTTAGTATCTTTCTTTTACAGTTTTTAAAAACAGAACATTCTAACTCTTATAGATCAAGCTAGTTAGATCAGTGGTTACATTTAAAAATCTATCTACACTTAAGTTGTTTGGATTCCTCTCTTTCTTGTGGTTTCTCTTACTTCCTCCATCTCACTCTCTGAGAATGCTTTTTATCTCCCTGTCTCCTAACCAAAAGCTACACATTACCGAAAAATCTGAACCTCATGTAAGCGTGCAAGGCATAATGAAATCGATTGCTAAGGACAGTGTAGCTTTAAAGTGTTAGCTCCTTGTTGCGAGCATTGTCAATATTTGGGCATTGCTCATAGGGAGTATGGCTGCTTCTCATGATTCCATGAGCAAAACTGTCATATGAATTATACATCCTGTTGTGTAATATTTAAGTTAAAAATGATGGCAATATGTATACAGAAGAAGTTTTTTATGCTATTAATTTAATGGATTAAATTAAATATTTTAATTATTATGAATGGTTCTACTGGTTACTACTTAGATATCTGAACAGGGATTGAATGGTGCATTTTAAATTTCTTAAATTAACTTATCTTTTTGTACGTATGGTCTAATCACATATGTGCATATGTGACTGTGGGTTGTGTGAGCCTACATGTGAATGTGCAGTGACCAGAGGTAGACATGGACTATTTCTCCTGGCGGTTCTCAACTTTTTCTGTTTTTAAAGACTCAGTCTGTCATTGAACTGGGACTATTGGTTTTGGCCACTCTGACTGGCCAACAAGACCTGGGGACCCCCTCCCCCCCCCCCCCCCCGTCGCTGCATCCCAAGCACTGCGGCGACAGACAGCATGCCCCCATATGCTGAAGATCCAAACTTGGGTCCTGATGCTTATGCAGCAGGCGCTCCTCCCACTGAGCCACCTCCCCACTCCCACATGATGCACTTTCTATTTCGATGACATCCTTCAATCTTTCAATGAAGCGGAATTGGATTAGTCTGTTGGTTCTATCCATCTGGACTGCGGTAGCAACATTTATGATGGGGAAAATCAATAGAAGTTTATTTCTCATCGTCAACAATGCTAGCAACTGTAGACTCAAGGCCTCAGAGAGCCTTCTAGCTTTGTCTTATCACAGTAGACCATTGGGTCCCAATTCCCTTCCCAAATCACTACTATTCAACCCAACACAGCAGGGCGGAGGGTTCCAAGAGGTCCTAGTCATAGGGACAAAAGCAAGCCTTATCTTTTCTGATTGGCGTTTTAGTTTTTAAAGTCCCTTTCCCATTCCAAAGCTTCCATTCCATTAGTCAGTTTTGTGGTTGCATGGGTCTCCTCTAGTTCTCCTACGGCTTCTTAGACAAGACATAACAAAAACATCTTGTTGTACCCCAGTCCTAGAGTTACCATGAGTCTCTAAAATGATTGGCTCATGTTTTGAAATTAATTAAAATAACCCACTATCATCTTTCTTTTCTTTATGGTTACAACTTTAAGTACCTTGGTGTTCTGGTTTGAATAAAAGTAGCCTGCAGAGGTATATAGGGAGTGGCACTCTTAGGAGGTGTGGCCTTGTTGAAGTTGGCATGGCCTAGCTGGAGGAAATATGTCACTGAGGGTGGGCTCTGAGGTTTCAGAAGCTCAAGTGTGGCATAGTGGCTTACTCTTCCTTCCTGCTGCCCAAGAATGCAGATGGAGAACTCTCAGTTACTCTCCAGCACCACGTCTGCCTGGTTGTGTGCCACCAAACTTGCTGCCATGACAATAATGGACTAAATTGCTGAATCCACAAGCCAGCCCACAATCAGATGCTTTCCTTTATAAGACTTGGCATGATCATAGTGTCTCTTCACAGCAAAAGAACAGTGACCAAGATGTTGAAAGAAATACACCACATGAAAATACGTGTGCAAATTACAGTGTCAAGAATTAACATGAATTGGAATTTAATCTATTATATTTCTCTTGTTCTAAACTTGTAAAGTTTTAATTAAAAATCAAAGATGATGTAAGATACAGAAATAAAAGAAATTTAAATAATATTCTTTACATTGCATTCCTTTAAAAATAGTGTTGAAACTTTCTGTCTCTTCTCAAGTGTTCCTTCATTTTTCCTTCCTTCATCTTGGAGTTCTGCTAATGCCTCACCTTCCTTTGCAATGGAAACTGCCTCAGTTTTATATTCCTGTACAGTGACGAGGAATCTCCAGGTTTCACTTTTCTTCCATATCAATAGAAACTGAAATTAGGTATGCTCACAGCTTCTTGAATGCTTATTTATGACCTAAAATCCACAAAGACATAATTCCTGTCTTTGTGCCCTCATTTTGCAACCTAAATGCCTCCACAAGGAAGCACTGTGTGCCCCAATCCAACTGCAGAGGACCAATCCTTTGCTTACAGAATTTCTTCAATGTATATTAAGAGTTATTTCCTACAATTATCAGTATGGCACAGTAGTCCTAAGGGTGCAGTAGTGGCATGTATAACTTTGCAATAACCAACCACTCTCTAATTGGACTTAAGGCCAGTTCAGTAAGACAGGAACCATGCCTATACAGGAGCCCTAGCCAACTTCCAGGGATAGGAGAGCCACAGATCTTGGATGAGAACCCCCATTCACCAGTTTACTAGACCAGCATAATCCCTACATAATAAACATTTATCCTTACGACCACAGATGTCTCATTCTCTCCCCTCATCAGGGAAACTTCTCTCTGCAACAGATGGAGACCATTACAGAAAACCACAACCAATCAAAATGCAGAGTTGTGGAGCCCAGTCCCAGTGGATACACACACAACGTAAGTCCTGCACCTAAGGCTCAGCACTCATTGTGGATGAGGGGAGGAAAAACATTGTAAAAGCCAGAGGTACAGGGCATCTGCCATGAGAGGATGTCTCTTAGTAATGTCAGAGAAACTACGTCTATGAAGTCTCATCAACATGACTTACTAAACATGACCTGAACAAGGATGACACCAATAGACATGCTAACATGGGAGAGACAAAGATCAGGATCCCTTAACCTCAGACAAAAAAAGCTACAGGCATTAAAAAATGCTGAAAAAAAAAAGCCCAATTGATTATCAAATAACAAATTTCAGCCTTGAAAACATACACATACAAGTAACAGGGACTGAGCAGGTTGTCTTTTTAGTAATTATATAAATGTGTGTGTATACACACACACACACACACACACACACACACACACACACACACACACACACACCCCAATTAAAGAAAAGGAGGCCATGAATTTGAAAGAGACCCAAGTGTAGGGTACATGGGACCATCTGGAGAGAAGAAAGGGAAAGGGGAAAATGATGTAATTATACTATAATCACAAAAAATATTTGAAAGCAATTGTTTCACAGTATTTGTGCAGGAAGTGCTGCATCTTTCTGTGCCTGTATCACTCACGGAGGAAGAAACAGAGATATAGAGAGACTGGCAATGAATTTTTTGCATTTCCTATTTGTACCGTTTAAGATCACAAACAACGTTAATATAATTATCAGTTACATTTCGTGTTACCATAACAAAATAGGTGACAGAAGTGACTTAAACAAGGAAAGGTTTACTTTGGCTCAGGTTTCAACAAAGGATGCAGTCAAAGGTGACAGGGAAGGGGGTGTGGCTTCGTGGGCAGGAAGTGGCTGCTCACCTGTCTGCAGTCAGGAACTGGACTAAGACATCACATCTCAAGGCCTGTCTGCAGTCTCTTCTTCCAGTGAGGCTTTCTTCTATAGTTCTACAACCTTCAAAACAGTACCCCCGGCTGGGCACCAAATTCAAAGTCATGAGCTAGGGGGACATTTACATTTGAGCCAAGACAATAATGCCATATGCACTAGATCGTATAGTTCCTTACATCATTCGGCGCTAATGGTAGGGAGCCATCAATCAGGAAATAGCATTGTTGTAATGTCTACTGGGTACTGAGTTAGACGTTGGCTCAGATGAATGTAAGGATCTGCCACCTAGGCAGTATAGAGACTGAGGCAGAAGGAGCCAAAGTGAGCGCCACACACAATGGTGATGCAATAGGAGCAGATATCACTGTCCCTAGCAGCTTCTCAAATGGGGGTGCCTGCGAGAAGATCTAATTCACCAAAGTAAGATGGCAATTCTTATAGGCTGGAGGTGTGGGAAACCAACCCCCACCACACATAAAAAACCCAACAGAACAACCACAACCACAACAAAAACAAAAACAAAAAAGACCCCACCCCTAAACCAAAATGCCACCCCCACCCCCACCACCAACAAAATTCTCTGCAAGGAAGATGCCACCCAGATTGAATGGTCTTTCCATGGTGATCTCAGGGATGTCATCTCCTCTCAAAGTGCCAGACTTGCAATGAATGTCCCAAACCATTCATCTTGACTATGATGACGATTACTGACATTTTATTAGTTTGGGATGTTGGGCTTCCATAGTTTGGACTCTCACTGAGAGGATGATGTAGGGACCTGAAGCTATTTGTCTGCTGAGAAGCTCTGGGATGCACGCACGCACGCACGCACGCACGCACACATGCACGCACGCACGCACTCATGCATGCACTCACGCACTCACGCATGCATGGCAACTGGTGCGAGCACACACAAGCAATTCCAAGTCCTGTCTTGCTAATATGCTTTGATTCTTTCTGCTGGGATTAATGATGGAAATATTAAGACCAATGCAAATGGGATCAAAATGTCTAAACCCTCTGGGAAGTGATGTAACAAAAAGACTTTCAGCTAAGGTTCTACGGGCAAATGAAAGAAAACGACTCTTCTAATAAAGTCTTTTGAAGCAGGTGTTCTTGTCAAATGCAATATTTATAACCACACTTTTCGGTTTAGAAGAATACAGAAAACATTCATATAGATTTATAAATGCTTTTATTTGATGATTCAGTGCCCCCTTCCCCCATGTTGTATTGTCACTCTCTTCAGTAAATATATTTCAGAGAAACATAAATGATCTCCACTTAGCTCATGGATTTCATGAAACAATTGGTGTCTAATAACTTTATCCTTGGCAGAAATAACTTCCTGTTTTAAAAGAAAATAGCTTAAAAGTTCTTATAAAGACTACTCATGAGGCTTCTTGGAAATCAAGCAGTTCTTGCAAAACATTTTGATGTGTTTAGTACAGAGGAATTAGAAACATATGGATTGCATATTTCTTAAAAAGCACATGGTTTCTTAAAAAATTAAGGAGTAATGTTCTTGGTAAAATAGGTTTTGCCAAACCCAAACTGTTTAAAAAATGGTTCAAGATGTTCAGTAAGGCCAAAAGGCCCCAGGCTTTCCCAGTCCTAATAATAGAATCAATCAGGAAAACCAGAACGAAGTCACTAAACTCATTTTAAGTGTCTTGAAATAACCAACCAAAATAAATCTCAATGTAGTAACAATCACAAGCAATTAGAATATAATAACTTTTATGCTCATACTGAATAAAACCCCAAGCGAGTAGTTAAAATCATTCTAGGAATTCTGGAAAGTTGGCAGTATATTTTGTTTGACTGAAATAATTGATTGCATCTATAAAAGTAATGAAGAGACTAGAAGGGATTGTACAGATAAATTACTTACCAGAAATAATTTAAGAATTTCACTGTGGCTTCTTAAGGAATGGAAGCTGATGTGATTGTTTAAAACCCATGGATTCTTTAGTAAGATGATGTATGTGGAGGCGGCAACCATGAAATTTCATTAACCTCGAATGAGCACCACTTGCCTTATCTGGAAAATAGTCTACTCAATTGATTTGTGAATTTCCTAAAGGTGATTAGATGAAACAGTTGGGGACATCAGACTATAGTCTGTATTGTAGGATCGAGTGGCCCAGCTTTCCAAAGGCAATCAAAAAGGAATTCATTCCCTAGGTTTGATAATTGTGTCTCAAAAATACTTTGAAACGACATAGCAGTGTCACCCATAAGAGGGATTTAGTAAAATAGTGCTGACTGGGTTGTGTGTTAGCTAACTCTGCCACTATAGCGCAGCCAACATTTGAGACAATCTATAAAATAAAATTAAAAAAAAAATGTCTTGTAGTTCTAGAGATTCTATACGAGATGAACCCATTACTTTGACCCTTTGGTAAGGATGCTGGGTAGTAGTGAAAGAGAGTCTAAAAGAGGAAAAATGCTGAGCTCATGAAAAAAAAGGAAAGAAGAGGAGGGGAGGGGAGGGGAGGAGAGGGGAGGGGAAGGGAGGGGAGGGGAGGGGAGGGGAAAGGAAAAGAGCATCCAGTGACTGCAATTCCTATGAGTACACTTGTTCAGTCACCTAAGCATCTTCCATTAGGTTCTACCTAAAGGTTCCACTACCTCCTAATAGCACCATCCTGGGAAGCATGTCTTGAACATGTGTGCCTTTGAGGGTCATTTGCTGTCCAAAATTAGAGCAGATCTGATTTTCACGAAAAAATTTTCACATTTTTTTAAATTGCATGGTGTGTGTGTGTGCGCGTGTGTGCGTAAATCAGAGGACAATTTGCAGGAGCCTTTTCTCCATCCACCATATAGAACTCTGGGACTGAACCCAGGTCATCAGGCATGGCAGCAAGTGCCTGTATGTGCTGAGCCATATCACTGGCCCTCTTTTTTAAGGTCTTAGTTTTCTGGTCTAGACTTACCCGTGGATATTATAAGGAAACCAGTAAGATTTCCTGGTCAAATTGCTGGTCAAATGTTTCAGATTTGAAGACAAATTGCTAAATAGCACTAAAGGACCACGTGTTTTGCTCCAGAAGCAGAACTAATATGATAATCCCTTTCCTTCTTAAGTGATAACAAGTCTGTGAACAGCACTGGTTGAGTCAAAGGAGTTTGATCTTTTCCAGTTTCTTCTTCCCCATGGTGTTCCCTTATATGGAGTAGAGGGCTAGCTACTAGGCAACTTGGAGCTGAAGTAGCTCCTGCCTTCCCATGCCTCTTGATCTCTAGCACATCTGTTTATTGGAAAGAAGACATATTTGAAGCCAGAGGAGGATGGGAGTCTGCCAGATTTGTGTTTTAAGGGTTGTAGTTGTGAGATCCATGGGATCTGTGTAAGACAAAGGTGCTAAATTGATTTACATCTAAATTACTGGGTAATGGTATGGAAGGAAAAGACTGCCTGTAGAAGAAAAAGAACACTACAAATGAAGACTATGGATTAGCTTTGACATGTGAGTCAAGGGGAATAGAATAGTCCAGTGGGCTAATTTTTTTTTTTTCTGCTAGCAATTAGCTAGCTATCCCAAACAAGATTTGCATTTAGAATGTCTTCACAGAATTTATTTTCAATCTTCCTGCTCACTCTCTTATATATACCCAAATGACTCAGTACCATACTGTTGGTTCATGCCTTGTTGACTTCTACAAGCCATAGAAGATTGGCCATGTGTTTCTCGGGTCCAGTCAAATTTTCTCTCTTCATGACAAAGTCTTACCTTTTGTTGTTTGTTTGTTTAAAGGAACTGCTCCATATCTACCTCTTGCAGGACAATGATCTTGACGCCGTTTGTTGATGACCCACAATGTGAAATACATTTGATACTAAGACCCCGACTACAAAGAACATACAGACTTGTGTGAAAACAAAAGCTTGATTCAATTATACACCCGTGAATGCGTTTGATATTTCCATGCCATCTTATTCTACTAAACTTGGCCAGGAATCACTGAAGTAATTTCACGGTCCCAACTGGAGACTCATTTGATATTCACAAAACACTTCTTTGTGAAGCCTTCCTTGACAATCCCGGCGTACTCTTTCTTCATTTGTTCAAGCTCATACAACTTTTATCACTTTTACAACTTGCTTAGTTTATACTAATAAAGTACATTGTTCATTTAATTTGTCTTGATGTTGCCAATTAGATTATAAGTCACTCAGGAGAGGAGACAGTTGTGTATTTCTTTGTATTTCTCACAGGACCCAGCATAGCATCTCAATCAATATTTGTTGAGTGAATTAATTAAGTTTGTACATAAAAAATATCCACATATAGCCCTAATTGAGAGGGACAAGAAGAAAATGGGAGGATTTGAAATTTATGAAAAGTCTTTTTTGTTGTTGTCTAATGAATATCTTATCAAAATTTCTCATATCGCATACATTCATACTGTCCCTTAACAGTCAGGGAAGAGATTCAGCAAATCAGTAACTCAGATTTATGAGTTGCATAAATTGATTCAGTGCCTACGAATCGATTTAATTTCACTTCAAACACAAGTGTCAACTCTACAGTATGCATCCTTCCTCATTTGACCTAGTGTTTGCGTGGCCTCAGTTTTCCTTGGAGTTGAATTGGACTCTGGATAGTTTAATGGGGAGAGGAATAGAATCCTATCTAACAGTTCTTACTCTACATCCCTCATCTTCAGGGTCAGGAGTCTATTTTCCTGTTTCTTCCATGCTAAGTCATAGTGGTATCTATGAGGCCGAC
The DNA here is from genome assembly GCF_900095145.1 of Mus pahari. NCBI lineage: Eukaryota > Metazoa > Chordata > Mammalia > Rodentia > Muridae > Mus > Mus pahari. The sequence goes on from NC_034605.1 coordinate 42,109,322, forward strand.
CAGATCCCACACTCAATTTGTTAGATTATTCCTTCTCTTAGGCTTTGCCACTTTCTCAGGGTCCTTTCTGGGTGTTGAAATTCTCTTCGGGAGCCAAAAATATCTTCCCTCAGAAGTCTATTACCTCAAAAATTGAATCTAATTTTATTATTTCTAATTAGGGTAAAATCGCGTTTTCCTCAAACCCCTTGTATAAGTTTGTGACTTGCCAGAGTCTTGGTTTTCCTTTTTCTGAGGGATTTTTTAAAAAATAATAAATAGACTAGAGACAAGACACAAATGAGGAGCAAGTATCCTGGCAGACATGTTTTACTAGGACCCAGGGAAAGCATAGGTTAGGGTATTAGACTTTTGTGAGAAAAGAAATCATTAATATCTCCAACCTATTTTCCCCCTATTATACTTAGGAAAATAAAAATAAAGTACTCATATAATCCATTTCTACTCATGGAAAGTCACAGAGCCAGAAGAAATGCATTTTCCCAGGGTTCTGAAGTAGTAGAACTCATTGCCTTGAAAGGCACCATACTCAAAGGGCAAGGAAGAAAGACAAGGCAGTGATGGGGCCTAAATTTGGTTGAAACAAATGAAGAAATTGATTTTGTAGTGAGACTGTCATCTTATAGTATATATTGAGACTATGGGGCTGGAGACATGGTTCAGTAGTTAGGAGAACTCAATGCTCTTACAGAAGTCTGTCCAAGAACCTACGTGGTGGCTCACAATGATCCACTGCTCCTGGTTCAGGCCACACAACACCATCTTCAGTTCTCCGTGTGTGTGTGTGTGTGTGTGTGTGTGTGTGTGTGTGTGTGTGTGTGTGTATCTATCTATATCTATATATCTATGTATCTATATACCTATATACCTATATATCTATATATCTATATATCATCTATCTATCTATCTATCTATCTATCTATCTATCTATCTATCTATCTNATATCTATATATCATCTATCTATCTATCTATCTATCTATCTATCTATCTATCTATCTATCTATCTATCTATCTATCTACACACACACACACACACACACACACACACACACACACACACACATTGATTCAGGCAAAGCACCCCCACACATATACATACAGAACATAAAACAAATAACTAGACCACGACCGAGGCCTCATGTCCAGTAAGTCACGAGTAGATTTTACCTAGTCCAAATGAGGAAGGTATGACTACTCCTTAAACATTACATCTGCATTGTACATAGCTTACTCATTTCCTAGTAATATACCGATGTTACATATACATAATGTGATGAGATGTGTAAGTAGGCCCAAACATTTACCAGGCTTTACTGCTTTGTTAGGTTGGATGGCTTTGTCAATTTATTGTCAAAAATCTTGAGTGGTAACTACTTGAGGCTGATTCTGGTATCCCCAAGGAAACTGGAGCAGGGAACATGCTGTTGCTCTTACACGTACTCTATTGCCTATGGCCTTCCTTCGTGTTTGCCAGACAGATTTCCTCTTTCTGAAGCCCCATCGTATTTCAGGAGAGATAATCTGATGCCTAGGTCTTGATGTTGGTGGCTGAGCAGACAGAGTCCTGGGTATTCCTCACTAAAAGATTCTGATTAATTCTTCTGGCAATGAATCCAAATGTAAGAGCCCCTCAAAAGTGCCCGCTTCAGACACTTACCAAATGCTTGATCTGAACATCTGTTTCTTATTCAGTAGAGAAGGCGTCATCCATATTGAGCTGCTTTGTAGGGTTGGTGGGCTGAGGTCATTTCTAAACTAGAAAGCTATACAAATATTGTTACGCTTTAATATGATTAGTGCTTTTCCATAAGCAATACTCATTAGCTAAAATTACTTAAAGTGAGATGAAATCTTCTCCCGAGTGCTATCTTAACATTTTCACATAAAATTAATGTTGTGATCTTAAACTTTTGTTCTTGTAATCACTCAAAATAGAAAGAATATGACCTGTGTCATGTCTGTGATATTAATATTAACTTACAGTTAAATTTACAACTGGGCATGCTCAACCTTCTAAAAGGAATACCATTCAATGCCATTTTTCTACAGTGCCTGGAAAGGGTTAATCTGTTAATTATACTTCTCCAAATAGTGATGAAGTGAGAGGAAGGGGCCATTATCCTAATGCAGAATAATTTAGAACACCCAGACATTTGAGAAGCTGTCGAAGAAACTCACACTAATGCATTACTAGAATAAAAGCTGTTCGTTTGGAATTAGTTATATTCAATGAGCATTCTAAAGCTACTTGCTAGAACCATGAACTTAAATGCATATGTCTTTGGTTCTTTCTCCAAGCATAATTTTATACAAAAATTACAGTGTGAGAGCTCAAATTCTCCACCTTCCTGATATTAATGTTCAAATGAAGTTCCTGCATGGTGCTAGTTGAGTTGAATGGTTAAATCTTGCTCATCTTTGTGGAGTGAACAGGCCTATATCCTGATGCTTTTTTTTTTTGAAAAATATAATATTTTAATTAACTAAAATAATACACTGTGTGCATGCAGTATGTGTTACCCATATACTCATGGCTGTAGAGCCATCCACTGGAGTGTGCTCAACCTACCAGAGGCCATATCCTATAAGGAAGCTCAATCTCCCTTTCCCCAAAGCCATTGTCTGTTAATAGCTCTTCAGTTAGGGGCAGGGCTTTTGAGCCTCTTCTACCTCAGTGCTGGAAGGTTGACTGGCTTGATCTTGGCCCAACAACCACAGCTGCTGTGGATGCATAAGTGCAGAGCTCATCCCAACTTCATAAGACCCTTGTTCACTCTGGTTCTCCCTGACCTCAGGCTCTTACTGTCTTTAGACCCTGTCTTTTATGGTGGCCTTTGAGTCTTGCGTGGGATAGTGGTAGAAGTGTTCCATTGCTTTCTACTTTAATCAATTGTAAATTTCTATGTTAACCACCATCCAATGCACCAAGAACGTTCTCTGACAAGGTCTGAGAGCTGCAGTAGAGAGACATAGATTTAGAGGAAAGTTTGATACTATACCCATTTAGCAGAAATTATTCTGCTATTAAGGGGTAGGCTTATCCCTGTGGCCTGTGAGCTGTATAACTATGGGTTGTTTGACATACTTATAGTACTAGTAATGTAGCATTTATATTTATTATATATATTTAATATATTCCTATATTATGTATGAATATATTTATATATTATAAATTTATATTATATAGTATTTATAATCTATAATATAATATAATACTATGAATGTAGTAATTTTCTCTTGTGGACTGGGTCTTAAATCCAAACAGAATATGATTGGTTATTCCCCAGACATTTGGGTCACTCCTGCATCTATGGGCATATCTTGTTATGCTGGTCATTTTTATAGTTCAGCGGGGTTACAATTAGGCAAGATGTCGATGATTTTCACTCTTCTTTTCTAGCAGCCTAACCCAGTACAGTTGAATACCATGAAAGTTAGCCACTATAGAGGAAAGTTCCTGGTCAGTACTAGCTTGATTTCATTCCATGTTCTGAGACAAAAGTGTGTGATTGATACAGCAGTAGATAGGGTCTCATCATCAAGTTCTGGTGGGTGACCAAGAGCAGTGGTAATGATAGCGTGTACTGTTTGGGGGTTTTATGGGAGTCTCCTGACCAACAATAATTTAAAGGGAGGAATTTCACACTTAGCCCTGGGTTTAGGAAAGAACATTGCCCCCCTTTTAGGATAACTCTATTTGAACTCTTATATGAATCCATGTATCTATCTATGTATATCTATCTATCTATCTATCTATCTATCTATCTATCTATCTATCTATCTATCTATCTATCATCTACTATGCATCTATCATCCGTCTGTCAATCAACTATGTATCTATCATCTGTCTATCATCTGTCATCTATCTATTTATCTATATAATATGTATCTATTATCTGTCTATCATCTATCTAATATCTATATAACAATTTATTTCTGTAGTGTTTCATATATATATATATATATATATATATATATATATATATATGTTTACGAGTACTTCCATTTCAAACATTTTTGGGTTAGTTATTACTGTCCTCAACTCCTTTGTTCTACACTCTCACACCTTTATTGACTCATGTTAACCAAGAAGACTAATAAGACATATTAGACAATCAGTGTGTGTGTTAAGGATGTTACTCTTAGAAGGCTCTGGAGAAAAGGCAATGCTTGATTTAGGAAACTCAAACATTGGAGTATGAGACTCTAGTTGCTTAAACCTTGAATGTTAACTGCCTCCATTTAGTTGAGGAAAAATAGCTCAAAGGACAGAATTGAAGATTTTTGCTGCTCTTCTATTTAAACTCAGGGTATTCCATATTTGTTTAATCTTTAGCTGTTAGAGGAAAACCAATTTTTACTGGTTGATGCAAAAATGAGTAAAGGTCAGGGCAGGTGGTGGGGAATTTGCTGGCACTTGTCAGTAATTGCCAAGAGTTATTCCAAGTTCTGTAATATCAGAATCCAAAGAGGTAGATTATGAAGGAAATTATTTTAATATGACGGCAACTATCTCACTGTTTTACTTTCTTCTATGCGATTTCTATTTATTTCCCTCCCTTTTTCTCTACCTCTCTTCCCTCCCTCCCTCTTCCTCCTTTGTTTTCTTTTCTCTCTTTTTTGACCAGTAGTGCTTTCCACAGAAGATAGTGAATGACTCTTCTTGTTATTTTTAATGCTCTCATCCAACCTAGTAATCTTCGTAGCAGAAAAAGAGACTCTCGTTCATTGCTCCTAGTTGTTCCACGCAAAGCTCAAGTCTTCAGTCTTATGCGATGTTTCCTCATTTCCTAGAACTAAGCCACACTTGACTAAGGGGCAGGTAGGGTCTACTGGTCAGGTCTGTCTTGTGGTCTCCAGTAGCCACAAGAAGGTGAGGATGAGGAGGGAGGATGTTGTGAAGAAATAGCTCAGATGTCCAGAATCCTAAGAACAGAGAGAGTAGAGATTTTGTTCTCATAAGAAAGTAAGTGCTAAAAGCAATAGATGCTCACTCTTTGTGTGTAAATTACATTAAATAGTGACTTTCTATAAAGAGACCATCTTCACATTCATTTTAGTAAAGTGATGTAAAATATACTAAAAGATAAAAGACGAAGTGTGTCGATGCTATTTAGCTCAGGTTCCTAATAAACAGAGATGTTCTGAAAACTGTAAAGGTTTTTGCAATTAAAGTTATAAGCATAAAGCAATGATTTGTTGCTTCTCTGCTATTAATTATTGTATGGCATTGTAATTAATTCAAGTAATTGTAATCAGATATTAACCACTCTCATGATTACTTGACAGAAAACATATCCTCATATGTGGAACAGAGGTGGTTATTCTGTTACAATGATATTAAAGCATGTTGGAGCCAAGGAAAATTCAAGACCCTGAAAGCATTTAATAGCTTATATATGAGTTCTCTCATTGCTGAGAAAAGCAAGGTTAGGAGGCAAAGGGATTGCTCAGGCTCAGAGTTTGAGGAGATTCAGTCTTCATGCTGGGGAGGCCTGGTGGAAGAAGGTGACCATAATCTTGTTAAGCCCATCATTAGGAAGTAGGGAGTTGAATGTGGGTGCCCAGTTTGCTTTCTTTAGCCTATGGGATGGTGCCACCCAGGGTGGGTCTTCCTGCCTCTGCTCAACTTCCCTGAAATGCCCTTACAGACATGTCACACTCTGGATATCCTAGCTGATTTTAAATCCAGTCAACAGTTGACAATGAAGATTAACCATCACACCTTCTAGCAAATCCCAACTACCCCCCTTGTCTTTAAAGTGCTTGCTTATTCTGAGACCGAATGGTTCAGAAATACACCACTTGATGCTAGAAAGTGTATGAGAAGGGCATTCATAAACTCATCAGCATATAAAACAAATACAGAAAACATCGTCAAATTTCAGCAACATACAGTATATTGTATTTCTGTTAAATTTGGAAAAGAAACAGAGTGTAGAGATAGCGATGAAAATAACTACATTTTGCTTGATTTTTCTGTGATCAGTGTTTTATAAAGAGAAAATCTACTGCAGTCCAATTCCCACTCTGTCTCCAGTTACTTGTTACCTCGGATTAAGACAATCTCCTCAGGCCTAGGATCCTCGTCTGGAAATGGAAGAAATTTAATTAGATGCTAATGTGAAGCTGCCTCCAGCCCTGAAATTCTACAATTTATGCAAACTTTGGAAATAGCAAGTCACCCAACTCAAACCTGGTGCTTTCTGGAAGCTTACTGGTTAAACTGCTCAGAGCAGTCGCACGTTCCTAGATATGATTTCTTGCATCTAAATATGGTTACTATCTAAATGATAATGCAAAAAATCAGGTCACCATGTGGATATTTCCGTGATCTATATCTTGAAAGTTTTGAATACTCAGATGGTCCATGAGCACCCAGGTAGTTTGTGACAGGAGGTTTGATAGATACTTTCTTCTTTATAAGAATACAGTTCAAGGGCAGGAAGCTGATGGTGATGGGCAATATTATTTGCATGAACTTCAAGGTTTTCACGAGCACATGGCTAGATACTTGGGGTTCCCTTTATGGAGCTGGTCATTCAGGGGTCAACCACTTCTTCTTGCCCTGTATACCTTTCCTATGACATATACTTCTATCACGTCACCTGTGCCCCAACTGCTCTGTTGTACATGCAGTATGGGACTGCAAAGCTTTGTTCTTTGCCCACCCCAATCTAATTGTTTCTACATGCTGCCATCCAGACACAGCCTTTTGAAAACATTCCTAACCGGAAAAAAAAAATAGGAAATGCTACAAAATATAATTAATTTTTCTGTCTATTAATGCAGAGGAAAATGTCTAATGGGTCACAGATTTCTTCCTATTTGAATAGCGTGACCGTGACGGATTAGAGAGGAACTCTCTCGTTGAAGCTGCATTTCCTTAGCTCCCTCAATAGGGGCAAGGCCTGGGCTTCAGTGATGGTTGCCTGGTGTTTTATGTATGGAAAGAGAAATGATGTGTGAACTGGTAAAGGCTTCTCTATGGGAAGGAGAAGGGAGGTCTTTAAACCATTATTAAGGCTAAGGCAGCAGGCCTCCACTTGCCTGGCTAACCGGTAAATAGTTTTGGCTGCCTGCCAGCACATTTCAATATTTCTTTGAAGCTTTCTTTTACTTAGTATAGTGTGCTAATTAAAGCGTACCTTTCCATCTGTGCTTGGATGCACACATACACGCATGTGCACACATACACACCCAAGCACACATGCAGAGTCTGTCTTGCACTTACACAGCTGAGGTAGGGAAGCCTTCATCTTGAGACCATGTGCTATATCTAGAGAAGATGTTGGGAGAGCCAGTGAATGTGATTTACTTGTTTAAGAATATTGCTTTAGACATCAGAGGGAGGGTCATAAGTGACTCGGGAATGATCAGATTTTATGAACAACCTGTGTCCCTTTGAGATGATTAAAAACACAATACCAGACATGATGCCACACTCCTTACATCCCAGCACTCTGGAGGCTGAGGCAGGTGTATCTCTCCATGAGTTCAAGGCCAAGTTCCAGCCAATGTTACACAGTGAAGCCTTGTCTCAAAGAATAAAAATGAATACATGAAAATAAAATGAGTGAAATTAAAGTAGAATAATATCTACTTGCCAAGTCAGACACACAGTTGGCAGTTTTTCTTCCTACTTTGGCATTTGAGCTTTCTAGACATCATGAAATACTTCTTTTGAGCAAGGTCTCAATCGCTGAGCTATATCTCTTGCCCTTAAGCTATTTTTTGGAAAGATAAAATATAAATTTCTTACAAATAATCTTTATTTCCAGCACTTTAGTCTAAGCACTTGGGAGGCAGAGGCAGGTAGATCTCTGAGTTTGAGGCCAGTCAGGTTTTTAGAGTGAGTTCCAGGACAGTCCTGTAAAACAACAACAACAACAACAACAAACACTACTGCTGGAATGTATGTGTGTGTTACTAAGAATGTTCCATGTTAAAATATGCTGCTTATATATTTGAGTTTTGAACTGCTCCAGGACTGCCCTGCACCCATCCCACTGTATCTGTATCTCTGAACATCCTCTAGTGACCTAACGTCTTAGGCAAATGATAAAGTACAGAGGCTTGTACACTGTGCTTGACCCTGACCTTCATGGTTGCTGAGGGAACCATATGAGTTTGTATTGACACATGTCAACAGTATTTTGTTTACTTATTTAATGTACAGTGGAAGCCACCAAGGAGACGCAGCCTAGCTGCATAAGCAGTCAAGTTGCTAACCTGGTCACACTGTGTTAAAAAGTTTTAGTCACTCTAAGGAACCTCCAGACACTGAGTGCTTATAAAGAAAGGGATGAATGGACCTCAGGGGCTCCTGTCTTCAGGGCCTCCTCAGGTCTGATGAAGGCCACATGGTGATTGTCCTGGCACAAGAGCAGGAATGGTCACATCTCCAGAGACTGGGGTCCCACAGTCCTCTTACATTCAATAGACTTGAGAACCTCTCATTAGGCCCCACTTCTTAAAGGTCCACCTCACCTCAACACTTGGGGAAGATCAGGGGCAAGGGGTTGGGTGATTAGGGGAGTGGTCATTGAACTTTTGTGGAGATAAAACATTTAATCCATGGGAATTATGCTTATACTAAAATTATTTCAGCTGATATTTACTTTCAACTAGTAAAAAGGAACGTAGCATTTACATTTTCAGAAGCAAATGAATACTTTCCTAAGTTGGAGCTCTGCCAACACTTCCTCCCACTAAACACAAAGGACCTCAGGTTTACTGCATAAATAGATAGCCTAGGATTCAGATCAAGCCCTCATTCAGCTTCAAACCTAATTTATTTTACCACCATAGTACATGATGATAGATGTGCACACTGTGTGCTGGGTGCTACTGAAGCTGGTGGGCACATGACATTTAAGGGGTCATATTTCGGTAACTTGCTTTATTCAGGGACACCCATGTTTGATTTGGTAGCAAGTTTATACCAGTAACAGTATTTTAAAACTCTCTCTCTGTGTGTGTGTGTGTGTGTGTGTGTGTGTGTGTGTGCCTGCAGAGGCTAGAAGATGGCGAGGAATCCCAGGAAGCTGAGTTTACAAGCAGTTGTGAGTGGCTCAGTGCGGGACTTGAACTCAGGTCTTCTGGAGGAGCAGAGTGCTCTTGTCATTGCTGAGTTCTCGTCCTGCCCTTAATCTGCTATTTTCATAATTTAGTTTTATACATTTTAAATTTATTCAATTTCCATGTAAAATTTCTCTTGCATTTGGTGGGTTATTTAGATACATCTCATTTAAATTTCCTAATGTGTTCATTTTAAAGGTTGGATTCTATTGTGTGTTTCTTCTTCTGGGGCCATGACCGTATTGATACTATTATGCCAGTTTTGCAATTGTTCCACAAAGGTTTAAGACATATTTAAAGATATAAATGGAATTGTGTCATATGCTTAATATGTCTTTAACATTATACTTATTCACTTACCATTTTATCTACTTCTGGAAACAATATTATTAAATCATGATTTCATTATGATAATTTTTATCAATTCTATTATTGAGTTGGATCATTTTTATTATGACAGTCACGTTTCTATTTTGTTTTTTTCTTCTTTCATTTCAACTTTGTTTGTTTCTATCTTTTATATTTTAAACACACATGCTTTGATCCAAAAATCTTCATATATGTGCATATTATATAAATACACACACACACACACACTAATAAATATTACACACTATGGTGGTTTGAATATGCTTGGCCCATTAGAAGTGGCACTATTGGGATGTGTGACTTGTTGGAGTAGGTGTGTCCTTGTTGAGTAGGTGTGGCTTCATTGGAATAGGTGTGGCCTTATTAGAGAAAGTATGGCATTGTGGGAGTGGGTTTTGAGGTCCTATGCTCAAGCTCTGCCCATGGAGGAAGAGACCCTCCTCCTGGCCGCCTGCAGAGATGAGTCTCCTTCTGTTTGCCTTTGGATCAAAACACAGAGCTCTCAGCTTCTCCAGCACTATGTCTGCCTGGACAGTGCCATGCTTCTGCCATGATGATAATGGACAGAACCTCTGAGCCTGTAAGCCAGTCCCGATTAAATGTTGTCCTTTATAAGAGTTGCTTTCATCATGGTGGCTCTTCACAGCAATGAAACCTTAACTAAGACACATATATAATATTATAGTTATTAATATATATATATATATATATATATATATATATATATATATATATCTTGTTTGTTGGTTTCTTTCCTCAGCTGGTAGGGACTATTCAATATATAGAAGTTATATTTAGTATTTAACATCCAGGAATTTTATTGTTGCAGTTTTGGGGAAAGAGGGCAGTTTTGAAAGTTCCATGTGACTTTATCACAGTAGTCATCTTTATAAGAAAGTGAATGTGTTTGCTACAATTGTGGGCAAGTAAGTGACATAAATTAAGATGCAGAGAGAATGCATTCTTGTGAAACAGTTTGCCTGGCCATGACATACCCATGGGAGCTGTTGACAGTTCTCAGTTTGGACATAACATGTAATATTAAATATAAAAATAGTTAAAGTGATTAATTTTTCTAGTATTTAGCTTACTTATGTCTGCATGATATAATATATAATATAAAAACATATTTCTGTTGATAAGCAGACATAGGTTTCATGATATAGAACATCAAGAGAAAGGCACCACAGGTACATTGACCCAAGGATCACACACACACAGACACTGCTGACTTCTCTGTATGGAGCTCTAGAGGGCTATGCTGGCTCAAAATCATAGCCAGACCCCCAAAATTGTGCAGCATAATTTTATAGATTGCCTGTATGCTTCATTAATTTTCCCCCACAAGTCTATTTAACATCTCAAGCAAGCACGGTGTCACCATTGTCTTTCCAGCATGGCCTGTGACCTCCGCTGAATCCAGTTTCCATAACCCACACAGGACCAAATTAGAGTTACTTCTGTCTTCAGGACCAGATGCCAAAGGCATTTCTTTCTCTATCTTGCTACTTATTTTGTTTAGTTTTATTGAGATTCAAAGATCAGCTCCCATTTCCTTCTAGACAGTAGATTTGTAATTCTTCCGGCTTTCAAGCCTGTCCTTTGTGACCCAGATCATTTGTGACAATGATGTTATCTTATCTTCACCCACCTCTCCTCCTCTTCTGCTGTGACCATCCCAAGACATACTAAAATTTCCAGAAAGCCTACCTAACCCATGAACTTGAACATGATGCAATGTGGCTCAGACAGCATCGGGTTACAACTCAGTCTTTCACATCTATTGCATTTAATTGATATAGGAGGAAAGAACCCAAGGGTGGAGGAAGGAATTTGAAGGACAATATATTTTTCAGAAAAATGTCAGAAGTAGCTTTAACTTAATTTAAAAAGGGGAAACACATTAGATATTTGTTTAAGCTGGGGTGGTGGGCTCATGCTTATAACCTTAGCACTGTGTCAGGATGATACCTACAAATTTGGGACCATCCTGCGCTACAAGTGAAATCATTTATATTTTAAACCATTTAAAACTATTTCAGTTTATACCATTCTCAATTTCTAATAAATTATTTTCTGAAGAGTGATGTGGCAGGCCATAAATGATAGTCTTTTGTAGTCATTGCTTTTGCTTGTTTGTTTTTGAGAAAGGTCTTAGTGTGTAGCCTACACTAGTCTTGAACTCCCGATTCTCCTCCCTTCATCTGCTACGTCTTGGGATCAGCGATGTGTGACATTTGCCTGGTTTGAAGTCTACTTTTTGATCTGGTGTTTCTGTTGCTGTGGTTGTCCAGGTGACTGCAGACAAATTGATTACACATCTGTCAACTCGACAAGATGTGATGAAGGCTGATAATTGAGGAAGGTCTTTTATAAATTGGTGGCATGGAGAAAAAAGTAGACACACAGATGGGATGAAAGTGCTCTGAGGGATAGGTTACACTTAAGATGGAGATTTCTGTTAGTGGTTTTAGAGAAATTGAAGGTCACAGAAAAACCGATCAGAGGACACAGACAACGCAGATGGCACAGACAACTTCTTGTATTCACTCTTGTATACCTCCCACCCAGTTATCAACACCCTCAGAATAAGGACCTTTCAGCTCCATATGGTTACTATTGGCAAAAAAAGATGTCCCCGGGATATGAATCATGCACAGAATCCAGGAAGCTTGCAGGGGTCTCCTTTGGTCAAACATCTTTCCTGGAGCGTGGGGGACAGACTTGAGAGTTATCATTTATATTAACTGAAGAGCAGGTGGTCAGAAACGAGTCAATATTGGCCTGGATTTCCGGCAATGCTGTGACTCCACTAAGCATCTCACAGTGAAGGAAATTAGCACTGGTCAGGCCTGAATTGCTTGAACAACCCAAGAGCCTTTCTGAGGGTAACCAATTTGCAAATAAATACTAGAGTATTTGCTATGCTGATCTTTTAAATCTTTGTATTCAGATATTAAATGTTATAATGTTTTATTTGAATGACGTAAAAGATTTTCATATGAATGTATATACAAGGAACAAAATTTTCTTTATTGTGATCTCTTAAAGTTTCAGTGACTTTTATTAAAGTTTGTTGAGACAAGCACTTTCATCCCATTTCTAATGCAATTTTATGAGTGCAAAGCTCACTAAAATCACCAATGTTTCCTCTGGCTCCTGCTAATTCTGCGGCCATCTTGGATCCTGAGATGACTATGTGGAACTTAGAGGATCAACCAAGACAACAATGATTTAGAGATCTTTCCGGAAAGAGGAAGCCTGAAATAATTCTTAGACTTTCTGAATATTGTCACTCTGCTTTTCTTGGATCCTTCTTTCCTCTTCAGAAAAAGCAACAACAGCAACAACTTTGTAACAAGTTGATCTCATTAGATAGAGAGCTGGTCCTAGTCTAGCCTGAGGGAAGCACATAACTTCTCTGACGATAATGACCAAGACAGTCATCTTAATTTTACCGAAACAAAAGTGAGACTGTACACTGCACAAAGTCATTGCAGAGATGGTCCAGTAGATTGATTTGTACTTCTCTTTTACTCTCCAGGACACCCTCATCTACTAAAGTTTCTCCCTCTATTTTTCTCTGTGCAATCTGGAGGAAGAGGTTTTGCAATAACTGTATTCATTTATAGAAGCATCACAAACAAAATTGAACCCCAAGGCTGATAAACCATAAAGATGCTGATCAGATCTGTGTAGAATGGACCATGCTTTGGGGCTCGCTCAGCTGAAGGTGGTTCTAGAAGACTGATGGCTTTATCTACACAATCAGCAACACTACAGCTCTGTCAGATGACTCGAAACTAATGAAATATGGTGATGGCCCTTCATTAAGTAAAGGGTGGCATTTTGTAAAATGCTTTTGGGAAGGCACTAATTTTCGAAGGTAATTAAATTTCATTCATTATTCAGCATAGGTCATAATCGAATGATCTTATAAACAAAAACAATTCAATAAGATATACACGGGAGAAGTCTATAAAAAAGAATAATTGATTTTTGATGGGGAAAATGGAAAGAGATAAATCTTGTCAAATTTACACAGTGGTTATCTGTACCAGCGGAAGTGATGATCCACAAGGAAGCGGAAATGTATCCTTTTCAGAATGGGGGAGAGAATGCTTTCCTTGTTTGAGTAGGTTAATCTGAGAACCTACACTAAAACCAAATTGGTCTTGTAAAGAAAACTAATGCATGTTTATTGGGGAAGGTGCTAGTCCATGAGAGGCCTTGGATGAACTTCCTCTTGGTCACTGTGTTTTAGTAAGCCTCATGAATTTAGACGTGCTATATTACTTCATTTAATTTAGTTTATTTTAACTGGCTTACTCTTTTGTGAACAGAATTCCTTTTCATTAGAGATCGTACTTATGCCACTGTTAATACTTTGTGCCAAATTGAAATTTAGTTAGCTGACCCAGCGCAGAAGCACCTGAAATTTCCTAAATTCTTCAGGTTTTATTTCACAAGCCTTCCAGTGATGTCGGAGGAGTGGCCTGCTTATCCTTCCTAGTTCTGGGACGACCCTTCCTGCTTGGCTTATCCATAGTCCGCAGAATTCTCCCAGTTCTTCCTGACTACACTGTTATCTCAGCACCTTGAATTTCCATTTACACTGTACACTTGACTAATGACAGCTCCTTGCCAAGTCTGGTGGTATATGTCCATGACCACAGTATTTGGGGGGGGGGGGCAGGTTGCTGTGACTAAAGCCACTATGGGCTAAACAGTGAATTCAAACCAGCCTGAAGTATATAGTGAGACCATGTCACAACTAACCAAATCCCACCAGCCCCCCAAAACTAATTTCTTGTAGTAATAAAAATAATGAAGCTATGAAAATTCAAGTACTCTTAAAAACCAAAATCACCAATTTTGGTAGTCTCAGAAAGTAATTTGAATTTTAAAACAGAAAATGAGATGTAGTCTAGTGCCTGTCAGAAAAACTGACTCTTTTTTGAGAGATTAACTTGCTTTTGAGATGTACAGAGATAATTTGAATTTCAATTTCATAATAAAAATATCTAGAACAGATGGGTTTTGAATATTTTAAGGTTTCAGGCACAAACATAAAAAGGGATCTTCACATGTACTGTGTGTAAATATTTGAAGATAAATAACGTCATATGGGTAAAGTCTTGATCCAATAGGATTAATGTGTTTGTAAGAAGGGGCCCTAGAGAGCTGAAATGTTTTCAAGTGTTCCTCCTGTGTGCTTTGCATATGCATAAAGCAACCTGGAATGATGAATTTTGAAACTCTTAGATCTGTGTTGCACCACAATACCTAGAGGGCTACAGTTCAGCCTCTGACTGTGTTCACCATCTCATCTTCTGTCCATCCCTCTTGCACACTCAAAGAAGCCTCGGGTACTTGGGTGCATGTTTGGCAGCCTGCATTCTCTCTCTCTCTCTCTCTCTCTCTCTCTCTCTCTCTCTCTCCCTTACCCGCTCTCCCTCTCCCCCCTCTCTTCTTATGGTACTGTCAGAAACAATAATTTACAGGAAATCTACACTAAATCTGTGTGTGAGATTTGGATTTTGTGGTAGGAAGATTGATGCCATTTTTCTCACTGAGAGTAACATCCTAACCCTGTCTTTGACTCTGTTACATCACAGGACATGGTGAAGAGTTGTTAGGAATTAAGAGAATTAAGTTGTCATTTGCAACTAAGATTGCTCATGACCAACCTCAGAATAAGGAAAGAACCCATATCATTCAAGTAGACAGGCCTAATCACAGAGATGGTTAACTGGGAAGGACCCAGTTAAGAGCAACAGGATCTGAGAAGGCCCTCAATCCAGTACATGTAGTTCTGAAACCACGACAAAATATGAAGCTTTGACATTTATGACAATGTGGGTAATTCAGAAGGAGATTATCTTAACTGATGCAGCCAGATCTGACTCAGAAAGGCAAGTACCACATGATCATCTTCTTAAGCAGAGGCTGAGAAGGTTGGTCTTGTGTAAGCTGAGAGTAGAGCAGAGGCAAGAAAGACGGCCAAAAGGGGTTCAATGGGTACAGTGTCATGATAACAAGAAAAACAAATTCCAGAGACTATAGTGAACAGTGAGAGATGCATTGTGCATGAGAAGTGTTCAAATGGAGCCAACATAAGGAAAGGGGAGCTGAGGGTGGCACATGTGCTAAGTGAACTGCTTTGATATTTATTCAGAATGTATGAGCTGAACTTGCTTTGTATTCCAGAAATATGTACGAATATTGTGTTGATCTGACATTACGTTCATTTAGAGATCATGTATGGAGATTCACCAAGGCAACTGCCAAGGAGTATGGCAATTCATCACTAGATGAGGCTGAGACACAGACCCCACATTACCACGTACAGAATGGATTGCCAGGCCCAACACAAACTTCATTTTTGTGTTTGAAGGCTTCTAGATATTTTAAGGCCCAAAGTTTATGGTAGTTTGTTCTATAAACAAAGGAAAAGTACCAGTGCAGGCAGTGCTTCTGAGAGCTTAGGATATCCCTGGAAGCTTTGAAGGATTCAGAATGTTTTAGGACTTTAGATAACACGGAATAAAGTGTAAACTCACAATTAGGATGAAATATCAGCTACTAGGTAGACAATTATGTAAAGATAATATATGAGCAAATACAAAAGTGGGCCTGTCTACACAACATTGATTTAGCTTATGGACATAGTTGTATTAGTTACAGGATTGTCCATTAATAAAATTTGACTTAAAATTTTTTGCTTGATTTATACTTAAAAGTTTGCTCTGGTGATGCTTGGTAAGAAGGGAGGCTAGAGACTGTGTTCAGGAACTGTTTTCCTTTCCTTTTATATTTTTGATGAAAACAGCGATTCACATTTAACTTGATTCATGATTGAAGAAGGAAGTCACCTGGAGTTTGTGATGACACTATTCCACGGTTTATTAATTAAAATATTATGTTCCTGAAGGATGCTCCTTCTCTCTGAAAGCTTGCTATTAAATCACACGCATGAGTTTGTGTTTGCATGTTTATTCAATTATATTGACAGCTGCCTTACTCAAAGAGAAAAGCAGAAAAATACCCAAATAACTTCCAGTTTCTGTTTCATCAGTTTTATAAGCAGTGGAAAAAAATATGAAATCCAGGCAAAAGATGGAAAAAAAAACAGGTCAAACAGGTATTGGAACCCAAAGCTCTTTGGAACTTCCGTGCAAAATTAGAGGATTTGAGTCTCAATGAGTGAACTGCTCACCATCAAAGACATTGCTCCAACAGATTTTTTTCCAAACACTAACAACTTTCCTTCCCCCGTTCCACTTTCTGTTTCTTCCTTCTTTCCTTCTTTTCTTTTCTAAAAATCATCTAAGAAAACTGATGTGAAGATCCCTAATAGTAAAGTATAATGGGGCCTCTGACATCACTGTATGGAGAAGGCTGTCTAGTCTATTTTTAAAGTCTCCAGAGAAGGAGCGTCTACAACTTCCTTGTGAATCTCTGACTCTGTACCTGGCAATCTTCCCCTCCCTCGGTCCCCAGGCTGGCCTTCCTCCCTTGCTTAAGAATTTATTATAGATCAAATTATTTTAGGGTTCTGAATATATTGTTATATTTAAACGATACATTCCCCCGAAGGGGCTCAATTAAAAGAGTACAGGATGTCTACACAGAGCTCGCTGTCCTTAAAGACAGGTGTTCAATTAGTAAGTGAAGGGGGATTCAGATGACAAACACAAGTCAGATTCTTCTGCACTGACATCTCCTGACAATTTAGAAGCAAACTGGATGGAGGTTTGCTATCTCTATTTATTCTGAAGCCACACACTTTGATCTCAACCCCAAGTCTATGGAACAGAATCTGGGATATAGCAGTTTTTGGACAGAGGTGATATGGCTAGTAACCCACTTTATATCCTAAGGGAGATAAGTAATATTTCACAGTGTTTCTAATGATGTTGAACCTTCTTTAGGTACCACAAGAGCCTGATGGTGCTAAGGTTTCTGAGGCAATGGTGATTGAACCCTTGACCTCAAGCATGGTAGGCAAGTGCTCCACCACTAAACGACACTGCCATTCCCCTGTGTTGCCACTACTTAGGTATCTCTATTGTTCAACCAGTATTGCACAGAGCTGCTGGGGAGATAACAGGGGTCCATTCTTACCTATAGTCATGGTTGACAATTCAGGAGAAAGCAATCCATTTTTAAGGTTTTCATGTCTATTTTTCCATTTTATTTTTATGTTTTCATTCAATTTCAGGAAGAAAAAGCACTACCCTGTAACTAAAAATATCAATTATATTTGCACTTGTATTTAGTAATATCAGTGTAATATATTCACTTTCTAAATAATCATTGGTGAGGATTTCTCATTTAAATAATGGAAATATTAGCTGATATACTGTTGTTAATTATTTTATTATTTTGTTAATTTGATGTTGGGTAGGGATATACTCTCTTTGTATCTCTTAAGCACTTATAATTGAGTTGTTTTCTTGTTATTAGTAATACCAATTTAATTGTTCATGTTTTAACTTCTTCCTCATAGTGGAAAACAAAATGTGAAATGATTATACTGCAAGTTTCTCTAGTTTCCCTCTGAAGATAGAAGGAAGAACCACCTTTAGTGAGATAGGCATAATTGGTTTTGTGTGTTGATGCATTAAGGATAAAACAGCAGTTTATTTATATTTTTTCAAAGTTCCTTTCCCACCTGTTTCTCTCTTCTACAGGGAAAGGATGTGGGGGCCTGGGTGACTACATGGAATTACTGCATTCTCTTCTACAGGGAAGGGATGTGGAGGCCTGGGTGACTACACGGAATTACTGCATTCTCTTCTACAGGGAAGGGATGTGGAGGCCTGGGTGACTACATGGAATTACTGCATACTTGAGGTCTGTGGGCATTGAGCTTTGATGTGGCGGTGTCTTTCACCTTCTGACACTGCCCTGAGGGTTCCATCAAGGGTATGGTGAGCGCTCTCAGCCCGTGGTGCTTGCAGATGTAATACAGCAACAACAGTTGTGTTTACAACCTATACTTTCCAAGACACCCAAATCTACCAATACTATGCTATGTTCTCTTTCTATGTGCAGCTGTAACACATTCCAATGTCCAAATTAGGCACTGACAGTTCAAAGGAACAAATATAGCACTGTAGTGTATTGAAAGTTATGTAACTGAACCCAACCCTGCTAGATCTGACAGGTGAGAGCCACTAAGAGGCTAATGGGCAGGGAACGCATGAAGCTAGGACACACTGCACAAAAGAAATGATTCATGTCCTGAGCCTGATGGATCAAGATGCTACCAGTTTTCCTCCCATCACTGAGAACTGTAGAACTTAAGCTGTATGAACTATTCATTTCTTGCCAACTTCCATATCAGACTTTTAGAACATGGTTACTCTGAGGTAAACTAAAACTGCAGCAAAGAAGAAATAGTAGGTAAAGAGGAGGCTATGGAGGGAGGGAGAGAGGGAGGGAGGGAGAGAGGGGGAGAGGGAGAGAGAGAGAGACAGAGACAGAGACAGAGACAGAGAGACAGACAGAGAGACAGACAGAGAGACAGACAGAGAGACAGACAGAGAGAGAGCACTTTTGTTTCAGTTCTATGGCTGGTCCAGATTAAGATCATGGCAGAGCAATGATTCTGATTTGTAAAGAAAAGCTAGAAAATGGTTTTTGTTCTCCCTTTTATCTGCAGAGCAGTTCCAGCCTCAGGGTGCTGACTGAAGTTGCACCAGTTTCCAGATTTCTAGAGCTGCCTGCTTGCTTTTCTCACACTCATTCGCTCTAGAAAGGTGGGGTGGGGAATAGGAGTGAGTGCGCCTCTTTCCATCTTGAGTTTTGGATGTCTGGGGATAGAGGAGTATTTGCAATAATACGACATAATACACAAGTAGAACGGAAGTATTCCTATCACCAAGAAAAACTTTTTACACATACAAATTCATATCAAGTGAGTAACAAACAATGTTTTTTGTCTACTGTTCCCTAACTTGGTGTAGCATCTACTGTCTCCCATTTTCTTAAACAAAGGACAATTCTGAATAGTTGAAATGATTTGACTCTTAATTAAAGTGTCACATTCACACAAAACTCTCTTACAATTCACTTTGCTCAGTCATAGTTGGTCTCTGGTTTTCTCTTAGTGACAATCAGTTCCAACTTTTTAAAAATGGAGATTGCACTGGAGAGTCAGTGGATGGTGGGTAGAAAAGTTTATGTTGTCCTTTACTCTGTTCGATATGATTTGCTTTTGTGGTATGCATATGCTTGTGTAATGTGTGTGCTCACACATGTGAATATATATCTTTTTGCATGTATGCACGTGCAAATGTCTTTCTCTGTGTGTGCATCTTTCTCCTTGTCTCTGTGTCTCTGTCTCCGTGTCTAAGTTTTGGTTTATCTCTGTCTGTCTGTCTGTCTCTCTCCTTCTCTGTCTTTGTGTTTCTATATCAGGGTAATGTTACTTTAACTACAGTACTGAAGTCACAGGTCTCCATCAGTGGATAAGAGAACTGAGACAAGAGATCATCTTATTTCGCTTTATTACCCGGATAGTGTCAGAACACATTCCTAGCTTTCATGATTTCGAAATTTTTTTTATCTTGATTACTTTATTTGCAATAACATTGTTAATCTCTATCACAACTCTATCAAATGTTGTCTTTGTGGTGGTGGGATCGGGTCCCAGGAAGCACTGTGCACATGGGAAAGAAATCCTCCATAATCTTCATTGTGAGTCAAAATCATTCCAACCTTCATTTCTTTGTGTCTAAAATAAATAAACACAGAGAATATGGACTCAGAACAAAGAACCCCAACTTGCTTTGGGAAATATCACGAAGATGACTGTGAGGGGGGCGTCTGGCTGGCTCTCTTTGAGGTGAGCAGAAACTAGCCTGCTGCTGTTGATACTGCTTGAAAGCTTCTTGGGGGGCGGGGAGCTGGTGTAAACACTGTTTCTTAACAGAAAGTGGCTTTTAAATCTGGGGTTTAGAAAACCTACTCAACATTTTTAACTGCGCTAGCTTTAATTCATAATTACAAGCTTATTCCAATCTCTGTATAATGAAACCACGTTTCAGACCAACAGCTGTTATCTGCTTTTGCTCATAGCCCTGGGGTATGAATATTTTAATATTCATTTTCTGTGTGCAGATAAACTAAATACTTCCTACTGGAAGTCTATCAAATTAATCACAAAAAAAAAAAAACCTTAGTTGCTGTTCTTTCTTCCATGTAAGTCATTTTTAAAACTCTACTCACTTCATGGCTCCACTTTTCCTAGAGGAGAATGTGGGGGCTGGAGGTGGTGGTGACTAGCTCATGGTGGCGATGAAAGCAGCCATGTTTTATTGATCTGCCCTCTGTCCATTTCCATTTTAGGCAAAGGGAGTTGGAGGGTTAGCATTGTGCTTGTGGCAATGTTTTAATGGCTGCTTTTCTTTTGTGTGCTCATCTTTCCTTCCTTCCTTCCTTCCTTCCTCCCTCCCTCCCTTCCTTCCTTCCTTCCTTCCTTCCTTCCTTCCTTCCTGTTGGAAATCTGTGCTTTTCACTTATTTAATTAGAATTAGGTCCTCATATGCAAATGATATGACCTAAAGGGAGATTACTTCCTTCAAACTCCTAGAGAAATGCCACAAGGGCCATTGTGACATACCATAAAACACTCAGGAAAATTCCTTTGTGGATGTCAATGAACAAAGAGAGAAGAAAAGTTGTGTGGTCCACACAACTTTTAAATCTAGCAGTGTTTACCATGAGGTAGATAGAAAAGCAATAGAAACTCCATTAAATTAAATGCAAATAGGTGAGTTTGTAGTTAAGATAGTTAAGATTTATGGATGTTAGTACTAGCATGGTTCACATGGATTCTTTACATTTTAGGAATTCTATGGGAAGATGACTAACTCCCCTCAACAGAATAAGAGTAGCTCAACAACCTAACAATGAGCATTTTTCATTACCAATGATCAATGTAAAAATCTTCATGTATTCAGCAACAGTTGAAACATCAGTTATAGCCATCCAGACCTTTGGCAGGTCATGATCAAAGTTCTCACCGACATCAATGAGATCAAAATGTCATTTTCCTATTGAGACGTGATTGGTAGACCTAGTCAGCCATTATTGGGAATAAAGGCCCCTAGGTCTTGCAAACTTTATATGCCCCATTACAGGGGAATGCCAGGGCCAAGAATTGGGAGTGGGTGGGTAGGGGAGCAGGGTTGGGGGAGGGTATAGGGAACTTTCAGGATAGCATTTGAAATGTAAATAAAGGAAATATCTAATAAAAAAAGAAAATGTAGGAACATAGCATGGTCAACAGTGGTTCCTGCTTATGAGAATCAGACTTTGACTAAGTCAGATTTCCACAAAGGCTTCTCTGGCCCCAGTGAGCACACCTTTGGTCATATCTGTCTGGATCTTTAACTGACTGTGTTCTTGTTCTTGGTTCCAGGTAAGGGCAAAACACTGCACTCAGGACCTGGGTTCTTGAGAAGTGAACAGCATCCCCTTTGGTGACGTGGAGATGGTGGGTGGATGTGGAGAATGAGAGCAGACAAAAGCACTCAATTCTTTTCATTACTGGTTACAGCTGAAACACTCATGTCCGTCTCTTCATTGTGAATCTGCCCTTTGGGCCTTCTCCTTGGTTTCTCCTATGTCGCTTGATTGTGACGCATATGTCCATGTTTGATATTGGGAAATCCCATGTATCTTAAGACTATTTCTCCTTATTGTTCTTTTTACACTAGAGTATTTTTATACAATGCTCTTATTTGGAGTAGAATTATACCACTATTCCCCTTCTTTAGTCTAGCTCTTTCCTGTTATCTTCCTTGAACTCCTCCTATGGCTTGCCCCCTCAAGTTGATAGCCAGGTTTTCTATTATTATTGTAACATATATGCATGTATGCATTCATGTAAGCATTCACAAACATATACACATATAACCCACTGAGTCTGCTTCTGTTGTCTATATGTATATGATTTAAGTTGCCCTCATGTCTCAACACTTAATTTCCCAATAGAGTCCCAAGCCTTCATCGTTACATGGGATCGTTCTGTCATGCTGAGCACCTTCCCTTCTTGTTCAGACTCTGCTCCTAACAGTGACTCTTCATGTTGCCTTTCTAAATTCTGACTGCTACCCAGCATTGCCCCCTATGTGCGACTTGTAAAAGCCTAAGAATATCTCAGTGTTTCCTGGGACATTCACTAGTATCAGTTCTGTGTTAGCACTCTGCATAGATTTCTTCACTTACCTGTTAGACTCTCTAAGAATTCTCTATATGATCTTTCCATTTTTGAGTGAAATATTACTTTAAGGCTATACACTTCAAATTTATAGAAAAATTCTGTGTAAATTTCTGGCAGCTTCAGTAGGATTTACAGAATGTTTACTCATTAATTAAATATATTATTCAATCCTCATGATCTATTGTATGTTCTGTTACAATCTGGGAAACCGAGGCTTACAATGATCAAACCTATAGCAGCCAACAGTTAACAGATGGATTAGAAATGGGAGCCAAGTTCATTGACTCAGTTTGGACCTTAAAAAAAAATCATATATCTGATAGAGACAGCATTAGTTTGCTCCATTGGAATGTCACTGAGGATATCAATTATGTTCCAGGACATGCCCCATGTTCATTAATAGTTGGTTAACGCAAATTAAATTCCATGTTTTGTTTCTTAGTATGTATTTTTGATAAGAAGAATGAACATGAAGTTGATAGGTAATTATAGGAGATGAGTTAGGGAGAGAAAAAATATGATTAAATATATTTATAATATTCTCAAAAAATTTAAAAATATAAAATAAATTCACCTCTCCATTCTCACACTCTGCCAACTTACTTTTGTGGCTTATTTTTCTGTAACAATCAACAATGTGCTAGTTCAGATAGCTTTGGTGAATTTAAAAATAAGATTTTTCATAATTTTTCTGATCATATGGGTCTAACTTGGTTTCTTGATTCTTGGACATAACCTACACATTACTTGGGATACTTTAACATAGACTTTTAGGCTCCTCTTCCCCCTATTTTAAAATTTACATTAACTATTCAAGACTTGACTGAAATTCCAACTAGTCAGTCAACATCTCTCTCTCTCTCTCTCTCTCTCTCTCTCTCTCTCTCTCTCTCTCAAAAAAAAAAAAAACCCCAGTTTAAAAACAAGCACACAAACAATCCCAAACCACTTACTTGAGGCCATTCTATTATTTAATCGACTTATCAGTGTGTGCAAGTGTGCATGTTTGTGTTTAGGTCAATGGTCGGTATCATTCTTAATGATTTCTCCACTTTACTTTTGAGACAATCTCACATTGAACATATAACTCATTAATTTGACTAGTTCCCCTGACTAGTCAGCTCTCAGATCCTCCAATCTACCTCCTTGGTGCTAGGATTACAGGCATACACAACCATGCTTGGTGTCGAAATGAGGCTAAGGAATAGACATGAGGCCTCATGCTTCCTGCATGCGTTTTAGTTAGGACTATGGGTCATCTTTCATAGAGTAGATGTTTTCATGCTTCAAGTCTGTGAGCAATCTCATGTTGTGAGCTGTTATCTACCTACAGTACTCTCCAAAATGATATTTCTGTGGTCTTGTTGAACTCAAAGATCAATGTATATCTTATTCATGCTTGAAAAAAGAAAAACTTTTAGATTCTATAAACGTTTTAAAACTATGGCAGTGACTAAGTTTCCTAGATCTTGTGTTGTCTGATGCATGAGATCAGTTACATACAAGTGGTCCAAGCTCATCTACCACCAATATTCTTTTCTAATCCAGAAGAAACTTAACTTTTCAAGACACTGACTTTCTGAGAAATAATTGGTTAAATTTGATATTTTGTTAAATTTTCTCAATTGGGTGTAATCAACGTTGGTTACTCTCTATGATACCCAGTCCTACTGACCAGTTAGTTTCCTTGTTCAATGGTACTTTCATTTAAAATTTTACAGCTGTTGATTTACGTTCTTCTGCACTACAAACAAGAGACAAGATCCCAAGATCTCAGATGATATTCAAGAAATCATCTTAATTCTAATTATCTCAGCCTGTGTTTAGCCTCAGTAAATAATGGTGTGAGGTGGACCTGTGGCTTTTTGTCTCCTATACATCAACACATTAAAAAGAAACAATAAGGTGGCTTCCAAAAAACGTGAATGAGAAAAGCAATTTAAATTAATATTGTATAGCATGTAGTAAAAAGAGGATTATGTTGAATGATCTAGGGTAACACTGCTTAACAATTCTATAAACACCTTTCCTAACGATTGTGATTGCTTTCTTGATACTATACCAGAAGAATAACTAATTCCCTAACCAAGCCAATTGGTATCTCTTATCTTATTATAGGTGAAGTTGTGTTGGCTAATCTATGCCTAAGATTGAAAAGTTTACTTTCACAGTTAGAGTTGCTTATCTTAGTGAACAGTAGGATAAAAACAAATGCCATGTACATGCATTTAAGAATCTGTGTGTATGTGGTGTGTGTGTGTGTGTGTGTGTGTGTGTGTACTAACTCTATTAAGCATTTTTATAACTTTGTATTTCAAAATTCTATTTGAAAAATCACATATTGAGATACTTTGCTGTTATTTCTATTGGGCTATCATAAAAGAGGTTTAAATTCTTTTTACTGTAGGATATGATGGTGAGAGTTCACTAGGACCAGTTAGTACCCTTGTTTCTTAGAAAGGATCCCAACCATATGAGGAGATGAGCATTGGATTCCCTTTAGAAGTTTGGAGAATGATTCATCTTGAGGATCTTACTGACTGTGGAGTTTTACCCACTACCTGTCGGGCTCCCACTTGAGTATAGTTCTTAA
The DNA here is from genome assembly GCF_900095145.1 of Mus pahari. Classification (NCBI taxonomy): domain Eukaryota; kingdom Metazoa; phylum Chordata; class Mammalia; order Rodentia; family Muridae; genus Mus; species Mus pahari. Next base: position 42,134,603 of record NC_034605.1, read on the forward strand.
CTCCTCTTGTGTCTTTCTCATTGAACAAATGCTATAACCTCCCTGATGAATGACTGACTGACCCTCTCTAGGCAATGGCAGAGGAACTGTGGATTTGAAGATGAACTGTGATGGTGGATAACAGAGAAGCGAATTGGTGGCAAGGAAAGGGTAGGAACAAGAGATTTGGTATTGCAAAGCCTTCTGGGAGATGAGAACCAAGTAACAGAGAGGGTCCCAGTTGCAGATTTAATGAGAATAAGGCAAAGTCTAAAGTGAATACCTCAAATGAGCACTGTGGTGATAATCAGAAGGTTCATTCCCATGAGGGCCCAAGAATTCTTGGGATGCTTTTATTTGAAAGCTGTGATACTTCTCAACATTTGGCTTGGACACATCCACTGTGGAAACAATACTGTGTTCGGACCTTAGGATCCAGGCGACCTCTGTTTCTTGTCTTCGGGTTATTATCTAAAATCCTCTTCCCATGTTGAGAAGAGGCCCTAGGACTCTTGTCCAGAGTGTCAATTGAGGTTCTAGGTGACAGCCAATATAAATGCCAAGTATATGTGTGAATGAGACTGCATGTGATTTCCAGTCACTATCTTGTCCGCTGACTTTTGTCACCCTACATACCATCTTAAAGTCCCCTATGTTTAAAGATTAGTTCTCAGAGAGGCACAACTGATATTTTGTAGAGTGTTTATGAGGTGGGATCTCCTGAGAGGTCTTTGGGTGTTTAAGGACACACGCTAGATATGATTTGGATTAGATTAGATAGTTTCTCTTTTCTGTCTCAGTGTCTGTCTGTTTCTGTCTCTCTGTCTATGTCTCAGTCTTGAGTTCTCAGTATCTCTGTGTCTCTTTCTGTCTCTGTCTCTGTCTCTCTGTCTCTGTCTCTCTCTGTGTCTCTCTCTCTGTCTCTCTGTCTCTCTCTCTGTGTCTCTCTGTCTCTCTGTCTCTCTGTCTCTCTGACTCTCTGTCTCTGTCTCTCTATCTCTCTGTCTCTCTGTCTCTCTCTCTCACTCTTTCTAGCCATAAAACAAGTGACTTTACTAGTGCAGTGGCTTTATTAGCACGTGCTCCCACCATGACTGCCTTGCTTGAACCACAAGAGCAATAAGGAAAACCCACTTATGGACTGAAACTTTTGAACCATAAGATCCAAACAGAGATTTTCTAGTTTTAGGTTGATTTTCTCAGACATTTTTGCAGAGTGAGTGATTAAAAAGTTGACTAAGGCACCTGTAGTGTTTACTCTCTCCGTTAGACATCCAGATACTGTGGGAGATGCAAGTATCTCTTGAAATATCCTTTCTGGAACTATAGCTCAGATAATTCAAGAATATAGTAGATAGTAGATACCAGAGAGTGGTACCCCCCCCCCTCTCTCTCTCTCTTTCTATCTCTGTGTGTGTGTGTGTGTGTCTGTGTGTGTGTCTGTGTATAGAAAAGTAACTAGAAAAACATCATCAGGCTCAAATATATCACTACACTTTGGGATAGGACCAGTCTCTCTTTAGTGATATTTATCATATGAGTGGGTATAGAGAAAAAAAAAGTGGCTTGAGGTTTTAGACAAAGGCAAATTCCCCTTGGATTACAAAACAACTCTTTAAAAGTCACCGTGTGATTTATTTTTCCTCCTTAGCAAACAAAGATGGAAATACTTTGCTGGTGTGGGTGGATTTCTTTGATATTAGCCTGTGACTTTCCCTGTTCGGATCGCACGCTTTGCCTTTCTAAACATGTTCGATAAAGGGAAATTTCAAATCAGTGGACTGCAGCTTGTGGCTGAGGTTTCTAGATAGCTTTGCTGGCCAGCTTTGAACTCCTTTATTATTGCAAAGTTGAAAGAAATTGCTCAGCTCCTTACCAGTAAGGTCTTCTGCCAAATTTAACTTGTACATTTCTAAATCACTTGACATATTTTAAAGGATTAAAATTAAAGATCAGATTAAAAACTTTCCTCTTAGCTTCAAAGCGAGAATCAAAACCTCCACAGAGCCTTAATGACAACCTTCTTGCTGTTTGGGAAAAGGGGGAAAAAATCGCTTGGAGTATTTTGTTAGCTCTTACCACTTTTCTTTCCAGCTCGTGTTGTTCTGAAGTAAACACGGGACTGTTGAGATAAACTGCGCTGTTTACCTTGGCTCTACTCAAAACTACAGTGATATTTCAGAAACCGATTCTCAATATGTGTTCCTTTCTGAACTTGGCTCGGAATCCATTCCTAAGAAAGGTTGTTAATTTGACATGTTATGGCAGAATTAACTCTGTTGCCACAACAGTAACTTCTCTCTCATAAATTTCCCTCTCTTGAGATTTCAACACTTCAAAAGACGATACAGCATACCTTGTGCAAACCAGAAAATGATAAGGTTTCACTCAGGCCATTGAGCCAATGATTACCGCTGTACCCCAACATGTAATTACGGAGGCAGGACGAGGGAGCTTTTAACACCCTTGCTGGTAGTAGCCCCGAATGTGGGGAAAAATGTCAAGTTGGGGTTGAGGTTCAAAGTTAGGAGCAGGTTTCTAGCTCTGCAGCTGCTATAATTACACATCTCTACGTGGGAGCTATTTATCTTCTGCCAACCTCAGTAATTAATTTTGTCTTCAGTCAGGGAAAGGGGGGATTGATCTTCTCTTTATGAAGAAGTTTCTCACGCAAATGTTTTCCAGTGTTGAAATGTTGAATGGCTTTTCTCCTGTTTTGCAGGTATTTACTGGAATCTGAGCTCCTGATTCTTTGACTCCACAACGATTGCAAGTCAGAACCAAGTTTATTGGTGACTTCCATTTTCTTCCTGGGATCAAAGTTTTTTCTTTTTTCCTTTTTTTTTCTTTTTCCCAAAGTATATACTGATTAGAGAGAACTCTTAAATTATCAGTGAGCCTATTTGCATGTAATGAAAGCAGAGCCACCCAGGAAGGTGAGTGCCTGCTCTCTCCACCAAGGGGGACAGACTTATGCAGGCTTGAGTTTACTTTTGAAATATTAAAAACTTATGCCTATCGGAGTTGTTTTTTTTTTTTTTTTGACCAAACACCTAGTAGGTTTGCAAATTTAAGTTTCTCTTTTCAGACCTGTCACTGATCAGTACAACAGTATCTTCCAGAAAAATGTGGGCCATGCCGTTTGAAGTTCTTTACTTTGATTTGCTATGATGGCCTTTGGATATAGCAGTTTTTCTCCCATCAGATTTCAGAGACATAGTACCATGCTAATTTTTTTATTTTTAAATTTACATGTATGATTGTGTAAGTGCACACATGTGCACCACATATGCGCAAGTACCCGTGGAGGCCAGGAGAAGGCAGAGATCCCCTGGAACTAAAGTTACAGGACTCTGTGAGCGCAGTATATGGGCACTGGGAATGGAACCTGAGGGTTCTGTTAGAGCTCTGACCCACTGAATCAGCTCTCCAGCCTCTCTTTTTTCTTTTTCAAAGAGGATATTTTCATAAGATATGAAAGAAATGATGATGAACCAAATCAGAATCTTTAGTTTAGCTTTTATAGTGATTTACAGACAATAAGTAATCTTTATTATTATTATTATTTTCTTTATTTACATTTCAAATGCTATCCCGAAAGTTCCCTGT
>NC_034605.1:42140772-42161319 GCF_900095145.1 Mus pahari
GTGGATTCATTTCTGGATCTTCAATTCTATTCCATTGATCTACTTGTCTGTCGCTGTACCAGTACCATGCAGTTTTTATCACAATTGCTCTATAGTACAGCTTAAGGTCAGACATGGTGATTCCACCAGAGGTTCTTTTACAGTAAGTAATCTTTATTTAATTATATTTTTGTGTCTTCAAAGCCTTTGAGCTGGACCCTTGTCTGTTTTGGTTGATGTTACAACAGAGCACAGGCTTGGTAATTAGTAAACGATAAACAGTAAATATTTCTTCTTTATATGGAGGCTGGGAAGTTTAGCATCACTGGGTGAACATACTTGGTACTGGGTCACAGCTGCTTTCTGGTTCTTACATCATGCCCTCTTGTTTTATCCTCAGGAATCAGAAGGGACAGATTCCTTGGGACCTATTTTACAAGGTCATTACTCTGGGTTATAACGGCTTTGCTTTTATATCCTGGTCACTTCCCAAAGATCCCACAGAGCCCCACAATTAGTGAGACCTATGTATATACATTTGTAAGAGCTTGGGGGGAACATAAACACTTAAATTCCAGCAACTCTGGATCTGGTCTCAGTCAGAGAAGATGCACCTAACCCTCAAGATATTTGAGGCCCCAGGGAGTAAGGAGGTCTGGTGGGGTGGGGGTAAGCAGATGGGAACATCTTCTTGGAGACAGGTCAAGGAGATATGGGATGTGGAACAATCATAGGGTGGGCCAGGATGGGGATAAAGTCTGGAATCTAAAAAAAAAAAAAAAAAAAAAAAAAAAAGAAGTAAATAAAAAAAAAAATCCAGCAACTCATAAGGAATCACAATGGTTGAACAAAACTATAATATACCAGTGAATTTACTAGAGGAAATTAGATAAACAGTATTTGTGAGAGACAAAATTGATTGAGTTTGCAGTTCAAAGGGAGTATCAGGGATGGCTGGGGATTTAATGATAGTGAGAAGGCAATGTGAGCAACCATCAGTTTTAACATTTTTCCCTTAAAAGTTCCAGTTCACTTTCGCATCTCCTATCTTCTGTAGAATTGTCTGCTTTGTCCTAGGAAGCGAAACTGTGCTTGCATGTGCGTGGATTTTATTCCAAGCTGAATATGAAGCCCCAGATATATTTCTCCTTAAAATGCTGGTCCTTCAGGAAGATTTTGCTGAAAGGACCCTGATATAGCTGTCTCCTGTGAGGCTATGCCAGTGCCTGGCAAATACAGAAGTGGATGCTCACAGTCATCTATAGGATGGAACACAGGGCACCCAATGGAGGAGCTAGAGAAAGTACCCAAGGAGCTGTAGGGGCCTGCAACCCTATAGGTGGAACAACAATATGAACTAACCAGTACCCCCAGAGCTCGTGTCTCTAGCTGCATATGTGGCAGAAGATGGCCTACTCCGCCATCATTAGGAAGAGAGGCCCCTTGGTCTTGCAAACTTTATATGCCCCAGTACAGGGGAACACCAGGGCCAAGAAGGGGGAGTGAGTGGTTAGGGGAGCAGGGTGGGAGGAAGGTATTGGGGACTTTTGGGATAGCCTTTGAAATGTAAATGAAGAAAATATCTAATAAAATTTTTTTAAATGCTGGTCCTTGTGTAGGAGACATGAGAAGAGAGTCACTTGGAGTGCTCGAGGTCGCCTGGCTCACTGGTTATTCCTGTTTATAGATGAGCACAATAGAGCTGAGGGAATGACTTGCTGAGGTCATTCAGCTTCTTAGTGAGGCAGAGGCCAAGGGCTCCGAGAGTTTTGAGAACACAACCCAGTGTTTTCTACAAGGAACTGGTTTTCTAGTCTTTTTCTTCCAGAAGAAAGCTACAAAACCACCAGGCAGTACATTACAAAATATCCTTAAACCCCTCACGTTAAAGTATTCCTCAATTTAGCGCAGAGTCAAATAGTGTTTCATAATGGAGTCGAGCAGCTGAGGTTTAATTTCATGCAGTGTGCGCAACCGTGATTTAATTTTAGCAACAAACACATTGGTTAGCTCAAGAATGATCCAGATTTTATGTGTCCCAGAGCTGGAATAATTTTGAGACTTCTTTTAAAATAGTATCCCAAATTACAAACAAAAAGGAATATTAACTTCAATATTTATATCAGATGAGAGTGGAGACATGGTCTTCCTGCACCATTGAGGTGAGTTAGCATCACTTCCCAACTGTAACATGACTTCCCCACCTGGTACACACCCTCAAAGCCTCGGGAACTGAATGCTTGAGCATCATGTGGTGGCACTATTTTGGGAAGTTCTGGAACTTTTAGGAGATGGGGCTATCTCCTGTTCTGTGTCTTCTTCCTGAATTGAGCATTTCTTGCCCATCATGTTCTGATAATCATGATGGCCTAAAAACTTTAAAATCATGAGCTAAAAAAAAAATCCTTCTTTATTATGTTGTTTTTAGCAAGTATTTCATGAACATGGGGCAAAAGTCCTTACCAGCCCAGCCCACAGTCTTACAAAAGCTTATGCCAGTGTTTGGAGGGTCAGGATTCCTAAGACTTGAGCTTCATTCATTCTACCTGCTTGCCTTCAGCAAAGTTAAGAACACAGTGTTTCCATAAAGGAGGCTGTCCTTAGGCCACTGTAGAGTAGACTCTCTGAACCTTTTGTACCTATTTTATGAAGGGGACACACAATTCGCTTCTCATCGTTCACCAGATTATATCTCTTTAAGACCCTGATCTGAAGTTAGTACCGCAAAAGACATCGCATGAGTGCTCACTCGGCTGTCCCACCCACGGCAAAACTAAGAAAGCAAAACCTGGTGAAGGCTAAGATGTCAGTTTTTGAACTCGTTTATTGAAGGTTGAGCATCTCCCCATATCCTTTTACCATCAACCAGACCATCCAGATACTTGATAGCCGCTGTATACTTTCACCGTTCTCTGGCCAATCTAAATGATACACAGCTGCATCCTCTTATCAACACGTGGACCACAATGATTATCACCCAGCTCTTGATTCTTTGTTAATGTGCAATGCCTTAGGTCAACAGAACATTTATGAAAGTACCCAGAACTGTCTAGTCAAGCCATCAAATACATAACTATTAATGTACCTGATAATCATGAATCCCACTGCTCTTCAATATTCTTAGAAATGGACACTATGAGTTTAAAACTACTTTAAGTTTTTTTTTAAATGCTCAAGACATTTGCTTCAAAAGACTCTTGCTATGCATTATTTTAACTCCCCTCATACCACAAGTTAGTACAATATCGACACAACAAATAGAATTAAGCTAAATTTAACAGAAAGCATAATGCATATTAAAAACTGTCTGCAAGCCAAAGTTAAGAACATTATATATTTATTTGGTACAGACTTCATATGGTGAATCATAACACATCACAAGTCATTAATCTTGTCCATTTGTATTTATTTAACTAGAATATATAGCTTTGCTGTATCCAGTGTTTATGCAGGATATGGTAGATGCTATTTTGTATATGTCTAAAATTGTTTTACATATCAGGATGATTTATTTGAACGAGATCAACACCTAAACTCATATGTGCTATGAAGATCAGATCTTATTTTCTTTGTTGCCAAGTTGGAAAAATAAATCTGGTGAAATCATTTAGTCTCAGAATTTGCCTTATGAGTAATTTTTCTCTGGGAAAAGAAGGGGAATTTCTGCTATATTGGGGATCGGGGTAACCAAGCATCTCTGGGAGGAACAAAGGAAAGAACAGAGGGGCTAATTGTTTAATTAGTAAATGTCTGCTTGGTTAATGACATATTAATGAGTTTTTAAGACCGTCATATCATTTACCATAAAAGACCCATGTGCCTATCCCTGGATGTACTGTATAATTAAGTAATGTGGCCCAGAGGAGTTCATCATTTAAAACCCTGTCATCTTTCTCAAGTTTGCAGATAGGAAAGCCAGCACAGAAGGTACCTGCCAGGTATGGTCAGGGTGCACATCAGTCTGAACTAAATTGTCTCTCTGCAATGGTTGCACCGTCAGGTGTCTGCCTGGAAGCAGGGGACTTTTTTTTTTCTCTTTTGACAAGTGAAGGCATTGCTAAGATCCCACCATTTGCCTGTCAGCTAGCTACTAGAGGGAGGGTATAAATTTGGAGGGTGTGACTGTGAAGGGTGTGAATTTGGAGGGTGTGACTGTGAAGGGTATGAATTTGGAGGGTGTGACTGTGAAAGGTGTGAATTTGGAGGGTGTGACTGTGAAGGGTGTGAATTTGCAGACTGCAGCCTTGAAGCTGCTTTAGGCTACTCTATAGACTACTTAAAAGAGGGTGGCCCGGTCTACAACTGTGCTCAGCAACATGGCAGCCACTTGCCACATGTCGCTGTTTAAATTAATTAGAGTTAAATACAATTAACGACTTAGGTTTTTCCTTACACGAACCGTGTGTAACATGGTTGGCCAGTAACCATCTTCTTGGCTGAATGGACCAAAGTACAGAGCTACCCTAACACAGTGTTGTAATCAATGGAGACAGTTACTTACCTGCGCATTTCTGTATCTGCCCTGCAAAGGTCAAAGAGAGAGGACATCTGCCAAACCTTAGATCAACCCAGTCTTATCGGTAAAACCCATATCTATTTTTAATATAGGCCAGGGTTCACACCAGAGTGTTGGCAATTCTTTGTTCAGACTGGAGAGTGGAAAGGCACCTGACCACAAAGTACACAGTTTGAGGACAAATTATACTCTTATTGATGAAACAGAGGAAGTACTACCACAATGGCCACTATGGACTTTTGAAGCCCAGCTCCTTGCTACAGCCACATCATCTAAGCTTCTTTCTCCACTCGGGTGCAGACTCACAGACCTGAGCTAGACAGAGAAAGCTCATCTGACGGCTCTTGGGTGCATCAGTCCACTTTGTTTTGCACTGAGGTGAATTGCGGTCCCAAACCTTAAATGCTTTCACATTCCTGGATGGTCTTCCAGAGTAACTTCTCTAAGTGGATTATTTTAAAAATTCACTTATCATTTCTTTCATGACCTCTAATCTACAGCCTGGTGAGTCTTAATGTTTCCTGAGTCTTCTCTCTTCCCCATCTCCCTGGGCCCTCATGATGGCTGCTTTTGCTTGTTGACTCAACACATATGGGAAAAGGGAACGTTAACTGAAAATGGCCTCCATCAGACTGGCCGGTGTGCATGTCTGTGGGACATCTTCGTGTTTATTGATTGAGGTGGGAGGGACAGTTAAATCACTTCTTTGCAAGTTTCAGTTTCTCTTACTCATGAATAGGTGGTAGTGAGGGACTACTTCTGTGTCATTGAATAGGACTTGCCTCTTGGTGGGGTGATTGTATTCTTCCCCACTTTGATGCAAGATTTGGATCTGAATTTAGGTTTGGTCAAATGGAAGTTAGAAGCAGATGCAATTCAGAGGTATCAAGTGTCCTTACCCTTTTGACTTGCATGTTGATGTTGCTACTTTATATTCACGGGAGGAACCTACTTCATGGTGTTTTTCCAGAGGTTGAGACACATAACACCATGCCCCAAACCCAATACAGAAGAGCTCAAAGGTAGAAGCTGCATGAGAAATACACGTTAATTTTTGTGGGAAACTGAGATTTTGATCTGTGGTTTTCTAAAGTATCAGCTGTTAGAAATAGAATCTAATGGTTCCTTTCCAAAGGTGCCTCAAACCAGCTTAGGTACAGCTACAAATAATTTCAACACCCTACAACTCTTTCCATGCCTCAGAGTCTAGCTATACAACTATGCTAGTCTTTACCCTCAAACTAGAAGTATAAGAGTAGAAATTTACTAAGAGTCAAGCTTGTCTGTAAGGCTATGAGCCTGGTAAACTTGAACATAAAGCATATGCCAGGTGGGGAATACAATCCCTGGTGTGGTTTTTGTTTTTGTTTCTTAAAAAACTAAATGGCACCAAAGAGTTCACTTCTGGATTATTCAGATGATGAGAAAAGGAGAGAGTTGTGAGTTCAAGGTCCTAAAGATTGTTCTCCACCTCAATTAGCATACCATCTCTTCAAGAATGATGACCAACTTTGCAAGGTCAGAAACAAACCCCTTCACTTTTTGCCCCTCCGAGTCTCCAGTGCTCTTATTATGAAGTGAGGACCACTTCTTCTCACATCAGCCAAAGTCTTTGAATTCTCGGTACAGCCATGTTGGTTGTCTTGTAGCAGCTCCAACTAGCTATTCAGTTTGAAGTGATAAGGTGGTCTGGTCTTGTTAGACTTAGTCATTAATTGATATGTGGCATCTGGAATCAGAAGAATAGAAGAGTTTGTCTCCTCTGCCCTGACTGAGAAGCTGGTCTAGTGGATCATGCCTCACATACATAATAAATAATAAATGGGTGGTAGGATGACAAGTGATAGTCATAGAGAATACTATAAATACTCTGCTGCTTCTCTTTTCAAAATAGTGGTGGTTGGATTGTTTCCATTCCTCTGTGGTTATCCCTGACCAATTGTTTGGCTGGGCAAATGAAGAGTGACCACAAGTATTCACTCTGGATAAAAGTCCTAAATCCTTCAACTTGCCCATTTCATTCCTCTTGACATTGACTGACGACTTTCTAGGAGGCAGGTGATTCCGCTATAAGAGCCAAATCCATGTGGCCTGAAAGAGAATACACATTTGACATCGTAGCCCACCAAAGATTATTTTATTGTACTACACCTAGTCTAGCCTGACTCTACAATTCTCCATGTGCAAGCTGATTGAAGTCTAGTAAACTATACTGGCCAGACCCATGGCAAAGAGAGAATAGCACCAAACAAAAGATGCAAATGCAACTTGGTATGAAGCCTGCGAAGAGGAGAACATTGTTTGTGACTGAGGCTTGATGGATCTAAAAAGATGCTATCAAGGATGAATAGCACAACTGTCCAAATAGGAAAGTCTGATGGACAGATGCTTTGGATGAAAATGAAAGGGTAATGGAGATGAAACCCTCAGAGATGTTTCAGAAATGGGATGTGGAGAGATCAGCTAGCAGATGACCCTGCTAAAGTAGGATCACTTCAGAAAGAACCTTATGCTACAGGACAGTAAAAACCAGTGGGCAGAGATGAGACACATGGATGCAAATGGCAGAAGATCAAGGGCCTAAAGATTCGACAGGATTTGACAAGTGTGATCTAGAAAGAGGAAGTCATTGGGGTTTTCTTTATAAACCAAGTGTCAGATAAAAGCAATGCTGTCTAGTTGTGGTGGCCCACACCTGTAATCCCAGAATTTAGGATGTGAGAGCAGGAAGATAATCTTGAACTAGTGAAGCTAGCCTGGGCTACATAAGATTTTGTCTCAAAAATCTAAAAATGTCAAAGTGAAGTTGGGTACAGAAAGAGGAGGAGGAAAGGAGAAAAGAACAAGGAGGAGATTGCTCTAGAACGGCCTATATCATGAAGGAGGATGACAAAAAGCTATTTCTAAATTCTAGAACTTTCCATCTTGATGATCTGAAGTAAGAGTTGGGAGTAGATAGATAGATAGATAGATAGATAGATAGATAGATAGATAGATAGATAGATAGATAGGAACTGCATATCTCGTGGTCACCAAGCTTTAAGCTTTGCTTACAGGCTTCTGCGTAATCCTAGGAAAATGGCCACCAAGTCACTCAGAGCCTCCCATTCCTTATCAGCAGCAGTGTGGTAACATCAGACATATTTTCTAGTCATCTGGAGAGGTGGAGATGACAATCCTTTATTCTAGCAACTGCCTAACATATTTATATAGAATACCAGTGAATAAATGGTCTCCTCTCACTATTTAACAAATACAGATTCTACATGCTCATCTTACTTGGAGTCAGTTTTCTTTCTGTAGCAAATCAACTTCACAAGGAAGGCCTGTTTATGGGTCAACTTCTGCACCTCCGATATCAATCACAAGCTTTGCCATGTAGTAGCTTCCTATTAGCGTTTCCTGACTATGTGACAGAACATGTACAAGTACAGCTGGAAGAGCTGTATATGCCTTTGTGGGTGAGCTTGTGTTTCCTTGAATGTAAAACAAAGAGAAGACACTGGGCTTCTTGGCAACACTGTGTGGGTAACAATATTCGACAAGGCAGATGCCAGATGATGCTACGTGTTATAATTTAGGGAGAGTCGAGAAAAACCCCTAGCAGTTCAGGATAATCAACGACCATAATGACTAGAAATATAGATAAAGTACGAAATCAGAAGCTAGACAAGTAATAAATACAAAATGACTTGGTAGGGTTTTTTTTTGTGTGTGTGTGTTTGTCTTTTCTTTATCTTTGGTACTTTCTTTGTTTCCTTCTGATGAAATAAACACTTAGTTTCATCAATAGAACACCAATAACTCCGAGAGAAGCTCTGATACTTTTAAAAAATAATTGTTCTAGTTAAAACTCTTCTTAGTCATTAACCCAGTGACTTTAAAAATGGTAGCCACTTGGGTGATCTGTCTTAGCCACCGTATTTCTTATCAATGTGACAGACTCCTTGACATCAACAGCTTAGAGGATAAAAGACTGACTTTGGTTCACTGATGTAGAGGCGTAGGCTATAGTCACTTGGCCATGTTCTTGAGGAAAGCATCGTGACGGCAGAGAGAAACACAGAGAGAAAGGGGATCGGTCAGCTTCTCCTTCCTCCCTTTTATTGTGTGGCATCCAGTCTTTTATGGTATGGCTTGGCTTTGGGGTGGGTCTTCTTCAGTTGATCCTTCCTGTTAATAATCTCCTAGATTATTCTAAATCCAGGAGCGCTGGCAAAGATGCATGGTCACACTTACGTTACAGCAAAGCTTACGCTGGGATTGGATACAGTCAAGATCTGATCCAGCTCTTTCCAGATGGCCATCATTCAGTCACTCTCTTTCACCCAGCCTGGTCCTCCTCATGAACTGACTTCAGTCTCACACTTCCTCATGGTATCAGCTGCAGGTTAAGCCTTAGTTGCAGTTAAGTCTACAGCAAAGAGGTACAGGGGCTTCAAGGCATGGCTTAAAATATCTTTATTAGCTTGAGTTGCTGGCCGTTGATCTCCGTTTAGGCAAGATTCAGCTCAGATGGGTTCATCCCTTTGTAGCAGACAGATGTGCCAGGCAAAGGGCAGTAGCATGTGTAGGTAGCTCATGGATTCAGAGGTTTTAGCCTATGGTTTGATATTTCCTGTTTGTTCACCCACAGCAAGGCAGAAACATCATAGTGGAAGGAGATGGCAAAGAACATGTGGTACAAAAATCACAAAAAAGGAAGTTTTAGCAATATCCCCAATCTGTAGAAATCGAACAGATAATTCCATCAGGAGTGGTGTTTGTCCCTTCTAAGAGCCAATGCAGCAGCTTTTGGTGGCCACACAAAGGGAGAATGTTTTGCAGAGCTTGTCTTTCAAGCCATTTCTAGCCTTCACAATCACTGTGGGCTTCCAAGTGGTCCTGCTGATTAGAGCTTTGGGTGAAATCTGTGCAGGTTGATAACCTGCCTACTTTGGCTTTCCGCCATTTTATTCCCTTTTGGTTGGCTTTCTGGGGGCAGTCCTCATGCCAGTACGCGGCCTGCCTTCAGAAGCCAAGTTTCCCCTCCAAATGTGTGTTTCGGCCATTCATCAGAAGGGATGTAGCATGCCTTGGCAATGTGAGAATCAGAATGTGCTTTCTGAGACTGCAGATTTTCATAGCACCATCTCATATTGCATGCTGTGCTTCTGTGGTTCTAATTTCCAATGCTTTGGTGAGTATTTAATAAATGTATCATCACAATCCTAATATGGCATCAAGGTGGCATACACCATGTTTTCCAAGGAAAATATTTCCTTATGTCCTTCAAGATTAGAAAGTGGAGTAGAAAAATCCTAGTGTAAAACATGTTGAAGAAATGCATGTAGATTCGTAATTCACATCTGCATATCAAAGCCTTAAAATATCATCTGATATCTCTCAGATATTTGCCAGCAGAACCGCCACGATCTTTGATAACATTTAACATTTGTCAAACTTAATTTCCTCACAGCACACAGCAAAATGCGAATATACTGGATGCTTTTATGAGACAGTGCTGGTCCTACTGAAGGATGTGGTGTCTATCACTGTACAGTACAAGTATAGGCTTGTGCTGAGTGATTCAGGGTTCTTAAGTCAATAAAAATGTAGGCCTTTGATCTTTTGCTTAGGTAGGGTCAAGAATGTTTTTCTGTGTCAGGGAAAATTCTGGATCTATAAGCCATACCATCTCTGTCAAAGTGACTCAGTCTTGTCCTTGTGACAGGAGAGCAGCTGCAGACAATTCGGGAACAAAAATATGACTAAGTTTCAATAAAACTTTATTTATTGCTAACAACGTTGTCAAGAAGTAGTTCTCTTCATTTGATATGCTCCAAACATTTATAAATAAGAAATCAGGGCTGATGAAATTTTCAGCAGGTAGACATTTCTGCATCCCACGTCTGACGACTGGAGCTTGACTCCTGGTACCCTTGCTAGAAAGAGAGAAGTAACTCTCTCTTAAAAGTTGGTCCCTGACTTTCATTTTCACACTGTAATATTCTCACACATACATTTCACACACACACACACACACACACAGACAGAGACACACACCACAACTAGTTTGTTGAAAAATAATAAATCAAGGAAAAGTAGGGAAATAAACTAGTCCGACTAGTGAGTGATGAAAAGCCAATCAGTGAGCTGCATTTGCGTCATGGGTCACAGCTGGCCATGCCTGGCTCTACAGAAAGGTTGGTAAGCCCAGTGATGCTCAAGGCTATATCTGTGCTAGATGCAGACACATTCTTACTTACCTTTAGTGATCCTGTGGAATTTCTGAAGAAGAAACACTCATTGAGCTGCCCACTCCTCAACCCCAGTTTAGGATGGTGGTTAGATTTTCTTTTGGTCTTTGTTTCTGATTATAAAGATCTTCTCACCCTTTTAGAACACTATGGATTTCTGAGCCACACCAGTGATATTTATTTGCACCTTGATGCTTGGTAAAAATTGGGGAGGGGTGTTTGATTTCTGAATGTATTTTTGAAAGTAACGGGTTGTAGTTCCCAAATTTTTAAAATAATTATTTCTCCCTCCTCTTACCTTTCCAATCCCCAAGCCTTCTCAATATAGTTCCCCCATTGCTTTTCTCTAAATTCATGACCTCTTTAACTGCTGATATATATAATATAAATATATATATATGTTCACAAATACATAAATATAACCTTCTCATTCTATATAATGTCAATGCATGTATGTTTTCATGATTGGTTATTTGGTATTGGATGAGCACCTGGTGTGCTCTTTCCTGACAAAGACTGCTGCCTAAGCAGGATCCAAACAAGGATGACGTCAGCAGATGAGTAAGCAGGGGTAGGGGAAACATCAGGAGGCCTCGCCACTAGATACAGTTCCTAGCTTTCTAAAGCCCTCTCAGGACACCCGTCTATCCCACGTGAGTAGATGAAACCCCTCCCGAGACAAATCACCAAGCGTTTTCGGATCTATTGAAAAGACGATCGGTATCTGTTCCAGGCGAGCTACAGATACATATGGCGCCTGCGCATTTAGAGCCAGCGATGGCCTTTATATTTAGTGGTTAGCAAGGGGCGGTGAAATGGACACTGTTACTGGAACTGAAGTAATTTTGCTCAGATGAACAGGTAATAATTTGTCTTCATTCCTTCCTTTATGCATTCAGTCAACGTTTTGGGGGGACTCCTGTCCAATACTGAAGTTGACCTGTCATTTGCATCTGGAAAACAGAGTTCCCCTGGACCAGCTCCTGGTGAATCCACCGCTGAGAAATCACAGGCACTGCACACATTACACCTTTCCCACCCTCTATCTAGTCCCCGTGAAGATGCTGTGCTCACTTGAATGGGTCATTAGCTTTTCCTTTCTTCCTCAGCACTGCCCATGTTCTCTATCTTATGTGAAGATTGGATAGCAGTAGGTTTTAAAGACAAATTTCATTTATTTATTTATTTATTTATTTATTTATTTATTTATTTATTTATCTCTTCACTCACTTTACATCCCAATCATGCTCCCAATACCCTGTACTTCTTCTCCTCCCAGTCTCACCCTTACAAATCCCTCTGCACACTACCCTCTCCTCTTCTCCTCAGCGAAGGGGATGCTCCCCTTGGGAACCACCCCACCCTTCGACATCTGGTCACAGTAGGACTAAGTGCATCCTCCCCCACTGAGGCCTAACTAGGGAGTCCAGTTACAGGGAAGGGATCCAACGGCAGGCAATTGAGTCAGAGACAGGACCCCACCCACCTTGCTCCAACTTTAAGGGAGCCCACATGAAGACCAAGCTGAACATCTGCTAAAAATGTGTAGGTGGGCTAGGTCTGGCTTCTGAAATACAACTTAACCTCAAGATGCTGTCAACTTGTTACTTATAAAGAGAATATGTGAGAAGGCTCCTACATTCCTTTGTCATCTCATTTCTATGAGGGCCTTATAGGACCACTGTAAGAACCTACCACTGCCTGGGGTCTTAGGAACAGAAGTTTATACCTCTGAAGATCAGAACTCCAGACTAAAGCATCAGCTAGTAGGGTTGGTTTCTCCAGAGGTCTCTCCACAGCTGGAAGATGACAAGCGCCTCTCCACCGCTTCACAAATGACTAAGCCCTCTCTTCACTGGTCCTCATGTTGCCGTGTGTGTCCGACCCTTTTCTTTAAAGGACACTAGACAGATTGGGTTAGGCATCCTCACACAGCTTCTCGCCATCACTACCTTTAAAGGTCATATTTGGAGGGTAACATGATAGCGTACACAGTTTAGTTCATTAAAGATGGCTTCTTTTCTTCCTTCTGTCCAACAGGTATGGCCACGCCCACGTTCTGTTGGTCCATCAACACATTTCCTTCTCAAGCCTTGTTCACTGTACTTCCTTTACACATAAAGCATTTTCCTTTCCTGCAGACTTGGTTCATTGAATGAACACTGACGAGATTTCCAGACATATTTAACAGAAATCCTTTCCGGTCTTTCCTCAGCCTCCTGGCATCTGCTGACATGTTCAGTTCTAGCCCTGCCCTTGGTGAAGGTGTGTCGAATGAGTGACATTTTGTTGACCTTCCCCAAGTTTAATGGTTTGGACAAAATACAGCAAGAGGAGCATCGTATTTCCTCAGTTACAAAGCAGGTTTGTGAAGATGTTTGTTCTCAACATGTTAAATCTAAAATATAAAAGACCAGCCAAGAGTAGAATTAGTGATCACATGGCAAGCGTCTCCTTGGAATGTGGCATACATTAAAGTAGGAAACTTTAATGTGATTTTAGCACTCGGGAGGCAGAGGCAGGCAGATTTCTGAGTATGAGGCCAACCTGGTCTACAATGTGAGTACCAGGACAGCCAGGGCTACACAGAGAAACCATGTCTCGAAAACAAAACAAAACAAAACCCAAAACAACAACAACAACAACAACAAAAAAACCACTAAAAACCAAACCAAATCAAAACAAAAACCACAAATAAACAAAAACAAAAACAAAAGTTACATGTACTCTGTGTGTGTGTGTGAGAGAGAGAGACAGAGAGAGAGAGAGAGAGAGACAGAAAGAGAGAGAGAGAGAGAGACAGAGAGAGAGAGAGACAGAGACAGAGACAGAGACAGAGACTGAGAGAGACAGAGACAGAGAGAAACAGAGACAGAGACCGAGGAAGAGACAGAGACACAGCATGTGTTTGGAGGTTAGACTCCTGTGAATTACCATGTAAGTCTTACAAGCTGACTAGGATCCCCAGTCCTGGCAGCAACTGCCTTTCTGCACTAGACAGTGTCCCTGGCCTGAAACTTTCACTTGAAGCTCAACAATTATTTTCTTAGGAAAAAAGGCTTGATTAACAGTATCTTTTTAAATTACTTCATGGTTTCTTTGACTCCTAAAGAAAAGTAACATTATTTATGGAAATATTCTGGCAATTTGCTAATGAGTTGATGATTTTCGTAACAATGTTTGACTCAGTTTTTCAGGACTTTGAACAGATCTTGCTTTGAAGAGAAGTATCATTTTGATAGACAGCACCTTCGAGACCAAAGGGAGTTGGAAGCATTCCAGTCAAACTTTCATATATTTTGAGTTATTGTTTGATTGTTAGCTTCTGAAGCTACACGTGCTAGATACATATACACTAGATTGGCTCTATTCAAAAGTGATGGAACCTTTAGGAGGTGAGACCCAGTAGATGCTTCTTAGGTCCCTGTGAGTGGCATCCTTGAAAGGTATTGAGGACCCTAATCCTTCCTTCTTTCCCTCCTTTGGTCCCTGTGAGCAGTCATGCAGTGTCTGGCTCTCCTGCAGTGATGCCCCATTTAACAAAGGCTCAAAGCAATGGAGTCAAGTCACCACCAGGATGGTGAGCCCAGATAAAACCTTACTTTTTATAAGTCAATTATCTCAGATAATTTTATGATGTCGAAAGTTGACTCATGCCAGCAATACTAGAAAAATGCTTAAGAAATTACTACCTATCTTGAGAAATCCTTATCTAGTCAATAAAGAATCATTCTGACGAGAGTTCCTTTGACAGGCTACTCCACTACTCCACTGGTCGCTGTTTGCTTTTTTTGTTCTGCTTGAAAATTTAAATAAAACTCATTTCTGTATAGTCATAAATTCCAGTTCATTACATACTATACTTTGTTGCAAAGTCAAAACAAAGATGATGAACTGAAGCAGTTGGAAAGAGAAGAGTCCCTTGCTTGGCCGTCCCTCAAAGCTGATACTTGTCTATGTTCCTTTCATTGATTCTCAAGTGATATTGTTGGAAACAGCACCACTCACATATATTAGACACTCCCCCTTTGCGTAGGTTTTATACTACTTAGGAAATCCATCAGTTTGTTTCCTCTGTCATTCAACCATTGCTTCTCAAGACCTTGCTCTGTTGGGTTACTTGCCTTACATTTTAACTGTGTGGTGCCTTATTGGATGTACTTATCTATGCCATTTATTTTCATCCGAAGGTCTCCAAAAAAACCCTTTACAAATCCAGTAAGGACCTTTCCCACTTGAAAAAAGTGCCAGACATTTAACCTGACTAAAATGTATCAGTATAGTGCTTGCCTTCTGGCATAAAGCAGGGACTTTGTATAAACATATCATAAAAACAGATAAAACAAGAGCGGAGAGCCCAGAAGGGTAAAGTTGTCTTTTCGATACTGCTACCGTGACGACGGAACACTGCCAGAGGACAAAGCAGTCTGAACCAGGCTTCAAGTCAACACACATTTATTGGACTCCAGTTCTGCATCAGGCACTGGGACGGTTACTATTGGGGGTTCAATGATAAGTGAGGCATAGCTCCTGCCCTGGAGGCATTGATAAGAGTAGACGGAGACTCACAAGGCTGGCACACAAGGCAGGGTGAATTATGCACTCAAAGAAAGATACAAGAAAAGTGCTTATGGGGATTGAGGGAGAGCGGGGCTAAGTTATATCGTAACTATCAGGGAGGGCTACATGCAAAGGATGGGGCTTAGAGTATTCCTGTAGGTTTGGGTATGAACATGAGAGGGAAACACAAGGGTCAGAAAAGAGAAAAAATCAGTCCATGAGAACAATAATGCAGAAATTTTCAGCACATGTAGCATGCAGACATTGGATCAATAAAACAGATTCACCAGGAATGAGTGTTCTCATCTCATAGGATTCATGGATGGAAGTCCTCATCTCTAGTGAGGAAGTGGGGCCTTTGGGAGATAGTGAATTTCAATAGGGCTGGGAGGGTGAAGGCCTTGTAATGAGACTGATATTCTTCCAAGGAAATGAAGAGAGCAGAACTCTTTCTCCCTGATGTGTCAAGATAATTCAAGGAAGAATAATTTATAGGTAAGGGACTGGGTTCCTGTGTATTTCCTGTGGACATATGAGGAAACCTCTCTTCACACCAGGGACACTACAGAAATGCATGTCCTCAACTCCAGTGACATGAACTAGTAAGTTTATTGGGATTTCTGCAGGATCATAGGGGACACAGACACAGCATCACTGAATAGTCCACCCCAGATGGATGTGCACGCATGGAATCTGAATCACATGTCAAATGACGATGTCTTGATAGTGACACTCACCCTTCATCATTTCAGTCCTCTGGAACTGCGTGTGTGTTCCAACAAGTGGCATCCTAGACATCAAGCTCCTAACTAATCATAAGCACTTCTTTCAAATAGCAACGTTTAACTCAGAAGATGCTAAAGAAGTTAGATAAGACACTTTTGGACAAAATTTAGCTCAAAACTATTTATTAAGAAGTCCATACCAAATGTTCAGTCATGCGGCAAGTGTGTACTTTTTCTTACCTGACATTGCTTCCAAAAAGGAATGGAAGTGAGAAGTGGGGAGTAGATCCCTACAGTCCTAGCCCAGAGGAGTGAGAGGCAGGATTGCTTCATAGTGAACCTAAGTTGCATAGTTAAATTCGGTCTCAAACCAACCAATCAACCAAAAAGATTTGGAAAGAATTGTTAAAAGCTATCAAAACTGCAAGTATAGGCCCTAGAGAGATGACTCAGCAGTTAAGACTGTGAGCCACTCTTTGGAGAGGATACAAGTTTGGTCCCCAGCATTCACACCAGGCAGTGTGCTACCACTTGCGACCAGCTCCAGGGGACCTGAGACTTATTTCTAGCGTCTTGAGCACCCACACATAAGTGTATATTCCCACAAATAGACACACACATGTGTTTACACATAACAAAAATAAAATAAATCTCAAAATCTCTAATACTAGAATTGAATTGAAATAAAATAAAAAAGACAGTATGTGCATTTTTAATCTCTCCTCACCATTGGGCCAGTCATTTTCTTCATCTAGGCAGCAGCATTTTTGCTCCCTGAACAGAAGTTCTATTTAAGATGACTCCAAAACAGAGATGAAGAAACAAAGGATTTCAAAAGGTGACAGCAGTGTGACCATTCACATAAATGAGAGAAGAGTGTGGCTCATTTCTGGTCAGAAGCAAAATCGGAAAAGACTAGGTGAGAAGATGCTCAGGATTCAGAGGGAGGGACCTTAGATGAAATGACAAACAGTGGTAGAGGGAACTTGTAGAGCCTACCTCCAATGCAAGGCATCAAGTGGAGGGATGGGGTTGTCATCTCACAGTCAAAAAACTCTGACTCTGTCTAAAAAATGTGCAGGGACAAAAATGGAGAAGAGACTGAGGCAAAGGCGGTCTAGTAACTGGCCTAACTTGGGATCCATCTCAAGGAGAGGCCCAGGGCCCTGACACTGTTATTGATTCTCTGGGGTGGTGCTTGCAGACAGGGGCCTAGCATGGCTTCCCCCAAGAGGCCCGACAAGCAGCTGACTGAGTCAGGTGTAGAAACTTACACCCAACCAATGGTCTGAAGTCAGACATTCCTGTGACTGAATTTGGAAAAGGCTGGAAGAAGCTGAGGAGGGCGACCCCAAAGGAAAGCCAGCAGTCTCAACTGACTTGGACCCCAGAGACCTCTCAGACACTGAACCACCAACCAGGCAGCATGATATGAGGCCCCTGACACATATACAGCAGAGGACTACCTGGTCTGGCCTCAGTGAGAGAAGACTTGCCTAACCCTTGAGAGACTTGAGGTTCCAGGGAATAGAGAGGCCTGGCTGGGTGGGAGTGGTGGGGTGGAAACATCATCCTCTTGGAGATGGGAGTGGGTTGGAAGGTGAAGGTTCAGGGGGGGGGGGAGAATGGGATGAGGAACTGTCAGGAGGCAGACTGGGAGGGATAATGACTGGACTATTCAAAAGATTAAAGATAATTTGGAAAAAAAGAGTAACAACACACACACAAGAGTAGACAACAACAACAACAACAACAACAACAACAACAACAAAAAGGACTGCATTCAAGTCTTGTTTCCTACTTTCCTGTGCTGTGGCTGGTGAGATTATTCCCCTCAGGAGCTGTAATCTTGTGCATCTGTTTTCTTTCTTTAGAGCCAATGTGCCAGCATTTTCCAATAGCCCAGTGAACAATGCAAGTGATTAATTTTAAACCTCAGAGTCCGGATGCATTTGTACTGGAACAAGCTAACTACTGAGACCTTCTGGTCAGACAGGACATTCTAAAGGGACTTTAAAAGAAAAATCTTTCACTTGCTTGGTTAGAGTATTCACTGTTAAGTGGATATTAGCCCAGACACTCAGAATACGCATGCTACAACCCACAACCATATGGATTTTAAGAAGATGGAAGAACAAAATGTAGATGCTTCAATCCTACATAGGACAGGGAACAAAACATTTACAGGAGGTAGAGGGAAGGAGGGACCTTGGAGGGAGAGAGGATGGGGAGGGAAAGGGGGAGCAGGATCAGGTGTTGGAAGGGACAGGAAAGAAGTACAGAGGGTCAGGAAATTGAATAGAAACATGGAGCACTGGGGGATGGGGAACTGGGTGTAGCCACTAGAAAGTTCCAGACTCCAGGGAATAGAGAGGCTCCCAGGACCCAATGGGGATGACTTTAGCTGAAATATCCAACAAAGGGGGGAGAGAACCTGTAGAGACCACCTCCAGTAGATATAGGCATGGCCCCCAGTTGAGGGATGGGGCCATCCACACATCTAAAAAAAATTTAACCCAGAAATGTTCCTGTGCAAAGGAAAGACAGGGACAAAAATATGGAACAGAGATACAAGGAAAAGCCATCCAGAGAGTGCCACACCCAGGAATCCATCCCATCTGTAGACTCCAAACCCCCACACTATTGCTGATGCCAACAAGCACTTGCTGACAGGAGCCTGGTATAACTGTTCCCTGAGAGGTTCTACCAACACCTGACCAATATAGATTCAGATACCCACAGCCATTAGATTGAGTCTGGGGACTCCACTGGAAGAGCTAGGGTAAGGACTGAAGGAGCTGAAGGAGATTGCAACCCCATACAAAGAACAGTATCAGCTAACTGGACCACTCAGAGTTCCCACAGACCAAACCACCAACCAGAGAATATACATGGAGGGAGCCATGGCTCCAGCTGTATATGGAGTAGAGGATTGCCTTATCTGACATCAACAGGAGGGTAAACCTTTGATCCTGTGGAGGCTTGATGTACCAGTGTAGCGTGATGCTAGACTGTTGAGGTGGGAGTGGGTGAGTGGGTGGAGGAGCACCCTCATAGAGGCAAAGGGGAGGGAGGAGAGGAGGGACAGAATAGGGGTTGGTGGGAGGAGAGGAGGGACAGAATAGGGGGTTGGTGGAGTGGTAACTGGGAATGGGCATATCATTTGAAATGTAAATGGATAAAATGATTTTAAAAATGAAAAAGATATAAATGTGGCTGTAGGCAAGGAAAAAAAGAAAAATCTTTTTTTTGGTGGAACCATTATGTGACAGATCTCCCCTTTGATAGACAGCACAAGTTCTTGATGTGTAAGATGAGATGAAATAGAAATAGTGGCAGAAAACTTACAGATTTATGGAATAATACTCCACAACAGGGCATTCTTTATAATTATCGGCGTGAGTAGCACCATCCACAGATCTTAAATCACTGGCGATGCCATTTTCACTGGAGAGGCTAAGACTTATGATTCTCGGACTCTGTAAATTTCCTGCCTCGACAAAGGTGATCTACCTTTTATTCCGCCTGTCTCAGTGATCCATAAGCATGGCTACTCTGGTGCCAGAAGTATATGATAGAGGGCTCCTAAAAGGCTCTCTGTAGGAGAAAGTGTTGCTCGCATCTCATAGGATTCCTGTGGGATTTGCAAGTGCGAAGATGCTAGTCTGAGCTATTCATAACCCTATTCAACTGAACATGCCTCTTAAGTAGCAAGCATCCCTACCTTGGTTCCTGCAATTGATGATTAATATATTTGAAAGGTAATGAAGGTGATATGAATGTCCTAGCACTGATGACTTATTTATGATCATATATGACCATGCCAAAGCCCTTTGATGCTCTGCTACTGAGCTACACCATGAGCCCATAGCTGACCTTTTAATATTGCTCTTCGTCAGCGCAGTTTGGTTGTATTCCAATCACACTGGGATTCCAAAAATAGGTCCTAGGGCGCACAGCTGTACAAGACCAACAAAGCAGATACTTCTCTCTCTCTCTCTCTCTCTCTCTCTCTCTCTCTCTCTCTCTCTCTCTCTCTCTCTCTCTCTCGGCCTATTCAGCTGTAAAGTCCATTCATTTCTTATTACTCCCATAAGCACTCCTTTTATGTATCTGGTACTCAGCTAAAACACTTTGTAAACACTCTAAACTGAGATTTTCTCATCTCAGATGCCTTATGAGTTTAATGAAATAACATGTCTGGAAATGAAGTGTCTGTTTTATCTAGCAGTGTTTTTACTTTTTAAAGTTGTTTCCTCTATCAGTGACATCACCATCCATAGATGCTATTGGTGATACCACCATCCATAGATGCTGTGAGTGACATCACCATTCATAGATGCTATGAGGGACATCACCATATCCAGATGCTATTGGTGACATCACCATCCACAGATGCTCTTGGTGACATCACCATCCACAGATGCTCTTGGTGACATCACCATTCATAGATGCTATTGGTGACATCACCATTCATAGATGCTATTGGTGACATCACCATCCACAGATGCTATTGGTGACATCACCA